>NW_019720171.1:591728-886540 GCF_002891405.2 Cryptotermes secundus
GTATTTACTCATATGACCATCTCCAGTGGCCTAGTTAGCGGAGCGTCTTGCATACGGTATTACGCATGAATGCTGATTATCGCATTCTTAACCTCATTGCGTGTCCATGTGTTGTCATCTTTGCTCTTTCACTGCAAAACACTTTTCGCAAGTCTCCAGGCACCTAGGTAATGACTTAAATTTTCAATCCCAAATTTGATCCTCAACAATGACGTCTAGATTCAAGTTTGAGCGACCACTAGTAAAACCTTTCTTCTGAAAAATCAGAGGTGAAATTGTAAGGTAGTAAGTGAAGTGAATTTTAAAATACTTCTTTTATTCTGAGCAGTGATGAATGAAATTCTATCCTCCGGCACAAGTATTAAAATTCTGAGGCGAGTTGACTCGAATGAGAATTTTGTTCCAAGACACATAAAAATAGAGGGTATTAAACCCTAAAGCGGCCTTCCTGCATATTATATTTGTTCCGTCTTCAGTCTCAGAAGGAAAGTGTCGCTGGAACGGGATACAAATAATCCTACAGCCATTCTGAATTTTGTAACGTATGGAAGAACACTTGTCGGTACCGGGATGATGGTTCACTAATATTTCGGTATATGGATACTGTTTTCTACTAATACAATTGTATAATGAACTGATCCCCAATCCACGGATATATGCCTAATGTAAAAACTACTCGTCGTCTTCTCTTTCTTGTTCTTTTCCGCTTCACGGTATAGGCAATCAAGCCACTTGAGATTTTACATATTCATTACATCATCCCCAACTTTTTCAGCGTCTCGGCGTGTTTGTAGTTTATATTGCAGAATCTGTTTTGGTATTCCCTCATCAGTCATTCTATCCAGACAGTTCATTCAATTTTGTATATGTTCGTCTATTTTATTTTGTACTGATTATATTTTCAGCTCCTTCCTAACGTCATGTTCACTGTCCCAGAGATAATTCTGAGTCGGAACTCGTCAAAGAGTATAAACGTTTGAAGAAGGAAGAATTGTATGCTCCTGTGAATGAGATAATGAACCTTGTGGTTAAACAAAAGACGGAGACCTTCTGTAGCTGAGTGATTATAAGCTTCTAATATAGTATTCTGCTCCATGGAGTTAGAAGGACACCATAGAATCAGTACAAACTTTCGTTATTCCGAAGTGTTTCTCTTGTCACAATAGAAAATAAGCATAAAATATGGATATTACGTATTCGAGAATCATGAAAGATATTTCAGCTACGTAATTAAATGTAAATCACACTGGAAACAAATTCGTATGAAAATTATTGATCCAAAATTAAATCTAGTATATTTTACGTCATATAATAATCAATTTTAGACGAATCATGACGATCATCTTCGAGCAGGTAGCCACTCACAGTTCCTATTCTGGGGCCAAGAGTTTTCCTCAGTTCCTTCAATAAATATCGATATTGATACTGATATATTGCTATATTGATATAGCACCTAAACTCAAGCATCGAGCACATCCACATCTTTCTAATTCAATTAATCAGACACGGTACAATCTGCGTTCTTAAAAGAGACGAACAATAAAGAATAAAATGAAGAAAGCAGTCTTCTGGGATTTCGCACCGTGTATATGTGGTGTTAACCGACGTTTCGGAGGAACGTATCGCCTCCATCTTCAGGGTAGAAGGAAAATAAGAAATCCGCAAGCGAAGAGACCGTGAGAACCGGTAAAAGCAGTCTCCGAAACGTCGGTTAACACCACATATGCACGGTGCCAAATCCCAGAAGACTGCTTTCTTCATAGTCACCGCCGTGAAAGCCTCAAATCTTACAAAGAAGAAAATGATTGAAAAGAAGCTTCAGTTTACAGTGCACTACGGAACACTGTTACCAAGCAAGTGAAGGGTGAGGAAGTAAGAGCCAACAAAACCTTAGATGTGTTAATATGCTGCCTTCTCAAGCCTACGGCATTCTTCAAGAGCGGTGATGAATGAGTGTGGAACAATTTGGAAGGATGATTAGCAAGAGAAACTCTTAGATAATGCCGTTCCAGTGTCACTTTCACCAACATGAACCTCATATGAATTCGCTGTGCATATTGGATTAATTAAGATTGAAAAGAATTCACCAAATACCTCGTCAAGTTTCACCAGAATATGTTGAGTAGTTTTGTGAATGAGATATTCACATGAATTGATACGTTCCGTCTATGGATTGTAACGTTTTCTTTCCTTCAACGCAGAAAGGTCGACGCAAAGTACTGGGTAAAACTGATTGACCTTGGCCATTCATCTGTTCATTCTCGTATACACTAAGCTTCAGTGAATGAACATTAAAGAATAGAACCATCTAGAAATCATGCCACTCCTCTTAACTTCTACAGCACTTCAGGGCGGACTTTGGCAATTGCTTCGCTTTCTCTTCGTTGAAGTACAGCGTGTATTGCGTGTAAATATTGCATTCTGACTACGTTTACCGAATTCTTCTGACTTACTTTGATCATCTGAATGTTCTGTGAACTAGCAATTAGATGAATGAAGTACTATACATTTATTATAAATTTAATTGTCAATAGAACACTTGAAATGCAACTAGAAGCTTTATAACCTGTAATCTTTAGGGAATAATACAATCATTGTGTGTAACAAGGTTTGCTATAACTCTAGTAGATATACTCGCCTTAAATGTTTCGTCCTATTGAACAATCTTCAGAGGTTCATATGACAAAAGGAAATGGGTTACATGTAGATTAACATTACATATAAGCAATATTAACATTACACAATATACAGTACTTCTAAGTAAAACACGAGTTTGTGGAATAAATTATGGTTGTTTTGGCCTGTATGTCGTTATGACTTTGCGTTCCACCTCTTGCCGTCTATGTGCAACGTATTGTGTAATTTCATAGCAGCCTAAGGCTTCAATCAGCATCACGTCTCAACCATTCCGAAAAAAAAAATCCATTTTTGATAGATGAAATATTCACTGTATATAATTTGATGTACAAGGGCTTAAGACTGGATCAATGGAGAGGTCATCCTCCGAACTGTAGCTGCAGTTGCGAATTGTTTATTTTGGAGGCTCCGCTTATTCCTTTGTATTTGTGGTCCTTTAGAACAATGTGTACTGCAGAATGTACACAATATAAATTCTTGTAGTAATGTCGGTGTAATATATATTGTTCACATTTATGTAGCGTCTATCAGTGTTAATTTTTAGCCGAAGGCCAAATCACTCCTCCGTCATCTGTTATAGTTAGTCAAACTGCGATTAAAATAAATATATTTCCCTGGTTTAGTGGAGAATTTTATAATGATAATTGTGATGCTCTGATAGCAGATGAGAACAAATTGTTGATAGATATTGTCGATAAACTTTGCTTTCTATAAGTATTTTTTGCCGAACACATTTCATCTCTGTACGACCACCTTTCTGTTATTCTACAAATTCTGATCTCTATTAAGAGATATAACTATCTTTTCCGAAATTTTGAAATTACTGACGTTAGATATTTCTGATGTAGTTCGTTTTTCCGAATTTATCATTTGAATGTCATCCTGCTTCAGGCTAGTTTTAATCAAGAAAATCACTATGATGTGCATGTGATTACTCTAACAGTTGACAGATGGCACTAATCATCAAATGGCAGCAATGATCATATGATAATATGTGTACAGCTGTTTTTTTCCTTGTTTGCGCTCACAGAGAGCGCGGAAATTTGACCAAACTTTGAAACGCCTTCGTAAGTGTTAAGCCCACTGCTAAAAGTTTTTGCTTGTGTTCTCCCATAATAGTATATTTTTAGCAGCGTTAACCTAAAGAATTTCGATATAGAGAAAAGAAAAGAAGACATAGATGAATGACGACAGAACACGAAAATAAAGAATGTAAAATGAATCCACGAGAACTGAGGGCAGGTGATAGAGATATGAAAGTTTATATAAGATTAAGCTTGAATATTAGACGATAATTACACCAGATTGACGTAAGACAGGTGAGAACTATAATCAGTCTGGAAGTAGAGAGAAGATATGGAGAGAAAATTTCTGCCCCTGAGTGGAATCAAACGCTAGTAGTTTATATTCCTCACGGACTGAGCTATTGTGGCTCACAGTGGATCCTGTAATGACTTGCAGCAGTCCTGTTCTCGAAATGTTACTCCTACGATCCTAGAGTAGACCAGACACGAGTCTAGAGTATTGATATTTCTTGTCCGTAACAGAGAATTAGCAACGCAGTGCGTTATCATTCCAGGTGTCACACAAGAATCTGGCAGCACTTAAAATTACACCACGTTACTCGTACATACAACAGAAAATGAAACTGTTTAATTTACTTATTTATGTATACATGTTTAAATGCTAACAGACCAAACCCATTTATGGGCTTTTATAAAAAACATGTAGAATCTAATATTGTTTTCGAGTTGAGGTCTGCTAGTAGAGAGATGAAGTAGGGAAACGCAGGTGCAGTTTTAACTCAACTAAATATTCGCTTTACAAAGTAAATGCAGAGTTTCTCTTGTGTTTAAGCACCACAAAAGCAAAATATAGGAGCCCGGACTGAGCATTATATAAAGGTAACGGATGAAGTTTGTCACTGTTCCTAAGCATTAGAGCATAATTACTCATGGAGGATTGAAAATATAGCTCCATGCTCTCGTAACAGTGACGTTAGATGAGGTAAGAGATTACATTCATAATCCAGCAACTTCATCTCCGAGGAAGGTGACGTAATTTCCCGTTGAACAATAGATGGACTAAGGCACAGATTCATTCTGGAAGCGGTGGATGCGTGGATGAATGGTAAGGTAAGTGGATGGATCGAGAGGTGAATGCATGGATAGATGGCTCCTATCATATGCAGCCGTGATTTTGTTTAGAATACAACGATGGGATAATCACTTTCGGTGAGTTTGAGAGATTGTTCAGGAAGAGAGTACGACCTGTTTGAGAGAACTATGCCAGTGCCTGGCTGGAAAGACTGAAGAAAGCAAATAACTTACTCAGGATAATCAGAAGACCTATCCCAGGAAGACTAAATAGCGTACCTCTTGAATATAGGTCAAAAATAGTTACAACTTCAATCAAGAAAGCAATCCCCACCTTTGGCAATGAGAGAATTCTGATTAATACAGAATTCTGAGAATTCAGCTGGAAATTTATAAAATACTTAACTTGAAAAAGCCGCGCCATAGCTCAAGTGGTTAGTCGCTGGCTTCTCACCGCGGGGCCCGGGTTCAATCCCGGGTCTGGTCAAGTGGGATTTGTGGTGGATAAAGTGGCGCTCGGACAGGTTTTCTCCAAGTACTTTGGTTTCCCCTGCCAATCTGCATTCCACCAATTGCTCCACAAACACCCTCACCTATCATCTGGGGCTGGTACAGTAGGCCAGAAGTGGCCGCAGTACAAGGTTCTTAGTCCCACCTCACTAGTAATGAAAAAAAATTAACTTAAAAAATGAAGAAAAGAAATTGAGAAGAGAGAGTACTTTTTATTTTGCGAAATACAAATCTGCCGTGGCTCCAAGCTATTCGGATCATACAGCTACCTTGATTGTTAACAGCTGACTACTGCTTTCATAAAACAAATGTTGAGAGTGCTGTATTTTCATCAACGCAGACTTCGATAAAATTACATTTGACACTAGCACTTTTAATGAGCAATATGACTGATATTCCTTAAGCTTTACTTAGGAGTACATTAGTTTCCTTCATTGAGAACTATGAATTTTATCGAAAGACGTATTAACTGATCACATAAATAACTACTATATATACAAATATTGTCGGTCACGGGAGCCGAGCGGTCTAAGGCATGCACTGTCTTCGCTCGCTCGGAAGCCGGGATCGTGGGTTCGAATCCCGCTCAGGGCATGGATGTTTGTGTCAGTTTTTCTATTTGTCTGTAGGTAGAGGCCTTGCGACGAGCTGATCACTCCCCCAAGGAGTCCTACCGTATGTGTAAGATCTAGAAAAACCGAAGTGAACGGAGTTCATGGAGGTAGGCCTAGGCCCACTGGGGCCGTAGTGCCAAGAAAAAAAAATGTACAAATATTAGCATTATTTTGCACTAATTACAAGAAAATATTCTGCGTTGTCAGACCTAGTCACTATTTACAAGTAAATTCCACGCCTTTTGAAGCGTGACTTTCGTGTAAATAAAATATAAAAGGACAGTTTCTACCTCAAAGAAAACGACTGCTTCCCCATTACAAAAACCAATCATTTAGAAACTAATAATGGGTTATTCTGAAAACTATACCGCTGGGCTAAGTGTATGGAGTCACAAGGGGTCTACTTTGAAGGCGATTAGGTATTGTAACCACCCAGATACAGAACTCTTTTTTCCCGGCCCATGGTCGGATACTTTTTGGACAGAGTAGTATGTGACTTCCTGTGCTAGGCGACAGAGCAGTTATATCAATACGCGAAATGAATGAAAAGTTTTTCTGTGGGGTCCGTGTTTCTATGGGACCTCTAGCCGTGAGACTCCGTGAACATAGGCACAGTCTCACAGAGGGTCTTCCAGAAAAATAAAAATTAGCCCAATATGCCTATGAAGAAGGTCATAGAGTAGGCTGGGATTAATCTGGGATTTTGGAAATTGAAAGTAACAGCAGCCATAGAAATACTAGGAATCGGCCCATGTGACATGCTTAACCAATGCGATCAGTCAAATCCCTCCCCAAGTAGGCCGTCCCCCGAAACTGCTTCGCCCCTCTCAGAACAACAGACATGGGCACCGACACCTCAGGTACCGAGGCCATGCCACATGTGGAGGCAGTTCCTGGCAAAACAGGTAAGCCTCCCCCAGTAGTGTCAACCTTGTTAACTAACCTGATTCAGTTGAAAAAGCAACTGCAAAGCGCGGTAAAAGACAATTTTGATTTCCGTAGCACCAGAAACCGGACTATAATAATTACAAAAATTATGGAGATTTTTTCAGCAGTCAAATCCTTCCTAGAAGACAATAATCTTGCCTACTTAACTTTTACCCTAAATCCCTAAAACCCATAAAGACCGTGATACGTCACCTCCCTCTCAATACCCCGGCAAAAACATATCTGACGGACTGGTGAGTCTGGGTTTGGACGTCGTTAGCGTCAACTAGTTGACAGCCGCACGTCCGCAGTGCCATAACTTCCTAAAGTTCAGTCACTTTGAGTAAACTGCAAGCAATCTACCCGTTCTTTGTGCTGCGAGGATAGCCACCTGTACAAAGGATGTCCTGAAAAAGATAATACATCTTCCACACCAATATGCTGCAACTGTCGTTTGGCAGAAGTAGAAATATCCCATCCTGGAAATTATCGGGGCTGCAGACATGCGAAGGAGGAAAGGCAGAAGAGGAAGTCACAGAGAACAACCAAGACTACAATGCCCACCATCCCAAGTTTGTCCTGCGCGGCGGCGCTCCGAGGCAGCAAGGAGCAACACAGCGCCCTCAGACACACCAGGTGGCAGTGGCAGCTCCAGCCACAATAGAACCCAGGGTCCCTGTGCCCTTCTGTCAATACGAACAGCAAGCAAGACGTCAGTCAGTTGCGGCTCCAAATGTAAACAGTTCGACTCTAGATAATGTATTGAGAATATTAACTGTAGTACAGCTTTTTATGACGGAATTTAATGGTGCTGTGTCAAAGGAGGAGAAAATAGTTGTCATTACAAAAATTGTATAAAATTTCATGAAGCAAAATGACCACTAGATTTCATAGGCGGAAGCTACTAAAAATAGGACATAATCTACTGTACTGAACCCGGATTGGCAGAAGCCTCGTATATATTGTATATACGTTCACGTAATTACTTGTAAAATGTAAATATTTTGTACACTCTACATTGTAAAATTCAAACCTGTCCTCTCGTCAGAAAGGGCCCCTCACACCAACAAACACAACGGTCTGACAGAAACAAAAATCTGGTCTTATGTCCCAAATGGGTACTTGGAGCCAAGATGAACTGACCAACTGTCCGTCGATCGTAATATAATTTCTTTAACTTTACCTTTAAGTATGATATTAGAGAATTAGATTAGAGAATTCTTTTAGAGAATTTTAATTGGGAGTTCAGAAATTTTAAGAAGAAGAATTAGCAATCAGCCTGTGAAGACTTAACATGTGATTTGAAGCCTTTATGTGTGTTGTAGTACAGTGATATCTGGAGTATGACTGATATAGTTCCTATGTTAAAACCCGTTGCCAGGAAACGGATAGTGAAAATATTTTAAAGACTTAGCTATTGTTGAGATCTGTTGCCTAGTAACGACTGCTGAAAACAGATATAGAAGGTTTATTTTGTGTGCTGTAATTACAGTAATTTTAGAGTGTTATAATTATTAGTCCTTACAACTTGTGAGTGCCCAACAAATGTATCCATCTAATCCAGAACCCGCTATTATTAGCCATGCTAACCCGGAAGAGGTCACTTACTATGATGTCGCTGAAGAGTACGGATTGTGATGCTGCACATTAAGGAAGTTTCTGGATACAACTGTTGCTTCTATTTATTTGCGCGAAACATTCTCATCATTATGGTAAACTGCGATCTTTTCTCGGGTGAAAACTCCAAATTTCACAAGGATTATTATAATCTTTGCAATCTTTATATTTTAGGCGGAACATAACAGGATAAAATATTATGAACTGAATGGTAGTATTTCCTGAATCCCCTTTTGATAATGAGAAGTGAATGACATTTTGTATGCGAACACGTAAATATGGCAATGACGTTCAAATAGGAGAATTCATGAAGGGTATCTTATCCGCAATGAATCATTGGAACACGTGGATTTGCCAACAAAATTAAGCTGTCAGTTTAATTCAAAATGTTTAAAGAGTTGCTTCATTATTATTTATTACGTAGAGTCGGATCTGAAATATTAGCTTTTCATTTTGTTAAGCGGAGCTGAGGAACGATATATCCATATAACAAATTCCATTATATAGTTAATTTATTTGATAATACAGTTTGTGCGTAATGTTGACGGATTGTACTCATGGGATAATTTTGCATATTGTGATTAGGAGTTTTAATTTGATAATTTGAGCTTAAATCACAGCTATCAGAAGACTTCAGACAGGCTGGTATCATTCACGGTTCCTGTGAAGCTTCTATATACTGCATTCGTTATCGAAAAGATTTATGTGATAAAAATGGAAGTCAGGGATTTCAGGTTTGTATGGCGGTTCAGTGCTAGAGTGGATCTTGACATTTTATAGATGTATGGTACATAGCTGATAGTTAGGAGTTCTTACTGTCCATAACTTCCATGCGAGTATAATTAAAAATCAGCCCCCTGCATGGAAACGAGATCCACATAGTATAATCAGAGAAGAACACCCACATTCATGACACATGATATACTCTGTCTGAATGAACAGTACGTACATACCATCAGTTTTATGATTAAAAATTCTGCAGACTCCCACATAATTTGGTTACATTTTCGTGTAATTCTTGGAATGGAGAAGGAGTAAATCAATATACCACATCAGAATTAGTATACGTGTATGTATTTGAAGGGTCGAACCAGAATAGCTTAGCCGGTGTAGTTATTAGTTTACGTGCTAGTTGACAATGGAACTGGGGTTCGTTTCCCGGCAGATAAAAGAGATTTTTCTCTTTTCCACAACGTCCAATGTGACTCTGAAGTCATAAACTTTATTAACTAAAGGTACTTGGAATATTTTAAACATAGACTGAGAGTATCTGAGAACAGGGTGTTGATGAGAATATTTGAACCGAAGAGAGATGAAGTGACAGGAGGTTGGAGAAAACTGCATAATGAGGAGCTTAATGACTTGTACTCTTCTCCAAGTATAATTTGAATGATCAAGTCAAAGAGGAAAAGGTGGGCAGGACATGTAGCATGAATGAGGAAGAGGAGAAATGCATATAGGATATTTGTGGGAAAGCTGGAAGAAGGAAACCATTGGGAAGACCAAGGCGTAGATGGGTGGACAATATTAAAATGGATCTCAGAGAGATAGGATGAATGATCTGGCTCAAGATAGGGACCGTTGGAGGGCTATTGTGAATACAGTAATGAACCATTTGGTTCCATAAAATGTTGGGAAGTTCTTGAACGGCTGCACAATTGGCAGCTTCTCAAGAAGGGCTTTGCTCCGTGAGTGACTTGAGTATTTTATCTCCAAGGTAAAATAGCCAGGGCATGAAACTGACTACACACTCCATCTAGTGTCGACGTTATGAATGCATACAATTATACCGCCACCCCCCAAACGTCCTTAGGGATGATTCTTAATTATGCACAGGAAGAATTTTAATTTACCTTTAATTGAGACACTGAACAATATGGCTTGAAAGGTAACCATTCTGAACTGTATTCTGATGACTTCTTTTTCTAATCTCGGCCGGAACCCCAACTATTCTGAGTCTTTCGTGGTTTTTCTCAGTCTAGGTAAATATTGGAATGATAAAAATTACAGAGAGACCGCTTCCTTCCACATCCATTCCAATTCAATATTCATTATCATCCAATCATTCGACGTTATGTAGTCTGAACTATGACAGCAACATTAATTAAAACATAAAGTATAAACAGAACATGATTGAAACGCAATATTTCATATGCCTTGAGAATTAAAGTTTCAAATGTTTTTTAAAATAAATGTATGTTTCAGAAGGTTAAAGAGGAGCACAATGAATATATTCTTAACTTCGCTGTATAGGCCTCTACATTTAGTTTGTCGTAGCATAATATGAGATTAAATCTAACCCAAATGGCAGTCGTTTAAATACACGTAGACTCAAGGATTTCCTGTCCCCTGAATATATATTATAAGGGATTCCGGAGGATTACTGGATAGAGCAAGGTGCCTTTACGGAGCATCGTAAGATTCTTACACACCATCTAGATCAGCACACAGCTGCTCTACGCAACATTAATCAACAGCCTAGCTCAGGATGTGAAGAAAATTGCCACATTCGAAGGCTGTCGGTCTCCACTCTGTGCAGTCACTGTGAGCTGGGAAATACAAGTAGAGATGACATATATAGCTAATAACCCTGCGACACACAGGGTCTACTTCAGAAGCTGATGGTTACGCAGCTGGACAAAGAGTTCTGCTTTAAGTAACCAGCAGGTAGAGTAATATGCCCGGAAAACCCGCAACTGGACTCTGACTTAAGCCAGTTTTGTCCAGTCAGTACCTTAACAACAAAAGCCGCAGTCAAGTGGATAGTGCCTCTCACTCTTCGAAAATAAGTCCTGGGTCAGTAACCTGAATCGGACCCTGACTACTCTCACTGATGAGTTTCGTTGTTTTCCTCAGGTCATCCAGGTAAATGCTAGGAACTACCTAGAATCAGGACACGAATTCTTGAGTATGAGTTGATCGTATAGGGTGTTAATAAATCCAATCATCCATTCCAAACCCCGTCTCTAGTCAATATTACACTTGACAATATATATCTTAGCAGTCTGTCCTCCACACCGCAATGCATACAGCTTCGTCCGGCAACGTAATCATCATAACTGACATACTTACTGTGATTAATTTGCTTAGCAGAAACAAGGCATTCATTAACCTCTCTAAACCAAATGGTTTCTGTGCACTATGTAACAACAGTTTTAATGTTAGAAACTCTGCTCTTTTACAGAGGGAGTATTTGTGTCTCATATGATTCTAAAAAATGGATTATTTCCTAAACGGCATCAATAGATTGATTTTTGTATTTGACTCCGCGTTTTCTGTGAGGTATAGATCTGATTTTTTTAAATATTACCTAAACTTCAGACTTCAAAAGGTCATGTGTTTTTGACGTCATAGTTAGAGCTCGTAACATGAGCATTAATGACGAAATGATATGTGACATCCATAAAGCTATAAACCTATTCCTGCTGGAGATCTGGGATCAGGTCCCTTTATGTCGGAGGAGGATGAGTGCTTCATTAAGCTGGTGTTCCCACAGATGCCATTGGTCGCTAGAGTGGAAAAAACTGTCGATCTCTCTCAAACGCTGAACTCTGACAATGTCAATGATTGAGTATGAACGCTGGGTTTGTTTTCGTGACATGCAAGTCAAATCCCGGATGTCAACTATCGTATCAAAAACAAACACACACAACTTAATCAACTAACGATTCATGAAACACTGGCAGGAGCTGAATAGGTCGACATACAAAATATATTACAATCCTAACGACAGCCAAACTCCACCTAAGTTAGAACTGTAAGGCTCGTTCGCTGGTTGTTAGCTCACTGGCTGGTTGATTGAATAGCTTGTGAGTTGTTTGGCTGGTTTGGGTTTTTAGATTGTTTTTGTTTATTTTGGTGTTTTCACTCACTATTCGGCTGGTTGGTTGGTTGGTTGGTTGGTTGGTTGGTTGGTTGGTTTCTTGGTTGGTTGGTTGGTTAGTTACTTGCTTGCTTGCTTGCTTAGGTGGGTGGCTGGTTGGCTGATTGGCTGATTGGCTGACTGACTGGTTGGCTGGTTTGCCGGTTGACTGATTGACTAGCTGGATGTTTGTTGTAATAGTTTCTTAATTTTCTGTATATAGTTGGCAGTTTGGTTCTTTGGTTTCCTGATTTGTTAGCTGGCAAATTAGCTGGTTTCCTGTTTGTTTATTTGCTGTGTTGACTGTCTAGCAGTTTTGGTGGTTGTTTGATCTGTTGAGTGGATATTTCTTTGGTTCTCTGATTAATTGGTTGGCGACTTTGGTTAACTGTTCGGCTGTTTTTTTTATTTTTTGCATGACTGCTTTCTATTTTGGTTTCTTGGCTTATTGATTGGTTAGTTACTTGACTTATTCAATATTTTTGCTTGTCTTTTATTTGCTAAACTGATTGGGCTAATGATATAAAGTGCAAAGACCATTTAATGTATTGTAGCGTGTTTTGTGTGTCACGCTACAAATAAATTCACGCCGTTGTCCGATGTAGCCAATTTATTCCGTTCGCTCGCCTTATACACACTTTACAAACGTCTGCTCTTGCAGTGTTACAATTACTGCTTACAATATCTCGGCCGATACTGGGCTCTCTTCTCTGGCGGATGTTCAAGACTCTCTTCTTAGACGGCTGGATAAAGACTCTCTTCTTCGAAGGCTGGATGAAGACTGACTGCTTCTCGCCGAAGCTGGGCTATTTATCCCCTCGGCCGCTGCTATGCAAATGAATCCTCTGTTATAGCAGTGGAAACGTTGCTTTGTTGGTTCCGCGATTCCTACGCAGTGGCCCATTGTTATTGCGTTGTCTCTGTGGGAACGCTTCGCGTATTCGTCGTAACCGTGGAGATTTTATGTTCTCGACACAATGGCTCACTGTTGGGATTACAGTGCCGCTATTGTTACTTCCTATGCAACGGTCTGCTCTAGCGTTTCCATGGAAGTGACTCTTCTAGATTCCCGACACGTTACAGTATTATAATACGTGGAGATTATTGTGCAGAATGATCGTGAGAGCGTCAAGAGCAACTTTCTGTTTACTTGACAGCATTTACCAAAGTTAATAACTCACATGGACATAGAGTGGAATGTGAGAATAGTTCCGAATAATCAATTGGTAAGGATGTGGAAGAATCAGTAGTGGCATATTTTAAGGCATTATAACAGCTGCTACCTAGGAACGTACTATGGAAAACCATTAAAGCCTCAGAATAACCACATATATTTGGAGCACCATGTTTCTCTCGAACATGAATATTGAATATTGGCCACTCGGCCGTAACGTACGTTGAAAGAATGAAGAATGAGCAGTAGTTGTTCATTTCAGCGTATGAAAGTGTCAATTCGCAGAGAGGACATCTTGCACACACACTACGTTGTTTCCGAAACTTGAGTTACCAAGTGTCACACACATAAAATACTGCGGGAAGAATTAAATTTCCATATACTTTAATCCTTACGTTTCGGATAACAGATAAGAAGTTGGAAGATCCTGAAATAAATGGCAGCAAGCGCTCCCCGAGTTCATCTGCCCTTAACATCCTCGCGAATTCAATTCAATGTGTTGCTGTCCAAGCTTAATATCTAAATGTTATCACCAGGGCCCGGATTTTGATGACCTGAAAAATTTAAAAATGACCTATAAAATGACCGAAAAAATCCAGAAAAATGACCTAAAGGAGAAAGAGAAAGAACACTTCGCTTCCATATTATTCACATTTCAGAAAACATAAGAAGAAAAATTCCATAAAATGGCCAAAAATGACAAGACATTCCCTTAAAAGTCCAAAAATTTACCAAAAGGTTACCCCAAAATTGAAAAAATGACTTTAAACCTAAAAATGTCAAAAAAGACAAAAAAAAACCTATAAAATTTACATTTCTGTAACCAGCAGTTCATATCCGAGATTTATATATTTAAGAGCATCGCATAGGATACAAGGAAAAAAAGATGACATGTCATCAAAATCCGGGCCCTGGTTATCACATTATGTAAGAATATGTTAGTTGAAGATTGCTGTCTCTTGGGATATAAAGCCGTGCAGTCTAGAAGATGTTTACTGGCTTTTCGGAGGAACGTGCTGCCTCAGTTGCCAAGATATAAGAGTGAGAAATATCTGTCAGATAGTGACGTAATTTTCAGTCACCACCTTGAGAAGCTCAAACCTCACACAGAAATATATATGTTATTTTCATGTAATGATTTTTCCTGCATTCTGTTGAATATATATGAAAAGAAGCGAACTATAAATGTTGATGTTACAGGAACAAACATAGACATAACGAGAATTTTATCTCTTCAGTATAAGTGTAGGGAGTGAAACGGAATGGCAGAATTCTGCTGCCATCTGCAGTGAATACCAATGTTTGGAGCACCACGTATGACTACCTCAAGCAATAACCAAGAAACAAATGGACAATTCGAGAGGAGCGAAAGAAAAATGAAGAACCTAACATCTCTACTTGTGCAATCTCACGCAACATTAGTCCCAGTCTGTTCTTTTTTCAACAAAGAAAAAGTATTTTCCAGCAAATCGAACACTTCATCTTTGGTTTCTAAGTCAGTTCCAGTAACACTAGGTTACTGAAATCTGACTATTCGGGGGACGGGGTTAACACCACACCACTTGAGAAAGCAATTTAACTCCTTCAAACTGATTATAACAGTCAAAGTCGTCGTCAGTTTCAAGTTAGCTTCATGTTCACGCGGTATACTAAATTATGATCAAGGAACACAGAGCATTAGGCAAAGCGCTGCAACATAGGAAACCATTCATTTGTCTATGGCAACACAGTCCTTTGTTGGATCTTGGTCCCTTTTTCAGTTTCTTAATCATGTACACTGAAAAAGCGGCCAAGGTCCAACAAAGGACTATATAGCCATAGATAAATGGATGGTTTCGTATGTTGCAGCGCTTTGCCTAATACTCTGTGTTCCAAAAACATATAAATTAGAATATACAAGAGTATAATTTTGCCTGTGGTTCTGTATGGGTGTGAAACTTGGTCTCTGATATTAAAGGAGGAACATAGACTGAGGGTGTTTGAGAACAGGGTGTTGAGGAGAATATTTGGACTGAAGAGAGATGAAGTGACAGGAGGTTGGAGAAAACTGAGGAGCTTCATAACTTCTACTCTTCTCCAAGTATAATTAGAATGATCAAGTCAAAAAGGATGGCGTGGGCAGGGCATGTAGCACGAATGGGGGAGACGAGGAATGTTTATAGGATATTGGTAGGAAAGCCAAGAGGAAAGAGACCACTGGGAAGACGAAGACGTAGGTGGGTGGACAATATCAAAATGGAACTTAGAGAAATAGAATGGGATGGTATAGACTGGATTGATCTGGCTCAGGATATGGACCAGTGGAGGACTCTAGTGAACACCGTAATGAACCTTCGGGTTCCATAAAATGCTGGGAAATTCTTCAGTAGCTACAGAATTGGCGGCTCCTCCAGAAGGGCTCACCTCCACGAGTAAGTAGGTAAGTAAAATTCTATAAATTGTCAATGAATAATCCGTCGAGTGTAACAACGTTCTTAGGTCACTTATTTATTTCACTCGCCTTACATGTTTCGGTTCAAAAGAACCATCATCAGAGGCACGTTACAAACACATGAAACCACTGGCGTTGTATTGTACACAGTATGTAAGCTGCGTGATCTGCTANCGGATAATTAGCCCGTCGCAAGGCCGCTACCTACACACAGAACAACACGAACACAGAATAAACACACACAGACATCCATGCCTTTTTTTTTTTCGCATATCAGGCGGTGGAGTCCAACTGGATCCACCCGGCACGGTGGCCACTGATTGACCTATTGTACCTGCCCCGGGTGATTATGATGATGGAGAATTTGGTGGAATGAAGATTGGTAGTGTAAACCGAAGTGCTCGGAGGAAACCCGCCCCAGCACCACTTAGTCCACCACAAATTCCACTTGACTAGACACAGGATCGAACCCGGGCCGCCGCTGTGGGAAGCCAGCGACGAACCGCTTGAGCTATGATGCGGCCGACATCCATGCCTTGAGTAGGATTCGAACCCACGATCTCAGCGTTTGAGCGAGCGAAGACATTTCATGCCTTAGACTGCGTATCCACCGTGATCGGTTACGTACGAAACTACGAGGAGAATGAAAAGGAAAGTTTCGCTTGATATTGCTACGGTAATTAAATTGACACATAGAAATATTTAACGTGTGTGAGAGAAACGGTAAGTAAACCTCGAGCGAAATAAACATTTATGAGACCCGGGCGGAAGTGGGAAGATAATATTAAAATGTAAGTCGAAGAAATAGTATATGGCCTTGTGAACTGGATGTTGAATTTTCACGGCAATGAAGATTTGTCACAGAATTATTGTCGAGGTATATATTGCTTTTATGTTCTAATGTGAACATGAATGCTTATGTACGTCAGAGCCGTTCACGGGAGCTGAGCGGTCTAAAGCATGTACAGTTTTCTCTCACTCAGAAGCCGGGATCGTGGGTTCGAATCCCACACAAAACGTGGATGTTTAGTATATGTATGTGTTTATTCTATTTGTGTTGTCCTATGTTTAGGCAGAGGCCTTACGACAAGCTGATCACTCAACCAAGGAGTCCTACCGTCTGTAAAATGATCATGAAACTGAAAAATCAGATGCCAGGGATCAAGGTGCCAGTGAAAAAAACAAAATGTACATCAGAAACGCCTGTACCCATATATCAGAGTAAACTGTGAGATATGAGCATAGTGTAATCCTATGAAACATTGATAACCGCCTACCAGACTACACTGTGTCATACCCCAGAAGTACTAGTACTCCTGCCTCAGGATAGGGGACAGTGGCGAACTTATGTAAATACTACAACGAAACTGCAGCCTGTAGGAAACTCACAAAATGATGGTACAAAACGACTGTAGTGAGCAAGGACCACTCCTACAAAGCAGAGGGTGTGTTATTAACGTCAGGGGGCATCGAACTGTCTGATGGAAGTAATCCACAAGCGCTTTGGATGATGAAGTGTGGTATGAAGGGAATTGACAGCTCCCATGTTCACAGCATAGGTACGAGTTATGATGATGCTGAGCGCACGTAGCTCAGGGTAACCGGCTGAGAGTAACGTGCACGTGTGTGGGACAGATTCCACTGCTAAGTTAGTCACGCTGGCTTCCAAATATGACACGTGTAAGAATATTTTTGTCGTTTGGGGTGATATGGCACGTAGCATGGTAGATGTATATCATAAATTCTAAGGTACTTGCTGCCTCCATCTTCAGAACAGAATCACTCACTCACTCATGTAGCTGAGATCTTCTTGGGAAGCTGCCAATTGTGCAGCTACTCAAGAACTTACCAGCACTTTATGGACCCCGAAGGTTCATTACCGTGTTCACAAAAGCCCTCCACTGGTCTCTATCCTAAAATACATCAATCAAATCCATACCATCCCATTCTGTTCCTCGGAGATCCATTTTACTATTGTTCACCCACTTACGCCTTGGTCTTCCCAGTGGTCTCCTTCCGTCCAGCTTTCTCACAAATATCCTATATGTATTTTCCTCTCCCTCATTCGTGCTACATGCCCTGCCCACCTCTTCCTCCTTGACTTGACCATTCTAATTATACTTAGAGAAGAGTACAAGTTATGAAGCTCCGAAGCTCCCAATTACGCAGTTTTCTCCAACCTCTTGTCTTTTTATCTATCTTCGGTCCAAATACTCTCCTCAACACCCTGTTCTAAAACACTCTCAGTCTATTTTCCTCCCTTAATGTCACAGTATCGGCCCAACTCCGAGGCTTTTTGAACATTTTCGTAATAAACTTATATTTTACGGTGAGGATTTTTTAAACCCAGCCCAGCCCAGCCCCCAAGCTGGAGGACCACTCCTTGTCAGCTGTTATCGACTGCTTATTAAATACATTCTCCGTTTCCTTCCATACCTAGAGGACGTCTCCTCCAGTCGCAACCTGAGGACGTGCAGTGCCATACCGTGGTGACAAGGGCCCCACCTAACATGATCAGGACAGAATGCCCGAGGAAAATACACGGTACGTATATTAATTTTGATAGTCATCGCGTAAGAACTTTAAATTTCACAGGATCTTTTGCGATTAATTCATGCTCTCAAGGGGATATGTGAGGCAGACAGCGAATTAAATAATTAAAGAGTTTCCATCCGACTTTGAAATGAGACATAGGCCTTTACCGAACGATGAAGCCAAGCGTCCAAATCTGCTACTTCATGACTGAGAAGACAACTTAAGACAGACAGACACGCTATCCAGAACTGTTGTTTCCCTCGGTCCCTCCAAGCTCATATTAAGAAAAATATTCCAGTACTATTACTTCCACAACCTTCTACACTTTTCAAGGCTGTTATTCGACGCTGTATGACCTAGACTGTCGACAAACAAGAAAAGAAACTCCGTAGTTTTAGTCCGCAAGCGAACTATACCGACCGAGAGACCGCCGCTTATTGGCAAAGCTAGTGTCAACTTTAGCGGATAGAGGGTGTGGCGTGGTCAGCGCAACGGATCCCCAAGGCCATTAATTTCGGTTTTCTAGACCGGAGCCGCTATTTCCTTGAAATAGCTCCTCAGTTACCCCCACGAGGCTGAGTGGACCCCGTTCCAGATCCACTACTACCCAGAAAATGTGGTAGCGCCGGGAATCGAACCCGGACCTTTGAATCTTTAGCCAGGAACTCTGACCGCTAGACCAAAGAGGCGGTCTCTAGACTGTCGACAGGATTGTTAAATAGAACATAAAATAAAGAGGGCAAGCCATTGAAATTACGTTACAAAATCTTAAATAACAAGTATAATTGCAATGAAATATTCTATAACCATCAACAGTGTCACCCACCTCCCGGAGTGTTGATGGAGCCAGAGATAGTCTGCGAAACGCTGGACGCTCAACTCCATATTGGCATGGTTGATCGCCCTAGAAAACTTCACTGTATACTGTTGTCGTGGAAGTTTCAAATCATAACAACTGAGGATTTCGGAAGTGCCAGTGGTGAAAGGATACACTCGAGTGTAGGGATTTGTAAGAGAAAAATAAGGAGACACTTGCTAAAGCAGGCGAACAGACAACTTTCGAAGACATCGTCACTCCACAAGAAACATAAGAACCACTGAAACATTAACATATTTTTGTAACACTTTCTGAGCCCTGGTACATGAAGAAATCTTATTAGTCTACTCAGAATTTTCAACGACATTAAAAAAAGTTTCCAATAATTGCAGAACCATATGTGAAATTTTCATACTATTTCATTCAATACCGAAGAAGATACTTGTATATAAATTTTTAAGGGCTTAGGGAGAAGAACACAATGAATGTCATTCAAGCAAGCTCCAAGCGTTACTCTTTAATCATTATTGTATATTTCGGTGGGCGAATGATTTCATTAGAAGCAAATTAATGAATGTGTTACTTAAATGTTTTAACAAATTCAAATATCACAGATCCGGCAGATAGACAGACATTAGGCTCGGTAAATAAAATAGAAGCTTAAATACTGCTTCGAAAATAAATGTATACGCTCTCAATATTTAAAATGTGTGGGGAAATGGAAAACCAGAATATCGTAAGATTTGAGGCTTTCACGACGGTGACCATGAAGAAAGCAGTCTTCTGAGATTTGTCACCGTGCATGTGTCGTGTTAATCGACGTTTCGGAGGAACGTATCTCCTCCATCTTCAGGGTAGAAGGAAAAATGTAAGAAATCCGCAAGCGAAAAGACTGTGAGAATCGGTGAAAGCAGACTACCCTGAAGATGGAGGCGATACGTTCCTCTGAAATGTCTGTTAACACCAGATATACACGGTGCCAAATCCCAGAAGACTGCTCTCTTCAACCAGATTATCGTTTTCTGGTTTATGACACGGTGTGGATTGGTCGGTGATTACTGAAATTCTGGAGGAACCTGAAGTGAATTATATCTTGTACAAGGACACATTAGCCTTCTTAGAGAAGCTACTTACTACCTACTACAACATATGTTATCATTACCAACATGGCCACAATTTAAATGTGTACTAATGCGAATGTAAGTTACCAGGAGACTGGGCAACACGATGTAGCAGAATTCGTATGTATTTCCCTCGTCTTCAGTATTTTTATAGATTTCTAATGGATTCTAACGATGGTGGATGACACGCATAATTACTGTGGTTTTGGACTTCTTTCGTCGTCTGGAATTTTAGTTAATAGAGGACACGACGTTTCGAAAACTGGATCGTTTCCCGTCTCTGGTGAGAAAGGAAGACACCTACTCATTTGGGGGCCCTTAGGAAGACGGAAACAGATCCAGTTTCCGAAACGTTGTGTCCTCTATTACCTAAAATTTCGGACGATGGAAAAAGTCCAGAACCCCAGTAATTCTCAGTACTTTTATGTAAATATTGTATAGGATATGATATGTGTATTTCATGGTTACGCACAATTTATTAAATACAGTCTTTCCGGTGTGAGTACAAACGGAGTACGGACAAAAATATATTAATTCTCTGAAGTCCTGAGTAATGTGTTTAATATAAATATTTAATTATCATTTCGCAGAGAGCACGCTGCCTCTCCGTCACAAAGTTGTATTCGGTTAATGTTTTCAGAGAAATATCTCGATAAAATGAGAATTATATCAAACACCTAAATACAGTAAGTATGAAAAGTGCAGAATATCATATCGTTAAACCAAGCGATATTGCTTCGATATAATCCTCCGTGGCCTTTAGTCCACAAGCGAACTATACCGACCAAATCACCGCCGCTTGTCGGCGAAGTTAGTGCCAACTTTTGCGGATAGAGTGTGTCACGAGGTCAGCGAAACGGATTCCCACGGCCGTTAATCTCAGCTTTCTAAACGAGGAGTTCGATATAAAGGGGTATATATTCTGGCAATTTGTGTGTAATAACATAATTCTCTACACAGATGTGCGGCACATCGAACTTCAGCCAAACTCTGCGTGTTCGAAAGACATAACTATCAGATCCTGGACTGGACACCCAATCTCTTGAGTTTCTTCAGGGTTTTTCTCCGCTCCTCTAACAAAATTCCACTATAACAATTTTGATTAAGCCACAACTGCTTCCTTCCACATTTTTTAATAAGGCATTCATTAATGATCTGAACATCTGACAATGTTCAACGCTATATAATCTTGGTAGCTGCACCATCGCTAAATAGAAATATACAAAAGACGAACAAAAGACTGAGAGAGAGAAATTTCCCAGAAATATAGCGGAATTTGCAGTAAATTTTCAATTAAACTCATAGTTATTAGAATGAACTAATATATATTCAGTTACTTAGGCACATGTTAAATTAATACTTTTTATAGTCAAATCATTAATTATTATTCTCCATCAGTATCTAAATGTTGAAACACTAGCACGCCTTAAGTATTTTCAAAAGCTTTTGGAACAAAGATTTTGGACAAATATAGCAATACATTCTCAGGCACAAATGGCAGTTTTTGGTCAAAGCAACAATTATTTTGATCTAAGTAGTATTTGTTGCCATTAATTTGACAGTAGAGATAGGCGATATATCGGAGGAAAACAATGCACGAACGCGCAGCTGGTACTGAGATTGGTTTTACTTCATACTGGAGTAGCAATAAATTGCATTCAAAGACCTCCACTCCCTTAGACGTAAATTCACAGGCCACTCACTGTTTTATCTTCATTTATACATTTTGCAGGTTTGTCCTCTTTTTCTTTCTTTCTCATCCTAAGAAAAACACATTCTGTTCCTGCTCAAGGCATTGAGACTTGTAACCAAATTTCGTAGTTTTTGAACAATTCCCATTGACTAAGGAAATACAAGCGAAGTTCCGTTCTCGCGCTGAAATATATCGCTTAAGGCCAGAGCTCATGGCTCCTTAGCCATAAATTTACATTCTCTTTTCTGGTACATTACACCTCTGCATTTCTGTATGTGTTTCAGACAAAAGAGGCTGAGATATAGTCCAGTCTAACGGTCCGCGACCTTGTTTTCTTTTTATTTCTCGCTTTCTGGTGGGCTATTCCCTCATTTCTAAAAACCAAATTTTCTTTCAGCTGAAGTTACGAGTGCACTGCTGGTGTTATATCTACTAAGGAGATCCTGGATTAAACGGACGGACACAGCTTCTCTTCCTGGTGTTTTGTATAACGGCATTTTCCAGTTACATATGTTACATCACGTTGAAAGGGAGAAGAAATATGAATGATGAATTGGGTCGAAGTAAGAGGCTGGAGAAATTACATAAAGAGAAGCTTCATGATTACGCTCTTCCTCAATATTATCTGGATTATCAAATCAAGAAGTTGTATGATTGTGTAATACACACGTGGAGATGAGAAATTTAATATTATGAATTTAAGTCGGAAGTTTTGGACTTAGGAGACCTAAGAGTAACTGAAAGGACAATATTAAAATGTAACTTAAAAAATAGCATGTAGGATGTGGATAGATTCAAGTACTTCATGACAGGGGACAGGGCGGGCTCGTAAACAAGATAATTAAACTTCGATTTCCATAAAAGACAGTGAATTTCTTCGCAAACCGAGAGACTATTGACTTACGAATTCTGCTCTGTGAAGTTATGATAAAATGAAATTAGTTTAGAAGCAAGCGATTTTATATGCTTCCCACATGTTCCTGGAAGAACTGAGTTCCTGTTTAGAACTTAGCCTTGCCCCGTACTCATAGATATTCCTGCTGACTCTTTTGTTTTGCGACCATAAGCTATGCAAACCTTACATACTTACTCATGGAGCTGAGGCCTTCTGGAGGAACCGACAATTCTACAGCTACTCAAGAATTTACCAGCATTATATGGAACCTGAAAGTTCATTACCGTGTTCAGAAGATTTCTCCACTGGTCCCTATCCAAAAATAGATCAATCAAATCCATACCAACCCATTCTATCTCTCGGAGATCCATTTTAAAATTGTTCACCCACCTACGCCTAGGTCTTCCCAGCGGTCTCTTTCTTTCTGGCTTTCCCACCAATATCCTATATGCATTCCTCGTCTCCTCCATTCGCGCTACATGCCCTGCCAACCTCATCCTCCTTGACTTCATCATTCTAATTATACATAGTTATACAAAACTTAGTTTTTGAAAATAAAACGCCTAATATAATGTTAAGAGAAAAATGCAAAATTAAGGCTGTGGGGGCTATTAATACTGCACTTTGCAGTGGTAAGATGTAAATTCTTAAAGAGTTTCTTACCACATTTTGAAAAGAGTGCCACAGCTCGTGTGAGTGTGACGCTCCTTGTCTCTCGCTGCTGGTTGTCACACTGAGACAAACGTGATTTGGCACAGAGAAACATCGTAAATTGGACATGGATTCGTCTCTCCGGCAAATGGAGCAGTATTTTAGAAGGCTCTTTTCCAAGACCTTCAGTTGAAATCCTTATGTATTATATTTCAGGTATCATATCGTACATACTCTAACTAGCATCTTGCTGGCGAAATTGGAAATTGTAGTCTGTACTCATGGAATTCATTTACGGCCTCATGTCTGTGGTTGCTTGGCAATGTGTGTTGGCTAGTTACATTTAACATTAGTTACTGAGAGTGCTCTGCGGGCCACAGTGGCCGCGGGATCTAAGGCATGAACTGTTTACTCTTCTTCATAAGCTGAGATCGTGGGTTCGAATCCCACTCAAGATATGGATATGTGTGTGCGTTCATTCTGTGTTTATGTTTTTCTGCGTGTAGATAAAGGTTTTTTGACTTGCTGATCCAAGGAGTCCTACCAGCTGTGAATAGGATTAGGAATGTGAAAAAGTGGCCAAGGTCGAAAGAAAGGACTGTAGGGACATAGATAGATAGATAGATAGATAGATAGATAGATAGATACATAGATAGATAGATAGATAGATAGATACATAGATAGATAGATAGATAGATAGATACATAGATAGATAGACAGAACTCTTCATGGTGCAAGGATTATAGGCTTATTATTCATTGTGTATGCGTCTGTCCATATCTTTGATGTAACCAAGCTCTAAACAAATTTTGACGAAATTTTACATGACCGGTAAGCCATTGCAAGCTACTCCGTATAAGGGCATTTAATTTCCTAAAACCAGTAACACCAAAATGCAACTACGAACTTCTGAGCTGAAAGTGACATCTACCACACTTATTATTGGGTCCTGAAATACGAGTATTATGACATGATGCCTGGAAGCCGGAAGAGTGGAACAAGAGTAGAGGTTCATTACTAACGAACGATTCGGTAAACACATCCCCGCCGCAACGAATACGCAAGCAACAATCGAGGTATTGTGGACTATAAAAAACGAAAAGTATCCCTGTAACAGGCCGTGGAGGCCCATAGGGTTGTGAAATGTTTTCCCACATTTTCTAGAAAATCGGCTCATAGATGGCAGTAAGGTTTTCATCCCTATGCGCCGGCCGCGCTTTACTCCCCAGGGAGATTCCTGGTACTCGTTTCTGTTAGAGGCTGATTCGACCCTAGGGCCATAGTGCGGCTGGAAGGATTAGGTCAATTGAAAAAAAATCTAACGACCTTCCGGCTGGTATCATAGTGCCTCAACCAACTACGCTACCGCGTGCCTATAAAGATGGAAAAGGTGTTTTCCATTGGGTCGCGCCGAGGCTATACAAGGAGGACCCGAATGTCTACTGAGAAGAATGGAGACAGTCTTTGAGGCGGCAGTCGAAGATAATTGAGAAGAGATGACAACTGAGAGTCAGCTGAGAACTGGCAGTGAAATTATGAGGTAAAGAATTAGACTGCGAAGAGAAGACTACGAGTGTTGTAATTAAGCGAGACTGTTATATTTCCTGTGTTAAAATCCGTTGTTAGGAAACGGATAATGAAGACTGTAATAAAACTGAGAACACTAGTGTGTATATCAGTGAACTGTAAAGCGTGGAAGTCAGTTACTTGTGGTTGCGATTTATCAATAAATTCATTCATCAATTTATACCCCGTCTATAGTCACACACACCCCTTGGGTCAAAATAATTTCCTTAGCACCCTGTTCTCAAACACCCTCACTTTATGTTCTTCATACTGAACAATATTATAATAACAACGTGTAAAAATTCTGCTAAGATTGAAATTGCGAGTGAACGGTAGCGACTACGACCACTGATTTCGAAGCAAACGTCATTCTAATGTCAATAGAATTAGAAGCTTTGTGATCAGCCAAAGCAACAAAACTTCGTTATTAATTATAAACTGTATGAGATCTGATATTCTCTCGGCGACAAATATTAATGTTATTTTATTCTTTGATATAAGGCCTTACTTCCTACCAAATGTCACGGCATCACATCCCATGAGACCCCAGTCTTTTCTTGCAAAATTGTTTTTTCGGGTTACATAAAATCAGACCTATATATTTGGTCACGAAGAAGGGTAGTCATTTGTTTTAATGTGTTGTTTTTGTTCATAACAACCGCTTGTAAATTGGCTATATCCAGAGTAGAAGTATTTATTACGAATTGTTGAGTTAGACTACTGTCTTTTCAGAAGAGACATCTAGAAGATGCCCATGCAGACCAGTTCAGAAAAATCGTATCCGATAACTCAAAACATAACATTTCACTGGTAGCCCGAGGAGACACTCTGTATATGCTCATTAAGGAGCCTGTATATGATTATGCGAGCTCTTAAATTAACATAAGTATGAAGACCACAAGAATCATTCAATGACCTACATCATTGTATGTCTTCTATCAAGTTCGAGAGTCTTCAACAACAAAATAACACATTGGTTGTCGTATGTTATGAGTCACTTCTAAGGTTCCAGAAAATAAGTTAGAATATTAACTTTCGATTTTAACAGAAGAAGCTGACACTTTTTGAAAACTCCCCTTGTCTAGGTAGCGCCCCCATTTCGAATGCTGTTTTCCCATCGATCACATTCAGACGTCGCAGAACCCGCAAACTTCCTACAAAGCAGAGTTTTTGTATCCTCCCTCCCGCCCACACACACACTCTTGCCTGGTTTAGAGAATTTCAATAGACAGGAAGTCACATATATATTTTTTTGCTATGCGCAAGGCCAGAATCCAAGTATAGCTTGAAAGGAAGAATAGAGCACAATATACACAGCGGAGAAGTACATACGTCGATCATATTAAAGAATTTTGTAGGCCAAAGGACACGGTCATACATTCCCGAAGATTAGTATTTTCTAACTTAGAGACTTGTTCATTTAGCGATACTGGCTCAACTATATATATATCACAGATCTGTTCAAGCCGGTATTCTTCAATTAAGTGGTTCTCAACCCCTATCCAGAAATTATGTCTGGTATTATTTAACGATAGTTGAACTATTCTGATATGAACGCTTGTCAATGGACATTATGATGAGCCAATTATATCAATTCATTATAATGATTGGCAAAACAGCCCATTGTGACTCATAAAATTCTTTACAATTTTCTGTCGGACACGTGAATCTGACCATCTGGTTTTCGCTTCTTCGAATTACAAAACAAAAATTTTTTTTTACACACAGATTCGTAAACATTGTGTGCATCGCCCCTCCACTCAACCTGGAAGACGAGGTCTGTGTATTTATGTCTCCCAGTGTCAGGGTAACCCAGTTATGACCCCAGACACCGGTACCCTACAATTCGCAAGGCTACGGTGTAAGTGTGCTTACCCCCTCCACACGGAGGTGTTATGTACATTACACATTTATAAAACCTCGGTAAGATTCATTATTGTATATCATCATCATCTTCCCCATCCTGGCTACGTAATTGTTCTTGTCCTTCATTTGACCTCTAACTATACAAGGTGCGCTTAAAAATCTCTAAGCTACTTATCACGTAGCATCCTGATTTCCTCACGTACTGTATCACTAGTGTAGATACTTGGTTTAGAAAAATAACTTACCTTCACTTCCTGTGTTAGAGAGATCGAGAAAAGAGGATAAATATGTCCAATGAACCAGAACGGACGGCAAAGTTACCAGAGCTATTTTTAAGCTTATAGCCCATCCCAGCCCTGTATTCAGAGAGAAGACCCACGAATAATATCGCTACTGTTGGATAGTGACTCGGCCAACGCTGTATCTCTAGTTCTCGGTGAGACGAACTGACGCTTTCTGAGCGCACCTGTCTGGTTTTTAGCTGGTTTCCGGAGAAAAGCTGTAAAAATTCCCTTACTGGCTTCGCCATCTCCGTCATGTCAACCTATGCAATTCGGGGATTTATGAATTGATTTCGTTCATAAAAGGAAAGAGAATCGTTATTTCCCATAGACATTATTTTATAATTGGTGATTAGATTTCGGAACGACCAATAAAAATATAAATCATTAATTTTTCTGCATGAAACTGAACATATAAACAACGAAAAATATTAGAGATGCTATAAATATTGAAGACCCTAATACGTCATAAAAATGGTAGTTACAATAAGGTGAAGCTATCCCTTAACAGGCCGTGAAGGTACACAGGATTGTGAGATATTGAAGTTCCCACAACTTCTCTAGACAATCGGCTCACAGATGACAGTTAGGTTGTCAGCCTTACGCGCCGGCCGCACTTTAGCCCCAGGAACATTCCTGGTACTCATTTCTGTTAGAGACTGAGTCGACCCAAGGTCCATAGTGAGGCTGGGAGGATTAAGTAAATTGAAAAAATCCAATGATCTCATCGGGATTCGATCCCTGCGACCTTCCGGTTTGTAGCATAGTGCCTCAATCAACTACGCTACTCGTGCCCCTCATAACGTTTTTAAAACTATACAAAAACATCAAGCTCATTTAAAAAATGCGCATACAAGTAAAAGATAAACGTAAGTTGAATTGACTGGCTGAAATAACATTAGTTTCTTTTCGTCTTTCATTCGAAACCTGCTCAATATTGTTCGGAAGGTATTTTAGGATAGAAAGTTCCCCCTCGGATGACAATCAAGCCGGGATATATATTTGATCGTAAATGTTCTTATGAGCGAAATTTACTAATGCGAATTTCCGTTAGGCGGGAGCTATCTGTGTTGGATATCTGTATCTGTGCTAACACACTGCACTTTGTTTAAAAACGGATAACACTAGCGGGAGCTTCACATCGAGATTAACTTGCATCTTTGCCCACCGGCCGTGTGTAACTCGCTCAATACTCTGTCAAGTTCAGCAAAAAATTGTCTCGAACAAAAGTGGCACAAGAAGATGAAAGAAGATATTGCCCAAAATATTTTTCCTTAGTCGGTACAGTGACTGGCTACGGGTGGACGACTAAGGAGTCGAGGTTCGAGTCCCGATGGGTGCAAGAATTTCCAATTCTCCATGTCGTCCAGACAGGCTCTGGGGCGCACCCAGCCTCCTATCCAGTGGCTACCGGGGACTCTTTCCCCAGCGGTAAAGCGGACGGGGCGTGAAGCTAATTAATTACATCCAACTAGTTTCGAGGTCAAGAAAACGTGGATCGATACATCAACCCTCCCATACGCCTTCATGGTATACTGCTTAATTAGTTAAGCACAGGGACAACTTCACCTTCGTCGAAGTTTATGAGGTGATTCAAATAAACTAATTTTACGCTGTGTCTTCTCATAACTTCGGAACCGTTGGACTGATTTTGGCAAAATTTTATGCCAGGGATCCTATCGCCGAACCCCTCACTTCTCATTCACCTCTCTTTCTGGGTCATTAGGATTTATATTATAGTGAATTGCCGGTCACGGTAGCCGAGCCGTCTAAGGCATGCACTGTCTTCGCTCGCTCGGAAGCCAAGATCGTGGGTTCGAATCCCACTCAGGGCATGGATGTTTGTGTGCGTTTTCCTGTGTTTGTGTACAGGTAGAGGCCTTGCGACGAGCTGATCACTCGCCCAAGGAGTCCTGCCGTATATATAAGATCTAGAAAAACCGAAGTGAACGGAGTTCATGGAGGTAGGCCTAGGCCCACTGGGAATGTAGTGCCAAGGAAAAAAAAAATTATAGTGAATTAAGTGAGAGATGTACTGTTATTAATATAATTAATGATAAAGGTAAAAGGTAAAATTGTCCCTGTGTTCAGTGAATTAAGCATTACTCCATGAAGGTGTATGGAGGAGTGAAGGTATAGATCCACATTTTGTTGACCTAGGCACTAGCTGGAGGTGAGGGGTCAGCTTAACGAAATCTGAGTGTACGGACTAGGGGGCTGGATGGCAGTACGAGAATATCAAGGGCGTTACGGCCGAAACTAGCAGCACCAGTGGCACCAAGACTAATTCCTTAGTCACTAGGAGACACCACGAAACATTGAGAACGAAATCAGTGAAGTTGCACATCACAATTCACCGTACGTACGTGTTGTATAAAGGAAAACAGGTGATTATTCCTTCCTAGAACTTATTGCTAAAATATTCAGCTTCGATCACACAGAAAACACAGTCTCTATTACAAAGACCAATTGGTTACTGCTGGTTAGGGAAACAGTCATGTTTAATGCAGGAATTTCATAGTAACCTGAAGAAGCCTCTGCTGAAATAGTACACAGTTTATATATTAAAGTAGGTGGTAAAGTAAGTAAAAAAGTAAGTAAAATTATCCATGTACCAGGTCGTGAAGACCCATAGGGTTGTGAGACGTTGAGGTTCCCACATTATTTAGACAATCGACTCAAAGATGGCGGTAAGGTTGTCAGCCTTATGCGACGGCCGCGCTTTACTTCCCCGGAACATTATTTAATTAATTCCTGGTACTCATTTCTGTTAGAGACTGAGTGAACCCCAGGGCCATAGTGCGGCTGGAAGGATTAGGTCAATTGAAAAATAAATCCAGTGACCTCATAGGTGGTACATAGAGTAACCACGGTGCATTAAAGCGTTAAGATCAATAATGTATAACACACATGCCCTTCATGTTATGTACTGTACGTTGTTGTTCTGTTCTCTCCTACACGATAGGACCTGTGGTAGAGTGAAAGTATGTCTTTGTTATCTCATCCGCTAAAATGCACGGCATCTTATTATAGCCACTTTTCAGAGCGCCTATTAATTTGTTCAGTCAGTCCATGTGAAAACCGATAGCCGCTGAATAAGTATCTATGAAAACGTACATTGGAGAAATGTAATACAACGCTTCGGTTTTGATCAAAATCGGACAAAAGGAAGATTTTGCATGATGACATATATGCGTTTCTACGTGTATTTTGAAAGTAACTCGTTAAATATTTATCGGAGGTAAAAATGTTTCAAAATGGAAGTTTTAGATGAAAACACCAATTTTACATTTTCAGTTATTCTTACGGCTTGAATATAATTAACGTCATTTAATATCCAAATTCATTACAAATTAGAACGGTACATGTTGAGAATCTTGGAGAGGCCTGTCTTCTGGGGTGCGACGCCCTGTAGCCTACTAAAACACTAAGTTTATAGGAAAAAGGTCACCTCCATCTTCAGTCTTGAAGAATAAATCAAGCAAGAAACCAGCTTTTAGAATTTTCGTTTGTTCATAATTCGCATGATTCAAACTGTAATGAGTTTCTTACCCAAAACTAGAAACACATTTAAACCTCTGCTATTAATCAGTGTTTCTGATTAAAACCACCAGGTTTAAATTATTTATAAGACAGCCATAATATTTAAAACTTAGCGAATTCAAATTCTATAAGCAACAGCAATGTGTCAAGGTGACAGAAATGTTAGGCTATGTGTAGTCTCCCTACTTTCTTACATCTGGTGATGACCGCTTTGTAACAATCTGAAAGACAACACGTCTGAACATGAACCTGCTGTGCTGCTCTTTGAGAATCTGATATGCTTTATAGCTTCGGTATATTGGATTTGAAGGTACTGAGCTCCTGAAAATATTACACAAGCTTTCCTTATATTACATAAGACATAAGAATTTCCTATTCGATTTCTTTCAACAGACAGTTCATGTAAGGCCAATACCAGTAGGAAACTACTGGAAGAATATGCGTTCTTAGACAGTGGGTTTTGTCCTATCATACAGTATATTCTGACAGACGGTTATCACTTTCACTGTCCGAAACATGCCGAAACTACAGCTACTAGATCTCATATGGGTACATTGCTTCTTAGTTGAGTTTCCCATCAAAAACTTATATGCACATTTTAAGCTTAACATATTAATCTTAACATTCACACTCCTTAACGTGGAAATACCACTTCAGGATGCGCACTGAGAAGCCATTACTTTCAGTAAGAAGCATATTTGTTATTATTTTCAAATTTATGAACTCGGCTAACATATATAAATTGTTCTCAAAGAGTGTCGATCACACGCATATTACACAATATTGTGGGGCTCATAGAAGGACCTTATTCTTAGAGAGTTCAATCATATCCACTTCTTCATAACTTACTTCTCAAGGAATAATTTTAATATTGTGACATGTTGCGCAATGGAGAACAACCCTTCCTTACCCAGCAGTGACGTGGCAGCTCTGGCCACGGTGACGTGGCGGGTGAGTCAGCGCTCCGTCCCCCCCTCGGCACTTTGACATGGCACGCAACACCGTGTCGACACGGCATCAGGCAACAGCGGTACTCATTACGTAACAGGCAAACACTGCGACTATATAAGGTAACTACACAGCCGCCAAAGGCAGTTAAAAGTGTATCAGCCGCCGAAGTGTGTTCTCAAAGCAGCAACCAACGCGTTGAGTTGGAATCTAGCCAGAAGTGAGCCGTTAGAGTTGAGTCGGAATCTAGCAGCAATCGCGGAAAGAAGAACCGGACGCGTGTGTGATAATCAGTGATAGTTTGTGATAACTAAGAAGTAATTGGGAGTGTGTGATACAGTGACACTTGTATAGCTCTCGTATAGTAAGTAATACGTGTAGACCACTGAGGACAGAGTGAACTGATTATTGCGAATAGGGTTATAAAGTGTGAAACCCCGCAACAGTGTTGTGATTAATTGTAGCCGAGACTTGTAGGTTGTTAAATAAACCAATTAACAATCCGAACGGCGTCTTCAGTAACTAAACACGTTACAATATTATCCTCATATAATGAACTGAGTCTCCAAAATTTTCTTATCCCTCGGAGTTTTCTGGCGTGGAGAAGCAGTATGACATTATTCGTGAATATGTGATAACAAAATTCAATTGTCCGAAACCGAAGAGGCAGAACCGTCTAGCTGCCATGAGAATAAAGCACTGGAACGACATTCACAGAATTGAGCGAGCTTCGCAATTTGAGGGGCTAGTTTGTTGAGGGGAGGGGGTAAATTATGTAATAAAATGAACGTCCAGAATACAAAGACGAGTCTTATCCGCTGTACTATTATATTCATCTTTCTTCATATTTATGTTCATATTTCTTGACCTTCTTTGTATCTCTAGTTTGCTTTTCTTCTTCCTCTCACCTTTCTTTCGACTTTCACCTTCTTTCTTTACAATCTCCCTCGTCCCACTTCCATTACTTATAGTTTTCTTTCTTTATCTCTCATCTATTTCCCTTTTCATCCTTTACCTGCTTCTCTTTTGTTTCTTTTTTTCCTTCCCCATGTATTCTCATTTTCAATTCATTCATTTCTTGCTCTTTCTCTAGCTTCCTTCTTTGTTTCACTTCTCTCTTTATCTCTTTCTTCTTTTCTCCTACTATTCTGTTTCTAATTCATTCATTTTGTCTCTTATTTTCCTGTTTAAATCCTCCTGTTAGTACTTCCTCGTGCAATTTCTTACTGGCGGACGTCCACCGATTGCACGGAATATTTACCTGTCACCACCACCACCTACAAACCTGCAGTCATTCCCTGAGGTGCCACTGGTAATCACAAAATCAATTTCGAAACAAACATACGCGCGCCACATTCGAACTCTTTGTTCCACAAGCAATATGACTAGTCCGTGCTGGTTCGTCACACAGTTTATTTAAACACAAATACAGAATTTTGTGATTTCATTGAATCTCGGAAAAATAAGTTATCAGTATCTGAATAGAGTGTCCCTGCCATGCAGTCCTTCTATTCATAATTCTTTTATTTAAACGGAGTGTATGAGAAGTGTGTATCATAGTACATCGTACGAAAAGCAAGGGAAGGAAATTTATCAGCCGCGTAGCTGCACAGTATAATGAATAATGTTCCATGTAGGACAACTCTGACGGTATGGTGACTGACTCACTCATGGAGCTTAAACCTTGTTGAGAAACCGCCAATTGTGAAGCTACTCAAGAACTTCCCAGCATTTTGTGGATCCCGAAGGATTATTACCGTGATCACAGAGCCCTCCAATGGTCCCTATCCGTTTTAATATTGTTTGCTCACTTATGTCTTGGTCTTCCCAATGGCTCTTTCCATCTGGCTTTCCCACCAATGTCCTACATGCAATCTTCCTCGCCTCCATTCGTGCTACATGCCCTGCCCATCTCACTCCCCTTGACTTGATCATTTTACTTATACTTGGAGAAGAGTACTAGTTATGAAGCTCCTCATTGTGTATTTTTCTTCAGTCTCCTGTCACTTCATCTCTCTTCGGTTCACATATTCTCCTGATCTATGGTGACTAGACTGCTGGATGGTAAGCCGAGGACTGGGTTTCCGATTCCCAGCAGGGGCAAAATATTCTTTAGATATCTCCAACCTCCAGACCGGATCTGAGGAATAACCAGCAGCTTATCGAAATAGGTAATGAGGGAGAGGCAGTCGTTGCCTGCATGTAAAGTGAAGCTCACAAGTCACTTCCATCTAGCATCAAGGTTAAGAATGAGTGAACATATACTACGTAAATACACTTTCCAATGTGTCTTCATTAGTCGCTCTCCACGCAATTGTAGCCAAAGCCTATGCCTGTCAGAGACTCACTAGTAGAACGTTATAATCTGGTTCCAATTTTGTCAAGATTTTCCTCGCTATCACAACATCCTACCTAATGTGCTTCTGGTCTGAGAAAGATCCAGTTCAAAGCATTTCCTTTACCACTTCTAAATGCATTAATGAATCTACCAATCGGGTAGCCGAATACTTTCGACGAAACCTTCCTTGTTTTTGTTTTGGACGATTTTGTATGACAAATTTTCACGTAATCATGGAACATAGAGCCCCTAACTCAGCATTTCAATTCAATACTACAACAGACTTCTAAATGATCTTACGCCAACAGAAACATAAAAAGTACCTAACGCGTGGCGCTGAGTCAATTGCAGCTGCAGCTATAGTCGTACAAGACACGTGAACAAAACAACATGGACACTGCTTAGTAAGGCAACTGGTGGGCTCTCTGTTCGTGCGTGTATTGCGTATCGCACGTCCGTCCGTTGCATGTTTCTCACGGTCCGTACACTCGATTCAGCCTGTCGAAAAGTACTCTGTACTAGAGACTTCAGAGTACCCTCTCGTACATGAAACTGCACTTATAGAGGCAAAATAACAAATTAAAATTGCATCTTTCTGGAATGTGCGTTGTGTAATCAGTAGAGGACCCAAGCTTTGGAAGGACTAGTTGCAACCATTTTTAGATTATAGGTTGGTGCCTATTTATCAGACTACACGACGTCACACTACCGACGAAATTAATCTTAATAATGACTGCTGTGAAAATCTCGCATATGAAAGTAACGTTTTATTTTGTTCAGATGGTAATCCGGTCTAGAAATTAACGGCAGTGGGGATCCGTTGTGCTGACCACGCGACACCCTCTATCCGCTAAATTTGGCACTAACTTCGCCGACAAGCGGCGGTCGCTCGGTCGGTATAGTTCACTTGTGGACTAAAACCACGGAGTTGGTTTAGTTAGATGGCAAATAATGCTCTCTGATACCACTGTACATATTGCAACTGAAAGGAGCGGACACACTCTGGGCATGCGTTCCACTACCACAGCAAGAGAAAAGTCCATAAAACATATGTCAGGAAATATTTAATTTATGGGTTATAGCTGAAAAGTACAGTTACAGTAAGTGCTCAAAATGCCCTCAATGAGAGTAAATGCAAGCCTCGACAGATCTCATCATGAACCGCCGTATCCGTTCCAAACTGCCGGGGTAGTTGCGGGTAGTCTGACAGGCATTCACAATGCGATGGTGAAGTGCCTCTTCGTTGTCAGCAGGGACAGTATACACAAGGGTTTCTAAGTGGACCCACAAGTGAAAATCTAGGGTGTTTCAACCTGACGAGCGTGGAGGCCATGCAGTGGGTCCTCCTCTACCTATTCTTCGGTCAGGATAGGTGTTATTGAAAACATCTCTCACAGCACAGTCAGAATGTGCCGACGCACCATCACGCATGTGCAACACTGGTGTTCTGACTCCCAGTGGTACATCTTCCAGTAGCTACGACAGATCATGTAAGCGGAAATTTCGGTAATGATTGCCTGTAGGCCGATGTGGCAAAGCATGCGGGCCTATCAATCACCAATATCAAATCTGATAAAAAATGAATAAATTATGATAGTATTCTTTCAGCTGTGACTCACAAATATTTTCGAACACTTGTTGATATGGGAAGTTTTCTCTATTTTTGTATGTGGAACTCGGGCCCAAAATTTGTCTACATCTTTCAGTTACATCCTGCATATTAAATTGGATGTTACTTCAACTGAAATATTTATTCCATGAAGGATATTTATAATTAAATTAGCAACTTATTAATTATCTATTAGTTATTAATAAAGTAATTCTTAAGATGTATACAGCATTATTTAACAAACTAGGCGGAGTAAGGTAAGAGAATGGGTAAAACTTCTTAAATGTTATTAGCATTATTACGAAATATTAAATATTTATTTTATTACTCACAGCACAAACTGTCCTCAATTAAATCTTGAATATAACTGAACAACCAAATTTTAAAAGAAGGCCATTAAAGTAGAATAGGGTATGCATGTGATTAGGACAAATGGGTTGGTCAGTTTATACTTTGAAGATGTTAAATCTACGTGCTTGTTGATTGTAGTCGCCCTACTAACCAGTAGTGTTATGTGAATTCATGGTGGTGAGTGAGGTTAAACCAGATGTCAACAGTCATCCACTTCATCTAAGAGATAGAGGGCCAGTGCTAGAGGGAAAACTGCGCATTCTAATTAAGTGTAAATCATTATGTTTTCTTAAACTTTTCGCTTGTTTTTCATGTATAACACACTTTCCCTTGAATTGTTATTCCTGGGGGGAATGTATGTTTGCAGTTTCGGGGAAGTATGGGCATGAGACTGCTACTCCGGTAAGGTCAAACGCTTACTCCAGTAAGGGTGAAGCTTTCACACATTTTGGGAGATTATTTTATGTCTACTCTCTCTCTATTTTGAAAAATTAAAAGTGGGCTTATAATATCGCCATTTTGTCTATGTGTCTGCGTATCTTCTTTGCCTTTTCCAGACAATGGCTCGGTAAAGAGGTTCCAACGGCAACGAATGCACATGCAACGAAATAAGAACTTTAGACGCCTTTACTTTATAGATACTGAACTGTATCAAAATTGTTAACAATATGTACGCTTCATGAAGAATATATAAATAGTATAATACAAAATATAATATAAAATATAAATAGTATATTTTTGTTGCAGTAGCCGTAAACATACTATACAAGTTTTAGGAAAAAGTTCGTAACTCTAGTAGGCTTCATTTTACTTAAAATTTGAGAAAAGCCTGAAAATCGAAGAAAATTTCTATTTTACACATTTTACACCGGACAGGAAGAATTTAAAATACAAGAGGAAAACACGGTTAGCATGTACCTACCCCTCTTTCCTGAAGCAAGTGTGTTCTGGCATTCGTTCAGAATTTTAACAGGCGGCAAGCTGCTGCAAGAAGAAAATGTTTCGTCAGAAATCATTCAAGAAAATTTTCGACATTTTATAAAGAGTCTGAAATTAGCTGCAGGTTCAAATTGGAACTCTCCAGATTTTACCACAAACTTGCCCCACTCTACCTTAAAACGATAAACTCTTTACTGCTGAACATGCTTTATAACAAATCATTTACAAAAGGAAATATATCTTACGATCACCATAAATGTTTTTACTGAAAAATCCTGCGATCCTGAAGTGGTTTGCGAACCGAGGTATGACACACGTGTCCATTATGTTATAAAAATGTTCAGATTGTTCGCTATTTTGGGATCTGATTTCCCTGGAGGATTAAAACGAAAGCATACTGTAACGAAATACACTCCAAGTTAGCAATATACGTGCTGGAGTCAAAAACTCGTTAAACCGCCATAATGACAGGTAAGCTCACACGAATGTAATTTCACAAACTCGTTTAAAATCTCTTTAAATCGCTATAACGTGAGGTAAGCTCACACACGTAAGTTCAGCAACTCTTTCATACCAACAATATACTTTGATCGTAGTTGTAGTGCAAACATTATTTCATTTAGTGAAAGCACTGTCAAGTATTTAGAGACATGACCAATTATAACGGGTTCAGGATTGGTTGATTGGATTTACTAACGCCTTCTTTTACAATCACTCTTTATCACCAACAATTTACAATAACTAACAATGCGCCATCTAAGTTTGCCATCACTAGCCGTTGTTTGGTTACAGGTCTCAACAATGGCTATTGTTCTGCTAAGTTTTTACTATCCGTTCCCTGGCGGCTGATTTTAACACATGAACTATATTTGTTACACTCCAAATATCACTGTACTACAGCAAATAAAGATTTCAAATTACAGGTCAAATTTTCACAGGCTGACTTCTAATTCTTCATCTACTAACTTTCCGTGGCGATTTCTTACCGATAACTGAACTGAACTGAACTGGTTTTACTCAGTTGTGTGCCATTGTATTTCAATTCTCTTGCCTCTGTTGTTCAAAAGTCAAAATTAAAGTCACATTGCGACTGACGGTCAGTCAGTCAGTCAGTCAGCCAGTCTTGGTGTCGAGACCCATCTGGGGCTAACGACCAGATATTTATTACTGTTTGACTATTACTATCTTTTACTGCGGGGCACCCTCTCAGACTAGAGGACAGGTCTGTCTTTTGTCAGAGTCATTGTTTGCAGTAGTAAGTCATTTATCATAATGTACAAGAAATTCACATTAACATGTCAAACATTAACATATATAAAATCTATATAAAATATATAGAGGGTTTCTGTCAGTCCAGGCTCAATACAGCAGCTTATGCCTTCTTCTAGTAGCTTCCGCTCTGTCGTTCCTTCAAACTGGCTTTCTTATATAGACGAGGCACGGACCTACAGAAAACACGTGTTATGTGTCAGAATGTGTGGCGTGAATCAATAGGAAACTGTATCTGACAAATTGATCATGTTCCTTCTAAACGCCGGTACCTAATTACCAACCCTCGCAACTTAAAATCCCAGAATACAAGCCAACTGGATAGCTGATTTAGGTTTCAAAAGGCTGATAGGTGGATAGTATTAAAATTGATATTAAAAATATCTTGCAAAAGTGAGGACTGGATTCATATGCTCACACTGTGTTGTGCTGGCAAGAATAAAGAAAAAAGACTTACATATGAATTCGTCTTGTGTGGAGGCGGGTTAGAATGCCTCCACCGTAGCCCTGCGAGTCACAGAAGGCGATGAAAGAGCATTCTGTGCCTATGGACACAACCGGCCACCATGTCACTGGGGGACATAAATACAGAGACCTTGCCCTCCGGGTCTGGGGTTCGACGCAAGGCTGTTGACCCTTTGTAAAAAAAAAATACTGTTACGAAATCCAACGAAGTGAAAACTGGATGACGTAATCCACGATGGAATTCAGAAGTCTGGCAGAACCTTCAAAGGAAGGCTATGGCTTAAAAAGGGGCTATTTTACCAACGATGATGATATATATGAATTTATATTTCTCAGGACAATGTCCAGAGGAGGGCTGTTGTGTAAACGGTAACATGTGTTAAATATACGTAGTCTTGCTTCATTTAACGATGCTTGCAATTCCTAAAAGTAGGCATCGTCGAATGGCAGTAAATTTACTAAGATAGGAATGGAAGAGGATGTGAAAGGAAGCTGTCGTGGGCCAGTTTAAGGTTCCATTCCAGGATCTCCACGGAAATTTTGTGAAGAGCAGTGAAAAGGCTGTCGGGATAGTTGGACTCAGGTCCAAATTCTGTAGATAATGTGGAATTTCTAGACACTCTTAGCGCCTTTCAGATTCTAAAGGTAGACCCAGCTCCATGAAGTTGATGTGTTACCCAGGCAGTGAATGAACCGAGGGAGTCAGCAAATCATTTTGGAACGTGGTCGAATGATTTATGTACAGTTGTGAACTGGTGGCTGACTTTGATATTGTCACGTGATAGAGTGACTATACACGGGGTTTGGATTGGTAATCGATTTATTGAACACTTAGAGGCCGTAACTAGCAGTAACTATAGGAGTAGCGCTCTCGCTAATTCACACACTCTGCAGTTCACTACAGCACGTACTAGGCCTTCTCAGTCTGCTGTGTCTTTACTAGTGACGGACTCAACAATGCCTTCTGCTTCCGTTCTTAGGTTCTTACCGGCTGGCGACTGTCTCACAAATAATTCATTGTTCCAGATGGCCTACTTATAACATCTCGGCACAGACGGCACAGAAAATATCATTCGTCTGTTTCTGTGTCCATTTCTGTGTTCGCGTCTATAAGAATGCCCGCGTGATTCCCTAACAGCCATTGCCTAGCAACGACCATTTTTACAGAGCCATTATTTAGCAATGGCTATTGTATAACTGCTCATTTTGCGACTTTTGCCTAACAACAGGTCTACATGCCACAATATTTTAGTTGCTGTCAGACATGTAATTTACTCTCACAAATCAAAGGAAACTGATACAGCCACATACAAGTTCTCCTTGCAGAGTCCACCAGAGCCCTCTCTTTCCTAACACGTGTTTTTATTTACAGGGACTTTCCTTTGGGGCTGTATTCAAGAAACTGTCCTCCTCAGTCGGATGTACTCGTACATCGACCCTGCATTTAAGAAGTTGAGGGCCCCGAGGAGACTGCAATCCCCTGTATTGATTTTACTCACCGTCAAGTATACGAATCATGGAAAAGAGTTTGCTTTTTTTGTTGCTCTTGTTGTTGTTGTCTACTGTCTGTACTATATAATGGGCTTGGTTCGATTTCCTCATGCATCAACGTGACCACAATCAACAACAACTGATGGTTTCAATTTTCAAAAAGAATGGCTGGACGAGAAAAAAAAACACAAGTTCCATCGCATCACATCACATGTGCTGAAGACTTCAGTCGCCTTGGTGTAGATAAATATATGTATGACCTCACAGTGGAATATCTGGGTAGCTGACTCCATGACTTCTCTTGCTGCATGACGTAAGAAGTTGGGCTAATCCCTGTCCGACACAAACAATCAGAAAGGTGTTCCTTCGTACGCTTCATAATTTTTCTCTTCTTCAACTTTCTATTTCAGCTTGTTGTCTAATTCTTCCTTTCTTCGTCCTTCTCTTCCTAATTCATTTCATTTTCTGTCTTCTTCTACCCATTTTCTACTTCACTATCCTTCCTTCCTTTGTTCTTCTCCTGCTTCCTACTTCATTCCTTATTTCTTTCTGTTCTTCTTCCTCTACTTCTAGTTTCCTGGTCCTACTTCTTCTCTTCCTTCACCACTGTCTCTTTCCAGTATTCTCCAATTCCTTCTGCTTTTCTTTCTTCTTCTCTCTCTATATTGCCATGGCCGAAAAATATTGTGCGTTCGAAAGCCGAAAGGGATGTTTCGCCTCATTTCTATTTTCAACTACGCTTTTAAGATAAGGTGAAACAAATTGAATAATATACTCGTATAGAATTCTTTGTTGGCAAAATTGTGAAAGCGCGCAAGCGTGTACACTTGCAGAAGAGAGCCAACTAGTATCTGTCTGCACAGAAAGGGGGACAGAGATCAGAAAACCTTCGTATCGAGGAGGGCTACAAACCAGCCGGTCATTCTGCCTCCAAAGCCTAAAGAGCGATTCTAATCTTTATCTTCCTTCACGTGAGGACTCAGACGGTTCATTTTCTCTGTCACACTTACAACGACATATCTGACACAATCGAAGCTTTACTTTCCCGAATTACGGTGAACACGAGGAAGCAGCATCCTTATTTTCTTGTAACATCTGACGCTAACTCACCAAGTTTTTATGAAGCAGACTTTGTTTAACCCTTTACAAAAACATTGAAAATGTGTTTATCATCTGATTTAACATTCAGAAAATTAGTATTTTTTTTCCCATATAATATACTTATGAGTATGTTATGATTCCCTGATTAAAGAAATATTATTCTTCAACATGGCAATAAGTGGATAGATCCTGTAACGAAGAGTGTATTGACTGACAGCCCTTCTCTTTAACCTGTCGCTAATTCCACTGAGGTTTCAATTGTTCGAGCACTGAATATCGCTAGCAGTCGTTTGATTCGCAATAGTTCTAAATCTCGGGAGAATTACTGGGTCCCCAACAGGCGTAGGAAACGCAGCAAGGATCTCATTGGATAGGTACACATCAATACGAGATTACTCTTGGGTCCTGATAGTACTGTATAGGGGTATTTCTTCCAGAAAATGACTAAAGTTTGTGTATTAGTGAATTTAACTAAAATTCACTTATTGAGATAGAACTTCAGAAAACGACATGTGCACTTCTGGTAGTTGCCAACACATACTGTAGCATCTTATGTGCTCAGAAACAATAAAGTCATTGAGTAATTCTAATCTTGAATCTCCAATAGATATGACAGACGGAGGGCGTCTGCTTCCGGTTGATTATAAATGTTATCCAGGAACCTAGAGACTGCACCAGAACTATAGCCACCAAATGTCAGTTTTCTCCGGCTATCAAATTGCAGAGAGAAAGGAAGACATAATGATTCGTTATATATACTGAAACGAATAACCATCTTTCCACTATACTGGTTGGTCCTCTGACCTCTGGGTGCACATTCAAATGTGTTTTGTGTCATCTCATGTGCCCTAACCCGCTTCTTATATCATGTCTTTCTCTGAGTAAAAGTTGTGAAACAATTTGATTTAGTCATTCGCATTCCTTAAAATTACAAAGAAAAAGAGACTCTTATGGTTGCCAATCCCTTTCAGAAAATTGTAAAGCAACCGAAGTTAACATTGCAAATATGAGGAGTAATCATGTTTATTCCGTGCACTTCCCCACCCATAAAGATGTTCTTCGTGGTTTCATTATAACGAGAGCTGTGAACTCTATGATTGGAGCAAATTGTAGTTGGGAGTCAGTTTTCGTAGTTGGAGAAGAATTAGAAGTTGGCCAGTGAGGAATTAATGTGTGATTTGAGGACTGTGTGTACTGTAGTTCAGTGATATCTGGAGTGTGCCAGTTATAGTTCCTGTGTTAAAATCCGTTGCCAGGACACGGACAAAGAAAATTTTGTAAAGGAATAGCAATTATTTAGATCTGTTACCTAGCCACGTCTAGTGCAAGCAGATACAGAAGATTTTATTTATGTGTTATACTTACATTAATCTTTAAAGTCTTATAATTATTTGTAGTCACGACTAGTGAATATTCAATAAATCGACTCACCGATCAAAACCCGCGTCTTTAGTCACTAATACACATGACAGTACCTTCTGCTATTGATAAGTCCTCTGTCAGTACAGGCTTTACAGAGCAGATCATGCCTATCTTACGTATTTTCTGCTATAATGGCAGCTTAGTCACTTGAATAGTCGTAAGCTTGACCACCGCCAAGTTTAAGCCTCTTATATGTTCTTTGACTGGATCCGCCTTGTCCTATACCACGAATTTGTTCATTCTCGTGGTTTTGCATGACTTCTGCTTGTCGCCTGCACAGTTTTATTATACAGTGAGTTCCGTTCAAACCTCTCACATTTTAATTAATCATTGCGAACAAATTGTGCTAAATCTTGGATTATAATTAATACCGTTTTCCTTCGGTGAATCTACAGTATCTGGTCGCGTATACCTCGACATGTTAGAACAGTTGCTGTATCCCCAGGTAGCCGATCTGCAACCTAACATAATTTTCCAACAAGATGGAGCCCCCCCCCCCCCTCACACACTTGGGTCTGGATGTTCGGAGGTAACTCAATTCCACCTTCAAAGATTGCTGGATTGGACGTGGCGGACCAATTCCGTGGCCACCACATTCACCGGACCTCACTCCGCTCGATTTCTTCCTCTGGGGTTACGTGAAAGACCGTGTGTTCGAGCCTTCAGTGAATGACCTCCGAGATTTACGATCCCGCATCCGTGAAATGATTGCTACCGTACAAATGTATATGTTGTTAAGAACGTGGCAAGAAATTGAATACAGATTGGATATTGTTCGTGCTACCAATGGAGCATATATAGAGGTTTATTAGTGTGTCAAATAAAATATTTTAGTTGTTCTCGTATTTCCTGCAGCTTCATTTTCCCACCATTCATATTTTGTGTTTTAAGACCTGATAAATCGCGGGCAGTTTGAACGGAACATCCTATATAATCTCATGTATATGGAAGGTTGAAAGTCGTGTGCAAATCGCAGACTGGTGTGCACCTTGGAAAATTTCCAATGGTATGTAGAACCTTGCTTCTGACTGGCTTGTTCCGTTGGCTAGCATGATACGTATAACCTCGGAATGAACCCAACGGAAAACACCACTTCCAAAAATTTCTCTTTTGTTGCATGACGTCACTGTCGGCGCGGATCCACAGAGAACGCCCTTCCCAGCGGTACTACCATTGGTTACAGCTGCGTCGCTGTTTATTGTGCCATAAATTATTAACGGGCGTCTCCTCTGAATAAATTATTTCGGATTTCAATGAACATGCCACACTATAATGAAACGGCCCACCATTACATTTAATTTGGGCCGTATTGCACCAAGAATTCCTGGTCCTCCAGAACACTGCGGGTATGTTGAATATTGCCGTTCCAGTCGCTTTATTGCGATCCTACAGATTGCCCCACGTGGGTGTAAACCTTTCTCTTCAGATGACCTCAGGTGTTCATCACAACACCAGAACATCAACAGAAGTGACCTGGTATGAACCGGTAGACTCAGTGATTGCTTCATCCGCTTTGCGATGGTGGTCTGTAGTGCCATATCTCGCTAACGAAGCGATTGCAACCATATATTTATATGAACTGTTCTGCTTGTTTATAAACGTACACAAGACCCCTATATTTAAGTTACTCTGTAGAGTGTCACGTGAAGTGAGCGCGACGGTGTAACGTGCCAATCTGTCGCGCCTCCCGTTCGTAGAACGAGCTAGAACTCTCACCTATTTCGGCTTTCCCAGGAACAAGGAGGGCCTCGTTTGATCGTGAAAATACGGGACCATTCTAGAAATACTACAAGCGTAAGACAGGGGCTACAAACCTCAGAAGAACATCGTTTGAGTTTAGCGTTAGTTGAGTTTGCATGGCTATTGCAAACGTTTGTCGAAACTGGCGTGAAATAGTGTGCGCAGTTAATCCGAAGTTAATTCAGTGAAATGCGTCAGAAATAACAGCTCAGTGGCGTTTCAATAAAATAACGAGTGGACAAGAAAGGACTGACATTAAGTTCATACGTGGTTACCGAAAGTGAAGCAATAACTGTTTCGGATAATGATAAACGTTGTAATACTTAAGGCTAAGGCTTGCTATTGTGTCATCTGTCGTTATGTATGTAACATGCATAATAGAAATAAATAAAGCTATCCCTTTAACAGGCCTTGGAGGCCCACAGAGTTGTGAGATGTTGAGGTTCCCACATTTTCTAGACAATCGGCTCACAGATGGCGGTGAAGTTGTCAGCCTTACGCCCCGGGCGGGCTTTACTCCCAGGAATATTGCGATACTCATTTCTGTTAGAGGCTGAGTCGACTCCAGGGCCAGAGTGCAGCTGGAAGGATTAGTTGAATTGAAAAAGTCAACCTCATCGGGATTAGATCCCGCGACTTTCTGGCTTTTAGCATAATGCCTCAACTATCTACGCTACCGCGTGACCGTTACATGAACAGTTGATATTATTTTCGATTAGAAGTGAAATCTGACTTCAGTGTAAGGTATGTTTCAGTGGGTACTGCAATGTCTACCTTTGCCGAAAACTGGTTCACATACCAGCATTATTTATTGAATACTGTTAAACCATAACATTAGGGTCTCATCATAAACGTAGTTCCATCTCAGAAAATTTCAAGTCTGTGCAATTGTAATTTCTGAAGAGACGTCTTTCTAACAATTTTCAATTGAAATCTTGAAAGTTTTCACAAATGAAATATATAAACTATAACTATCAGTTTTCTTATGTGGTGGTCAATTTCTGAGATCCTATGCGACAAGCAGGACATGCAGCACATGGAAGGGATGTGAAACACATAGAGGAATTAATTGGGAATTGTGAAGAGAAGAAATTATTTGGAATAGGCACAAGCTTATTTTTCTCATGATTGAGGTGGAACTTGGTAGTGCGGCCACTTCTGGCCTATTGTACCAGCCCCAGATGATAGATGATGGTGAGTGTGGAGCAATTGGTGGAATGAAGATTGACAGGGGAAACCGAAGTGTTCGGAGAAAACCTGCCACAGCGCCACTTTGTCCACCACAAATCCCATATGACCAGATCCACAGCTTGAGCTATGGCGTAGCCTAAGACACAGGCCTAGACCAGATGAAAATATTATAATTCATTCTACGACTTAAAGTATGAGGGTTTAGCGTGAATTTACTATATACCTCAGCGTAGGATCTAGTGAAAAGACCCTGTAGTTCCCAGAGTGAAAAAGAAATATCTATGGTCCTAACTGTAAATCGAACACCGGCTATCCAGTCAGCAGTCAGTAACTTCGATGACAAGAATGGAGCTCGCATATTTAGGCTTCATTCTACAGTTTGTGAGAATTATAATATCCTGCTACGAATCGCTACTCATCAGGCACTAATTATTACTCCCGCCATATCGACCACTACTTCATAAAATCTGTACTGGATATCCATACTATATACTGCTGAGAGCTTTTGTACGTTGTCGACATATGTAATCGGCCCATACTTTAATTAATTAATTCTCACATGTATTCTATCACATTACTTGATCTGATTTTAGGTTTGCGCACTGTAAAAGGATGAGTGATCACTCACGTCCAGGTGCTGGTTATAATTATGAAAATTCACGGAAAGAGACAAAGCCTAACGATAGTTCAAAAGAGTGTAGACGTGTGACGAGGACAGAATGACTGCTGCAAACGACAGCGGAAGCTATCACCCGCTGTGAGCATCCATCAAAGCGCCTCCTAGATCCGACAGCGGATTTATGGATCTCCGCGGGTAAAACCCATGCTCTCGGGGTTGTTTGGAGAGGCTACACTCCTTCGACAAGCGATCGCCCAGTCACTGCAATCTGTGTGGGTTTTAGATTAATTAATATATTATATTAAATTATAACTGTTGTGGAACACCTTAACGGCTGATGAGATATTTCGTTGGTAAACATCATAGCATCTTAAGGCTTTGTCAAATTTTGCAGAAGCTCTTGCCTCGAGTTTCTAAGGGATCATCTGAGTTAGCTTGTGAAGAGGCTAACTCATCCAGCATTAAGCGGCAAGATCTTCAGGCCTAAAAATATAATGGATAAGGGAGTTCGTTGGTAGAAATAAGATTATTGTTCAAAAGTAGAGGCTGTTGAGGGAAGTGTACTAAAATTTGTTAAAATCTATGATACAATCACAGAAACACATAACGGTCTAAAAATCATTTCACTGATTAGACAAATGCACATTAAGGGCCGCGTCTTAGCTCAAGCGGTTAGTCGCTGGCTTCTCATTGCGGCGACCCGGGTTCGATCCTAGGTCTGGTCAAGTGGGATTTGTGGTGGAAAAAGTGGCGCTGGGGCGGGTTTCCTCCGAGTACTTCAAATTCCCCTGCCAATCTTCAGTCAATCAAATTCTCCATCATCAAAATCACCTGGCAGGCTACAATAGGCCAATCAATGGCCGCCGTGCCGAGTGGACCCAACTGGACTCCACCCTCCACTAAGCGAATTTAAAAATTGTGATGCAAATTAAAATATGTTATGAATTTCTATATTACTTATTGAAATTACAAGGAAATGTTCGAAATGAGATCCTTCATGTTCAATGCACAACTAAAAAGCTGTGATACCGTTCTACAAACTGACAGGCAGGTTTAAATCTGATCTTATTAATACGAGAGAATGTTCTAGGCTGAGCTCTGGACGACTCTCTAGTCTCGTAAACTATTGGGAAATCATTCATGAATATCGCTATAGTACAAAATATCCTGCTTCAGGATTGGGACGCGATTGATGCAACCGCTTACGTCTTCTTCCTCCTTATTCGTCTTGGTCTGGTGGCTGTGTGTATTCTCAGGGCTCAGATTTGCAGGGAGCATAGATTTGTTAGTTCACCTCACGTAAGTTAGGATCTACGAGATCTTTCGCCTCTGGGGTTGTACCGGACTGTTTAGTAACAACAAAAATATTCAGGAAGATGGGAGTTGCCAATAAGATCTCAGATTTTTACAACTGTATGTACGAGAACGCTCAAAGTTTTATTCATCTTTAGGAAGAATTTAGTTGCACAATTTATTTCGCTTTTCTCTCGTTTACTTACGAATTATCTTTTTAAATATATTTATTCACCAAATAATTGAAATTTATTTCACTGGAGGACCATCTCTCACTCCCCATCCTGTGAACAGTTCTCGTCACTCCTCAGTCACTCCTATCACTCGATCGACTCTTGAAATCTGTCACTCTGACTCTCTTAGAAGCTCAACACGGCAATTTTAGTAACCTCAATTCCGGACTTCGTGGTCCCGAAAGCTACACATACGAATTTTCCTACGGAAGAAGGGGGTCCTGAGCGAGATTATAATTTAATTTAATACATTAAGTTATTAGAATTACGAGTGCTTATTTATCTCTCCAAATGTTGAAAATTCTCGAAAAGCATAAGAACGAGTGCCTGGTTGTAGAAAATTTTATATAAATTTCCAAGTAATTATCCTTTTATTAGATTCCAATATTAAATGGATAAATTTTATTTTCGCGTTAGGTGGCAAATTTCACTGTATTTCCTAGTTACCTTTCCTAGCACCGCAGTCCTTTGTCTGCAGAGCTGTTTGCGGTTACTGAACACCTGTGTCTCGGCTGCCGGGTAGGCTACCTGGATTTACGTGCTACATCTTACGCTTTAACAAGATATATTTTCGCATAAATTAAAGAAAAGAATGGTTCGATCACAGCAACAAAGTATAGAAACTCATCATCGTCATCATCAGTAATCTGTCAAGACGACTGTCAAGACTCACTGAACACTAAAATATTGAAGCAACCCCATAAACATGATATAATCAGCGACCACACTCAACGTAACACGAAATGAAATAAACTTTAACTCTACTGTGAACAGTACCAACTCTGGTGTCAATTAGGGAACAAATATTCATAATCTTGTGCGCGAATCTCCAACTAAGTTCTAGATCTCTTGCGTTTCAGTTACAATTCATCCTATCCGAAACAGTTGTATTCCCTATCTATTGCACTTTTCTGAATATCACCAGCGCCAGGTGGACCCTTTTATCCACGTCTTGACCTTCCCTTGTAGTAAGGTCATCCAAAGACCTCTGATGATATGATTAACTTTGCTGAGTTAAGCCAGTTCTGAGTGGTAACTAGAGGATCATTATAAGGTCAGCCACAGTGTGTGTGATGACCAGAGCAAGGAGCAATGCACTCACTGCATATAGTGAGCGGACCAATAGCATCGAGGGGCTTATCACATGCACCTACCGGCCGTAGGAGTTGGTATCGGAAATTTCCCGGAGTATTATTTTTCTAAATGCCTCTGTGAAAGAAGATGAAAGGGAGGCCAAGGTCACATATCCGAAAGTCTATTGCATCAGTCTGCCACGTGACACCGCGCTGTGAACATGCATTTTTCGATTTCGTATTTCGTTTTGTCTGCGATGGATGGCAAAACAGAGCAGACATGTCTGCATCAAGTTTTGCGTGAAACTCGGTAAATCCGCTACAGAAACCCTTCAAATTTTTCTTGAGGCTTTTGGAAAACATTCTTTAAACTAGGCAATGTTCTTTGAATGTCATTCGCATTTCAAGACCGATCGAGTATCAGTCGAAGATGACGAAATTTCAGGGTGACCAAGCACCAGCAAAACGACAGAAAATGTTGAAAGAATTCGAGAACTCATCAACAAAGACCATCGCTGAACAATCCATGAGCTCGCAGACACCGATGGGATCAGTTATGGAGTTTTCTAGGAGATTTTAACAGGAAATTAGAACATGCGCCGCATTGCTCCTTCATCACGAAAACGCGCCCGCCCAGGCGCACCTGCGAACCACAGTTCGTGACTAACAACATGGTTATCGTTCCCCATCCTCCCTACTTGCCGGACTTAGCACCTTGTGATTTCGCTTTGTTTCTCAAATTAAAAAAGAAACTGAAAGTACGACATTTTGAAACAGTGCCTGATATCCACAGGGAATTGCAAGTGGTACTCGACAGCATTGAGGAAAGTGACTTCCACGGTGCTTCTGAAGAGTGGACAAAACCACGGGATCGCTGTATATGTTCCCAAGGAGAATATTTTGAAGGAGATGGCAGCCTTATTTCAGTAAGTTAAGGCAGCATTTGTTTTTACCTAGACAGGGAAGTTTCCCATACACCTCGTACGCAACATTGTGACATGACAGGATGACTTAACAAAAGAAGTCACCTGCTGCTGGCCATTGGAGCAGGAAAGTATAACAAACTTTATAAATCTGTGTGTATATGGATTCTATTGCACTCGACTTGAGAAGGAAAATTAACTAAAGCAAAATTATATATATATATATAATATAATGTGGCGTGCCGCCAGAAAGCCGGAATGATTGAGGAGATCAGCGTTGATTTCCTAAGCAACGATCAGATTTCCCGCTGCAACGCCTAGGATTCGGACCGCACCCATTGCTATACAGCGGCTAGCAATCTAAGAGTGGAATTTCCACCGTTACACATGAATTGTTGGAAGCAGCGTTTCGATAGCAGCGGGCGAGGTTAATCCTTCGACATGGTATTCTCTATTGGGTTCGAGTACACGTTATAAAACTCCAGCTTCGACGAAACCAGTCAGTTCGACAGTAAAATATGGTCGCGAGTCCCAAGGGACTCCGACCCGAGAAAGATCGCTCTGGCAATGGCCAGCAGCATATGCACAAGACAGACCCGTCCTCTCGTCAGAGAGGGCGCCCCACGAAAATAAAACCGTAACTGACAAACGGTAAAATTAATATCTGGTCATGAGCCCCAGATGGGGCTCGACACCAAGACTTACTGACTGACTGACCGTCAGTCGCAATGTGACTTTGACTTGAACCAGTCAGTTCTTAGTGTAGCTCCGACTAGAGCAGAAGCCAGCTCGCAGCCGACAAAAGGATCAAGACAATTCACCGAGATCAGCGGTGCAAGAAATTGTGATAGTGAAGTTGTGAAGAAGCGAGTAAAAGAGGTTGTCCAATAAATTTCTTAGCAAAATCCGAGACCCGCTTGAATTTACCTGTCGCGTTACATAGGCAACACGTGACAATATATACACTCCCCCATACGTTTTCATGACTAAATGCTTAATTTGTTAAGCACAGGGACAATTATATATATATAATACCTATATATTCTGCATTTTCCCCTCAGAGAGTGGCTGTGTTTCGTGTTGTGGCATGACGGCTGAAATGCCGGAATATGGAGCCGGAAGAAATTGTCCGCTACTAGGTACCGGCTCAGTAAACACACATCGCGTCAACGTGTATGCAGGCAACAGCAGGCAACAGCAGGAAACTGTTGGAAACTTTGTTATCTAAGCTATCCATATTGATGCTGCATAGTGAGCGTCACTGGGAAAATTCAGCGAGTCAGGACTTGCAGTTCCTAAGGTGTGGCCATGAGGAATTATGAGTCAGACGCCAGTGGTAAAGACATGAGTACGGAAACCAATGAAACTACATTCTTCTAAGCCGTTACCAGGCAACGACTGGTAAAAAAATAGAAGACTTTGTGTGTGCTGCATTACAGTGATTTTCACGGTGTACAGATTAGTGAAAGCGTTATAGCTATGTGTGGTTACAAGTTACAAGAATCCAGTGAATCCAATTATTGTCAACCCAAATCCTGTGTGTAGTCACTACCACGAGACAATATTAATCGCAGAATAAACAGCCATTTTCTCCTCTAAACAGAATTTTTAAATTTAATTAAACGAGTGTTAGTTAGGCTTCAAAGAGCAAAATTACTTTCATTGCTGTCCCATTAATTCGTATATGATTTAAAAGAGAAAACCTCGTGTTTGTTTCATTTTATCTTTTCGCTTTCATAATAATAAAATATAGCTTCCATTCTTCCCTTTTAGAGGTTAACAAATGTACAAAATAGGGTTCATAATTCACTTCATGATCTAATCACGTTCACGTTTTACCCTGTACCGTTAGCCCGCCTTTTGTGCTGGTGCCACCATGGGATCTTCAGATTATCATTCACCTGTTCAAATGCCTCCCAAAACAATGAATTCTCTGGCATTGCACTTAACGCCTGACAAACCACTAGCGCTCGGATAAAGTTTAAATAACTCACAGTATACATATCGCGAAATTAAAACATTTCGAAATACGACCTCAAAGAACTGTCAGATGCAGTGAATCAGAGAATGTTATCGTCAGCAAGCCTGTACTTCATTCCGTGCATCCATGGAGTGCTGGATGTAAACAGCTGGGAAGCAGCCAGCAATACGAGTTAAAAGCGTGGTTCACAACGGGCCGACTATTCCGCAATGTCCACTCATCTCAACGTACCACTGTTCCAACGAAGAGAGGCATACCGCGCGAAGAATATTTCCCCTGCCTGTAAACATATAGTAAGAAGCTAACACGCTATTACCTGTCGCCGGTGTTTTGTTTGCATGTCCTCCACAGACATTTCAAGTAGAGTATATTACTTGACGATGTTACTACCTGGCGTAGGAAGTCAACCATTCCCGGTATCTTGACTGCAATAGTATGTGTTTTCTGGCGACGTTCGTAAACTTAACACATGGAGTGAGGTTGTGCCCTAAGTTGCTACTCGAGAATCGGTGCAAGAATTTTGCTGAAATTTCATACTAGAATCTACAATAAGCCAACCCATTTTGGACATTTCTCCTATTTGGATCCACTTCATCAGCAAAGAGGTTTCTAACTAACAGAGATCTGCATGACGTGACAAATTCTTCATGGTTCTCCATAAGGTTTCAGTCTAGTCTCGAGTGTTGAGGCTTTACTCCACAGATGGCGATAGTGGTAAATTCACAGTTTTTTTTTCCTTTCCTTTGCCTTGGTACTCATGCACTTGGTTTTGTTGCCTAAATTTTTAGCACAAATTTCTACCTCATTTCTATCCTAGTCCCACGCATGTGCGTTCTGTATCACAACTTTTATTGCATATTTCTTATCTCCCACTGAATTAACCTGGTCTTTGGTGATTAAATAGTTGTGTGAATCTGACAGGGGCTGTCCAGTGATTGAGGTTAGCTCTTTCTAAGTGACCAAACTGAGTAGGTTTCTTTCCCCCCTCCCCTTGAGGACAGAATTATATCCAGTTTCTAAAACGTCGTGTTTTGTGTTTTCTGTTTTCTAGAAAACCGGACGGTAGAAAAAGCCCAAAAACCAGTATTGCTGATTAAAATCTACATGCTTATGATGGAAATTTTCAAAGATATTCAGAGTTCCTGTAGTGCATTGTCTCACGTTATCACCGGGTATGAGATTAGACTGATCTAATGAAACCAGAAACGTAGGTTTCATGCCGTCACGCAATTACGGAAACACAATCAGATTAAACAGAAATGGAAAATGTCCAGAACATATGATCGCTTTGGTATTAGAGGTCCTAACAAGATCTGCAGGGCTGTTTCAACTTTATAAAGACTGATATCACAGAAGTATACTTCCATCGTAGCTACTTCAAACTGACGCAAAGGGCAAAGTTTATGTCTTATATTCAAGAGGCACCCGATTTGAATCTTGGCCCCATTAAGGTTATCCAAACTGAAATCTGTTAGTGGTTTTGTTGAATCCTTCAAGCCAAGTGCCCCAAATTTGCTACGAGCGCTTTCATACACATCCCCTCAAGATCATTGAATCATCCATAATTTTGACTCTGTGTAGTCTGAGATACTGAAACAATCATTTAATGGGCCGTGAAGGAAGCTATTCGGAGCAGCTAAGAGCTTTTAGAATGCTAAGGTGCAGAGAACGCACGTGGAAACTGCGTGTACTCCAGTACGAAATGCAGTTTTCTGACATTGTTATGCGCGAAAATCATCATCATCATCATCATCATCATGCAGATAGGAGGTTACAGGAAGAAAGTGACGATTGTAGTCTGTTCATGAAGCCCCTCTGGATAAGCAAATTTTATGAAAGAGATGCCTGCTGAAGACATAGCTATTCTTAATAGATCCACTTGCAGTGGGAGGGTTACTGTATCTGCAACCAATACACGTATCAATATATCGGCTCACTCTGTTACCATAAGCTCAGCCAGCATCATTACAACTTTATTGTGTGGAGGGAAATTGCTTCCTACAACAACTTGGATTCTTTAACCGGAATTACGACCACATGGTCTTTACGCGTTCTGAAATATGCTGTAGCTAAACCGTTGTCGAACTGTATTTTCTGTTCTATACAATTAAGCTGTCAGATACATATTTCTCTTTTTGCAGGCGGAGTGTGTATTTGGTCCAGTTTATGCCGAGATTTCTGTGAGGACATTCTAAAATGGTTGGTCGCTCTGGGTCTCGTGCGAGTATATTGGGGGCCATACATTGAGTCCATCTATCCCAGCTGGGCTCCGCTCCGCTGTGAATGGGTTGCTGCCACAAGGCCGTTAATACAACGTCCGAACATTACGTACTGTAGAAACAGCCACGATGGACATCAGGTTTCACTTTCTGCAGCAGATTGCTTTCCTTTTCAATAATAACCCTCTAAAGCGCAGTGGTAACTGCATTCACATGCTTTAACGTTAAAATACTATGCATTTTGTCCATAGACGATATTTATATCTTTCGCCTTTTTCTCATAACATTCCGTTATTGTTCTGAACAGTATCAACAAGCTTTCCTTTGTAACTGAGAGAAGGTGTTTTTCCTATGAGGCAGAGACTAAATTTCTAAATACTATTTACATGAATTTCGGACATCAATTGCCCCCCCTTTAAACTTACCCGGCAGGTACCACAGTGCAAAAAACACAAGACTGCACAAGACGCCCGCTGTACGTCACACTCTGGTCTAAAGTCCAAACAGGGGTCGATGCCAAGACTACACATGTCGGCCGACGGAACTGACCGCAATGCAGCCAATGCCAATTAGGGTTCAAAGAGCTAACTGTAGTTTCCTACAGTAGTCGGAAGGAAATATTGCAGCTGCGACCTAAATACTTGTACATTCTCGAATCCCCTGGGTCAAATTTGAATCCGAAAGTCTTCTACGGTAAGTAAGGAGTCGTGTGGTTTGCTCAACCTCTCCAAGAATTCAGTGAAATAATAACTTAAAATAGATGACCACCTCTTCCTTTTATATCCTTTTTACTTCATTACTTACGCCTGTTCTCCCCTTTTCTTAACTGTAGGCAGAGAATTACAGCGACCATTATCTAGTTCACCAACAAACAACAGAGATAGATTATAGTTATTGTGTTTATGAATATTATCCATCGTCCTCTTTCAGTGTCACAGACTTTTAAATCGGATATATGCCAGTTTTCGTTCCAACTTCGACTGCAATAGTCTGTATATTGAGCGTTTTGACCTTCGGACTCGAAATAAACACGGATAGCCGTTTCATGAATTTCACAAACAGCTATTTTTTCGACATTACCACCAAATGCTTTATTCTTCCTCGTGTTATATTCCTTTTCGCTAATATGCAGCCACATATTACTTTGAATAATCCTAAATTAAACGAATGGACAGAAACTTAGGGAATAATTCTCATCTGTACCTGCAGTTTCGACAGATAACCTCTTAGCTGATCAGCTTTTGTACACTGAAGCACGGTATCACAACTTACAGCCCTAATCGGCAAGATAGAGACTGAAAGGTAGGTATATTATACTGCTACCGAGCATCCTACCCATTATTTACTTACTTACTCATGGAGCTGAGCCCTTCTTGAGGAGCCGCCAATTCTGCAGCTACTCAAGAATTTACCAGCATTTTATGGAACCCGAATGTTCATTACCATGTTCACAAGAGCCCTCCACTGGTTCCTAACCTGAGCCAGATCAATCCAATCCATACCATCCCATTCTATCTCTCGAAGATCCATTTTAATATTGTCCACCCATCTACGCCTTGCTCCTCCCGGTGGTCTCTTTCCTTCTGGCTTTCCCACCAATATCCTATATGAATTCCTCGTCTCCCCGATTCGTGCTACATGACCTTCCCACTTTATCCTCCTTGAATCCTATCCATTTCTACTAATGAAAATTATTATTACACAAAAACAGAATAAGAACAGAGTAGCAGGAATGAAGTCCTAATGCGTACGGACTCCAAGAAAGCGGCCAAAGACTACGTTTTACTTCGCATGGTCTGACGGACTGGTTGGTGTAAGTATATTTTGTTCTGGCTCAAACTTTTTGATTTAGCTGTAGGAACGGATCTTTCAGGAACAGAATATATATGTATATATCGCTGAGTAAAAGTGGTAGCAAAGAACTTTGCTGTGAAATATAGAGTTTGGTCCCATAAAGGAACAGGGAAATAAAAAAAGACAGCCGACTGCTTGGGGTGCAACGAGGTAATGGATGTTCCAAGTTGAATGACCTTATAAAAGAAGTCCTACACAAACAGAAGAATAAATCGAACAGAAGCGATTAGCACTTTCCCTGGAATGCTGATATTTTGGTACTGTTCGAGAGAAAATACTTCTACAGAATCTAACAAGAAATCCATTTAAAGTGTCCCAACAAAACGATTTGGGATTTATGAAAGTGGGAACACTTTCTTCTCTTTTAATTTATTTTAAGTCATCAATAAAAGTAGTTATCCATAGTTGATCTGATATTTCCCGGTATAATGCACAACCCAGGACTAACTTACCACGAGGAACATAGTGCTCCGTCACGAACTAAGAGGCACTCAACTAGTCAAATAACTCCGAAGGTTCATTCCCTTATTCACAAGAGCCCATCACTGAACTATGACTAGCAAAACGGGCCCGGCCCACGTAATACCATCCTGTTTCTGCAAAATCCGTTTCAATATTATCTTCTGTTTAGGCCTAGGTCGCCCAAAAGTCACATAATTTCAGAGTTTTCTTATTGAAAGTATGTATGCAGATCTTCCTCTGAACGCAATAAAACAAAGAAATACATTACAATAAAGATTTTTTTAAAGATTTGAATCGAAAATTTGTAATATACATATCATCTTCGTAATCTTAAACAAGTTAAGAAGTTCCCACATAACGTGATAATTTTGGAGCTTCTCTCCCTCATATTTATCTCGGAAAAAGTAAGATATAAAGAAAAATTGCAAAAAAAAAAATGAAAAGTTAAAACTATCCCCGTAACAGGCCGTGGAGGCCCATAGGATTGTGAGACGTCGAGGTTTCCACATTCCTAGAAAATCGGTTCACAGATGACGGTGAGGTTGTAAGCCTTACGCGCCGGTTGTCCTTTATCTCCCGTAAGATTCCTGTTAACTCATTCCTGTTAGACGCTGAGTCGACCCCAGGGTCATGGTGCAGTTGGAAGAATTAGGTAAACTGAAATATCCAGTTACATAGAGAATTGAACACGCGACTCTTCTGCTTGTAGAATAGGGCCTCAGCCAACTACGCTACCACGTCTCCTAAAGAAAATTTGTACTGGAGATAAAATAATTTTCAATTTGTTCACAAGGTGCTATGTTCCGATAAACACCTACTGTCGCGATGCGCGCAAAACCCCGTGTAGATTTTCACGTAAATTTCCTTGTTATAGCTGACCGATTTTAACCAAAACTGAACTGTATTGACAAGTTGTAGTAAAACTCTGGTATGTCAGATTACATGGAGATTCATTCAGCGGTTACTGAGTTTTTACTCACGGAGCGAGTGACAAGGTTCAACGAATGCGTGCAACTTTTCGGTTCGAAGTCACCGAACACAAGGTAAAATGATATAAACAATTTTTTAAATATTTACAACTATAAGCATTAAAGATTTGTCTCCGCTATAATTAGAGGCAGTGTAGAGGTTATTTTATAAAAACCATCTACAGAACGAGTTGTTACATCCTTGTTCCACTAGACCCATCGACCTCCGGAATGGATCATCATGTACTACAACACTAGGTGTAAGGATGTATTATTACATCGTTTTAGTGGGTCACTTGCCTTCATAATAGTGCCTTCGTGAATATTTAGAAATTGACGGTCAAGATTATTATTAATTATGATACAATGATTGATTTCCTTATGCTGTAGTACGTGTATTTATTCAATTATTGTACTTCTTATAAACGTTAAAAAATGAAATTGAACCTTATCCATTATTACAATTCAGCAATATTAATTTACTATTAATATTGAAATTGGCTTCTGCGTTGTTAAGTTTTTAAGACAATAAACAGTAACTGAATTGAGCGGAATTATTATTAAGCGTTAGTCCCTTACCCAGACATATTTTGCCATATATGTCTCCAAGTATACTGATAACTTTAATAGAGATTTCTGTACTTTGACTGATATTATTACATGTTTTATTGAGGCTCGTAATAATAATTAAGGTACTCTGTTCGGATGTGTCATAGCTCAGGCGGTTAGTCCCCGACTTCCCATCGCGGCGGCCCAGGTTCGAGCTCGGAGTCAGGTCGTATGGGATTTGTGGTGGACAAAGGAGCACTGGGCTATGTTTTCTCCGAGTACTTCGGTTTCCCCTGCCAATTCTCATTCCATCGACTGCTCCACTCTCATCATCTACGAGTATTATCCGCGGCTGGTACAATAGGCCAGTTACTGGCGATGTACCAAGTGGACTCAGTCTCACCCCATTCCAAGAAACTGAAAAAAAAAAAGGATTCTGTTCATACTTCTAATGTTATTCTTGTTATTTAGTTTTTAGTACTACTTGTGTGTTCTTGGTGTATTGTCTCTTCTTCTTCCGGTTCTGTTCACATCGTCGATATCAATTCATTCAGTGCTTTTCTCTAATTCGCTTTTAACGTTTGTGAAGCACTTCAGTAAATGAACTGAACTGGTCGAATTTTTAGCACTTGCGGAAATAGTAAAAAAAAAGTAAAGCTCTACCTGTACCAAGCCGTGAAGGCCCATAGGGTTGTGAGACGTTGAAGGTCTCACATTATCTAGACAATCGACTCAAACATGGCGGTAATGTTGTCAGCTTTACGCGCCGGCCGCGCTTTACTCCCCAGGGAAATTATTCAATTAATTCCTGGTACTCATTTCTGTTAGAGACTGAGTGAACCCTAGGGCCATAGGGCGGCTGGAAGGATTAGGTCAATTGAAAAAAAATCCAAATATCTCATCGGGACTTGAACCCGCGACCTTCCGGCTTCTAGCATAGGTGCAACTTCTTTATTTTATTTTCGTCTGATTCGATTTTTAACTAAAACTGACATGAGTTGACAAAATTTCCCGATATTAAATTTAATGAAAATTGTTCCAGAGAATCTAGATATTTCATGTATACAGAGAGAGAGAGAGACGGGACGATATTAACAGGAACTCCGCAAGGCTGCGAATATGCAGGAAGCCGAAAGAAGGCAGTGAACATAGAGAGAAGAAGACTGTGACACCAGTTGAAGTCTGACACATAAAGAAGTCAGACGCTGAAACACGAAAGGTTGATAAACCCATTAAATAAAGAAAACCAGACCGGGAAACATAGAAATAAACAGTATGGAACATCACAACGACTAGTTCCGAACAATACGACTGCTCCATAAAGAAATCAAACGGGGGTATAAATGAAATAAACTAGACCACAACCAAAACAACACCCATAGATAACTGCATGTTGTAGCGTCATAATTGTAATAACGGACACCAACATAAATAGTATTTATGTGTGTGACATATTTAAACACGACATAACGAGCAACATTTTAATTCATCTTCTGAGTGTATTTTATAACTTAAAAACCTTTTACTATTTTTATATTGATTTATTTTCTTACAGACGTCTTTATGTACTTCACTAGATGTATTTACAAAAATGGTATTAATTCTAACGAAATACTGAATATATTAACTATATGTAAAGTCAGGTACATTAGTAATAGTGTTATATTGTAATATATGAATTTATATAAAATGCAATTCAGTAGTTTGTGAATAGTTGTTAGTGTATACTGCCTGCTGATGACTTTATAAGCAGTAACACATGCCATACCGCCATACCATTAAGACCAATAAACTCATTATACACAGTGAATATGAATGAGATTCTGATAGTTGTTTTATTGAGACGGAAAAACAATAATTGAATTATAAGATCGAATTTTTATTACGCTAATATAAAAGTTGGTTTTTCTTTTACCTTTATTCGTGTTACTTAAAAGTTTTATCTGTGCTTAACTAAACAGTAAGCCAAATACCACACCATGAAGATGTACATGAGGCTGGGGTTTACGTTTACGGTTCTGTAACCTCGGGAAAGAATGGCGGTGAATGTTAGATTCGCGTCTTGGCCACATTTACCTCCGGGGGCCGAACCGTTCTGAGCGCGAAAAATCTATTGTCCCTGTGGAGAATCAAACCCACGTTCTTGTTTTTAAGCCAATAGCCTAGTAGCTATTCCGACTGAAGCATCCTGGTTCTATTGTTTTAACAGCTGAAAGTATCCACTTTAAGATACTGAGTCTAATTTCGCGATCACTTATTGGGTAGATCAATCAGTTTGGAATGAGTACGCGCACTCCAGCTAAACACACTTCACAGAAATATCCATATGTTAATTGACAGGTGATAATACAAATGTTATTTTTGCTCGGCATGTATATGAGTGTACTTCATTTTGTTTCGGTTCAACTTGTTTTAACAACTGATACTGACAATATTGACGATTTATAATGAATGTCTTCTATTTACCAAGTGTTTACAGCCCATTCCCAGCATATGGAAAGCACCAACCTAAACTACTGCGGCTCTCAGTTATATAGAGAGCTGCGAGCTTTCCAAAATAAATATCTGAAAATCGTGTCTAAACTAACATGGACGACCACCAAAAGAACACTTCAGAGGGACTTAAAAATTTATATTCTTGTGTTTATTACTCTACCTATATATCTGTGTCTCTATAGCCCTTTTTTGGGCTTCAGCCGCTTTTTCAATTTTTGATCTTTTACACAGTCTGTAGGACTCCTTTGACGGGGGATCAGCCCGTCTCAAGGCTGCTACCCGCACATAGGACAGCATAAACACAATAAACGTACACAAACCTCCATGTCTGAAGTGGATCCGAACCCAGGTTCTCAGGGTATGAGCGGGCGAAGAGAATTCGCTCCTCAGACTGCGCGGCCACTGCGATAGCTTGTAACCGTCATCACCACCACGCCCGCCACCGCCACCGCCTCCGCGATCGCTCTGGTGTGTGGGGGCCTTCAGTCTCCCGGCAGTGCTAAAGTAGGTCCGATGCCTGGAGCACCTGAACCCGACCAGTGACAAACAGGAAAACATGACTCCGCGACAAGTCTACACGAAGAACCTGCTGCTCTAACCACATTTGAGAGCTCAGCCATTTTATGGGAGACTAGATGTTCCTTCGCCGGTCACGTTAGCCGAGCGGTCTAGAACATGTACAGTTTCCGCTCTCTTGGAAGCCGGGATTGTGGGTTCGAATCCCACACAAGACATGGATGTTTGGTATGTGTATGTGTTTGTTCTGTGTTTGTGTTGTCCTGTGCTTAGGTAGCAGCCTTGCGACAGGCTGATCACTCGTCCAAGGAGTCCTACCGTCTCTAAAATGATCAAAAAGGAAAAAACAAACTCGGCACGGTAACGTATAAGAAGAACGAAATAAGTCTTTTTTTTTATTTATTTTTTTTAATTCCTAGTGGGGTGGGACTAAGTTCCTTGTACTGCTGCCATTTCTGGCCTATTGTACTAGCCCCAGATGATAGGTGAGAGTGATTGTGGAGCAACTGGTGGAATGAAGATTGCCAGGGGAAACCGAAGTACTCGGAGAAAACCTGCCCCAGCGCCACTTTGTCTACCACAAATCCCACTTGACCAGACCCTAGATTGAACCCGGGCAGCCGCTGTGGGAAGCCAGTGACTAACCGCTTGAGCTATGGCGTGGCCCGTTTACTTACTTACTTGCTTCATTATGACCGCGCTATAGCTCAAGCGGTTAGTCGCTGGCTTCCCACCGCGGCGGCCCGAGTTCGATCCCGGGTCTGGTCAAGAGGGATCTGTGGTCGACAAAGTGGCGCTGGGGCAGGTTTTCACCGAGTTCTTCGGTTTCCATTGCCAATCTTCATTCCACCAATTGCTCCACAATCACCCTCACCAATCATCTGGGGCTGGTACAATAGGCCAGATGTGGCCGCAGTACAAGGGACTTAGTCCCACCCCTCTAGCATTAAAAAGAAAAGTAAGTGAAGATATTCTTTCCATAGCTACTCAGCTTACATTCGGAGGTTAATCTCTGCAGACTGCGCGAATGTTAATTAATAAATAGAAGAGTATTAGAGATAGACTGATTTTCTGTTATCGTCCGTCGTAAATCTAAAAGATTTATAGGCACATTATAGGCAGCATTAAATCGTGTGTATACTGTACCCGTCTAGTTAAATATTAAAATGTCAAATATGTGGTTATCATGGTTTTTGTTATTTCCAAGGACTTAATTACAATCAACGAATATAAAACTTTTGAATGATGTAGTTCTTATGACGTGATACAGTGTAAGCTGCCGGCATAAAAAACTAGAAATTTCAACAATTGATAAATTCACATTTTTCAAACAAATTTTTACTCTAGTTTCGCCATTCCAACATCGGTATAGAAATTTCAATGGTAAATAATAAATCCCTTGTTCAAAGCTCTTCATAATAAAGATTCACTTCTTTACAATTTACGCTCTCTCGAAGACATCTCTACCACAAGGATGAGTGGACATTGCCTGGGAACATCCAAGGAGGAAAATGTTTCTGTCCGTCTCAAATTGTGTTACCTTTCACAGCTCCTCCATTTTCTTTTCGCTCTCTCTTCCCTCTTTCATATTTAACAGACATGAAACAGGAACTTCTGTAATGCCTATCTCCGCATACATCAGAATGAAGCAACAGCACAGACAGAACATAACATTAGGGCTTGTGTATTTACATGATGGACTGCAGATGTGAGTCAGTTTCCTTCAGGAAGATTCTGCTTCCGGCCAAACCGATCAAGTTTTCCCGTGGTTCCCTATTGCCTGGAGCAAATATTCAGTCGGTTGCACTGCTTGCTTCATATGCAGCCCTCACAATGTTAATACGAAAATTCCGATAGAGCGCAGTAAAGAACATGCTCAGATTCCTTCCTTTGTTGATAACCTAAAACACCCGACTTCCATCGCTTTACTTTCTTCACTTCCCAACGCTTTACCTTCCCTCCAACCTACCTTCAGCAGAAGAACGAGAGGGCACTTTCTGGGAATCTTCAGAGATAGAAATATTTCTGCCCCCGTAAATTGTAATATCTCTCGCTAATCCAGCCCCCACCCCTTTCATTTTACTTCCCTTTCTCCCCTTCTTTAATGCTTCAAAAGGTTAAAAATTCCAGTCCTTCAGAATTTATTGTAAATCGGAACAGGCCAGACAGCTCACTAATCATTCGCAGCTGAAGAATTCTCTTATTCCTTTTTCTTGAGCTGAGCTGCGTAAGGAGTGACGATTTTACAATAGTGCTGAGGTGCATCCAGCGTAGTGGCTCTGTGTGTTACTTACACAACTAGGCAGAAGCGTTTGGTGACTTGGCCCTGTCCTGTGTGTTGCTGTAGGACCTGGAGGGGGGAAGGTCTGACAGTGAGCCCCGTTCCACGGACCCAGAGAGGGGATGCCATTAACCGCTGCCGCATCGGGCAAAATAATATATGTTTATATACTGCACATATTAGGTGATAAAAGCAAGACTCGCCTAAAAATTATCTGCAATGTCAATTCGCGGAATCTACGTAACTCTATATACGTTTTTATTACAAACTACATAATCAAAATTTCATGGCGGCCCACATATACGTAACGTGTTTAGGTTACTGAAGATGCCGTTCGGACTGTTAATTGGTTTATTTAACAACCTACAAGTCTCGGCTACAATTAATCACAACAATGTTGCGGGGTTTCACACTTTATAACCCTATTCGCAATAATCAGTTCACTCTGTCCTCAGTGGTCTACACGTATTAATTACGATACGGGAGCTATATAAGTGTCACTGTATCACACACTCCCAATTATTACTCACTTATCACAAACTATCACTGATTATCACACACGTCCGGTTCTTCTTTCCGCGACTGCTGCTAGATTCCAACTGTGTCACTTCTGATCACACACTAACTCGTTCACTGCTGACTTGAGAACTCGTTCACTGATGACTTGAGAACTGTCTTCGGTGGCTGGTACACTTTTAACTCGTCCACTGCTGACTGGAGAACTGTCTTCGGCCGCTGATACACTTTTGAATAACTTCGGCGGCTGTGTAGTTCCCTTATATAGTCGCAGCGCCCGCCTGTTACGCAATGGGTACCGCTGTTGCCTGTTACCCGTGTCAAAGCTGCGTTGCGTATTACGTCACCGCGGGGAGAGGGACGGGGTGTTGACTCGCCTATTACCATAGTAACGACAGAGCTACCATGCCGCCACGTACCACTGGGGAGGGAGGGGTCCTCCGTTGCGCAACATGTCACACTATATATATATACACACACAAAAGTAAAGTGTAAAGGCATCCCTGTAACGGGCCGTGGAGGCCCATAGGGCTATGAGATATTGAGGTTCCCACATTTTCTAGACAATCAGTTCATAGATGGCGGCAAAGTTGTCAGCCCTACGCGCCGGACGCCCTTTACCCTCAAGAATATTCCAAAAATATTCCTGGTACTCATTTCTGTTAGAGGCTCAGTTGACACCAGGGCCATAGTGCGGCTGGAAGGATTAGGTCAGTTGGAAAAATCCAGTGACCTCATCGGGACTTGAATCCGCAACCTTCCGGCTTGTAGCATAGTGCCTCAACCAACTACGCTACCGCGTGCCCCACATATATACGTGTATATAAAGTTGTCCCTGTGCTTAACTAATTAAGCACTGCGTCATTAAGACATTAAGACAAATGGGGAGTGGATATACAGATCCACATTTTCTTGACCTAGGAACTAGTTGGAGGCGAGTAGTCAGCTTCACGCCACTGTCGCTTTACCCCCAGCATAGTAGTCCCATTGAATAGGAGCCTGGGAGGGTCCCATAGGCGTTTTGGACGACATGGAGAAAGAAAAATTTTGACACTATGGGACTCGAACTCCGAACCTTCTGTTGTCTAGTCCGTAGCCAGTCGCTATACCGACAACGCTATCCCTTTTTATTTTCGTATTACTGTATATGATTTTACATGCATTTCATAAAGAATATAAAGTGAATGTGTAATCTTGGGCCCCTATAGCTGAGTCCCGGTTTGTTCTCATGTTTCGTTTCGGACTAAGAGAGAGGAGGTAGCAGGAGGCTGAATAAAACTGCTCAGTTCCTTAATTTGTGCTGTTCGCCATTTGATATCAGGCGATAAATTGAAGTCATATCAGAGATGGAGGGGGGGGGGAGCGGAGGATATGAACAGCAAGGAGTGCGTCTGATATCCATATGCAATTTTACCAGGGAAATCAAAAGCAAAGACACTGCCACGTGTCATGGGGTTGCGCGTAACTTATGAGAGGGGTTCAATATTGGATGATTGGATTTATTTACACCTTATACACTGTACTGGGAACTACAGGCAATTACAGCGCTATCGCTGATCTACACACTTTACAGTTCACCGTTACACACGCACTAGGGTTCTTTGTCTTCACTAATCGTATCCTGGCAACGGATTTATAACAGTCTCGCGCACACATGAAGTCTTTTTGCACCGCCTAATTCCTTGCTTACTGTTATTCTCCAACTGCCAGCTCAGTTCAGTTCCTCTGCTCACAAGCTCATATCCCGGCAGGCTGGTGCTTCGACACTTGACTCATCTCAATTCGACTACATCTATGTTGCTGAACATTTCTTTATAACCACGCTGGGTGTACTACGCAGAAAACATGGTATCTATTGTTAAGGAAATGTATTTACTGATTCGTTGCCTAGCAGTGGATGTCCTATTGTTGTGCTCGTTTGTTTCCGTGGTAATATGTTTACCGAGTCGTTGCCTAACAATGGGTTTACATGTCACTGTCTCATTTCGGAGGCCTAGGCTAAATACAAGGAAAATATAAAAATGGATTCTAATAAGTAGGGTATGAGGTACAGGCTGGAGATATCTCGATTAGGGTCTGGTTGCGGGCTAATGTGAATGCGGTAATGTACCATCGTGTTCCATACCAGACGAGGAATCGTTTGACCAGTGGAATGAATATCACTTTCTCAAGATTATCACCTTCTGCTCCACGTAGTCAGTTATACGATTACTCTAAGGATTGTGGAAAGCATGCAAGTACAGTCCGCATCGGCACAATATACCCGTTGTTTTATGCGACGATGAAATTGATGATCAGAGATGGCTCGCGTGGACTTGTATTCGGCAGGTTATGAGTATGAATCTCGGCTGGGATATCTGCTAACCTGACAGAGTTTTCTCGTGGTTCACATTAGCCCTCTAGATAAATTACAGGATATTACTCGATTCTTCCAAGACCGCTTCTATTAACATTCTTTCAGAATCAATATTCACCGATCAGCTACCCATTCAACCAGCAACGTCGTAATATAAGCTTAAAAATATACTTAAGAGTAGCACACTTCTACCGAGAAAATAATCACCGCGCAAAAATGATGCATGTATGAAGTATAAATGGTTAATATCTTTGCATGTGTCCGTTTTATAATGTACATAAAAATGTCGTGACTTTCCTTCAACGAAAGTGATGAACGAATTTTGGGTGTTACAGTCTACGCTGAAAGTTTTCGGAAGAATTTAATTTTGTCTCTTATCCGTGCTATATAACAAACGTTTTGCATGAAGCTCAAACCTAACGGTTCCCTAAAAAGCGATTCGCCATACGAAGCATAGGTCATGAAATACATCTAGATCTCCTTAACATCTTCCACTTCAAATATTTGTTCAATAGGGGCTACTTCTTACGAAGTACAAGGCACGTTTCTGGCCTATGCAATGGCTTATTCAACAACATTGGCTGTATATAAGGGAGATATCCGGAAAGTAAAGATACAAGTGCAGTGAAAATGAAAGTTTGTTTTCCTTTTCAGAAATAGCAGTGCTGCTGTGTGAAATAGGAACCATATGACAGGGCAGAGCTCACCGGCCACAGTCACGGCAACGTTGAGCTCGCAGTTTGTGTTTAAAATGGCTGTGTCCATTCAAAATTTCGCAAAATGTGATGTTGATACGGTAATTTGATTTCTTCACGAGAAAGGGGAAACTGCTGCTGAAATTCATGGCCAAATTGTTTCTGTTTACGACGAAGATGTTATGAACAGGCAAAACGTGGCAAAATGGTGTCGTGAATTTCAAAAAGAATAAGTGACGTTCTTGATGAAATAAGGCGTGGAAGGCTATCCGTTTTTACAGATGAAATCATCCAAAAAATGGATGAAATTACTCGTGCTGACGGACTTCTAACCATCGATGAAATTCATCAACAATGTCCAGAGGTGTCAAGAATTGTTCACCATATTAAGAGAGCAGGCGGCAGATTTCTACGTTTGAATAAAAGAAAACTCCTTCCCAGGCTCACTACATGCATTGTGATCCATGGTGGCTATGTTGAAAAGAAGAATAAAGTTGTGTTATAAAAGGGCTACAAGTGAATCCCTAAAAAAAAAAAAAAAACCTTACAAATAATTTCCGGGCTTTGTATCTTTACTTTCCGGATACATTTCGTAAATATCACGTCCTATATTTGAAATTAATGAAAATAATGGCCAACAAATTATTAAATATCTCGTTCTCACAGCGTTATAAAATTTGAAAATCGTTTTGAACAAAGCTCTTTTCGAATTCTTTTTAGGAAATAGCATAGACATAAGCTGTTATGAAATACTTCGTTAATTTATTTTAAACCATTACATTCTCGAACACAGACACCCTTATTATGTAAGAATTTCAGGTTCGTAACGATTTTAAGCTGTGAAATACAAAGTAAACATCTCACATTATTACAGAGCTCACATCAAAGAACTAAAACCATTCGTCTATGCTAATTATATTTAATTAGCAAAGGGAATTTTATATTTCCATGCAACATACCCACGAAACGGATGCTCATGAAAGGTAGAATCAAAGGCAGCAAAATGTGGAAATTCCTTTGATAGCTGTAAATTCAAGCTAAAGGCAGATAATACGATAACCAGTGTTGGGGTTAGGCTGAAGGATTATTTTCGTAACGGTAGAAAGGACAGAACTCATTAATTAAGGTTTGTACACCAGCTTAATTAGAGAAACCCCTGTATCTTAACTTGCAACAGCCAGGGAATCTGTTTGCTGTGAAGATGGAAGAACAGTTAGAGATTAATGGCTGTTATTAAGAAGTGAAAAATGGGTACCTTTGCGTTTGTCAGTCTCGCTAAGATGCGCACCGCATGTTATTTGTGTTAAAACTGTAGCTTCACAAATATAGCAACTTTACTGCTTTCACAGAATAAAATTTTACTATTAACATTTGCCATATAGGCCAATCCAGATACAAATTTACGGGAACAATCTTGTGGTTCTAACGAAGTTGCATCAGTGTAATTCAAACATTAAAAGTAAAAGCGAGAAAATAAACAAATTAAAATTTTATAAAATCCAAGCACTTTACGAAATTGTATACTGAAGTAAGGAGTGAGTTTAAAAATAACAGAAATTATAGTAATAAAAAACATTCAACGGAATAAAAGTTCAGTAGTGTCGCGAGATAGCAATATGATTCGAACTTCTTACGGTTTTGAATTTTACTCGTAATATTACGGTTTCATGGGATGTGATGCCGCGTAGATTGATACCAACTTTTTGAAGGAATTTTCAATCACATTGTAACTTTATACCGTGACAAGGTTAATCTAACTTGGTTCTTCTAGGGGCCCATTGATAAGACCCATTTCAGGGTCTCCTTCCTTCATTCTCTCCCTTCCTTAATTCCTTCCCCCCCCCCTCTGTCTTCATATAATGTTTGCCCCTTCAAATTTTGTTGCATGTTTACCTCTGCTTCGTCGTCCTTCTCCTTAGTACAAAATTCCGGTCGATAACCCAGAAAAAGAGAGAGATGATATGAAAATGCATCTTAATGGAAAGGTTGTGTGGATGTGGATAGGGTCCAGTGACGACAGTTGATGAATATGGTATTTAACCCCCGGGTTGGTCAACACTCTAGGAGATTTGTTAGCAAGCTGAGCAAGTAAAATTTTGTAAATGACCAAGAACAATGGTGTTACATATTTAAAGCAATTTAGTAATTGAATGCAATTTCAAGATATAAATTCCAATTTAGTAATTGAACGCAACTGTCAAGATATAAATTCCAAACAAACCCATAAAATTTATAAGCTTTAATTTTCTCCTAAAATTAAGTGATTCAAAACAATGAGTACCAATCACAAAGGTTCTCATATGTATTTTCTCGGGAAACGAGTCATTTCATACATATAATTTATTCTGACTTCAGTCTATGTGTTATTGGATATTTGATCACCCTCTAACCTGACGTGTTTTAGCGCAGTCGCTCCTGTTTCATAACATGAAGGTCCCGGATTCAAATCTCAGCCTACACACATACACTTCTGGGCTTCATTTTATGAGTTTTGTTAATCCATCCAAGCAAATGCCAGTATAATATTTCAAATTAGGCTTCGACCAATTCTTTTCACATCCTTTCCAGTGAATTATTCCATAATCTTTCTATATTTCGACAGAAGGTATTCTGAGCTACTGACAGAGACGTTAAACTAATCACAGATGATTATATTGTTGCGTGCGTGTGTGTGACTGTAGACGGGGTTTGGATTGGATACTGGATTTATTGATCACTTACAGGTAGTAACTACAAATAATTATAGCGCTATCGATAATCTCCACACTTTATAAATCACTATTGCACATGTAAACCTTCCCAGTCTGCTTCACTAATCGTTTCCTGGTAACGGCTCTTAACAATGAAGATTCTCCAGCTTCCGTGTTCACGTCTTTATTGTCCGGCGAATATACCACAACTACACTCTTGCTCGAATTAACCTACTCCCAGGATGGCGGCCGTCTCACAACAAACTCCTAGTCTTGGCTTCACAGACAGACTGACAACTGACTACTACTAAACTTGTCTCGGTTATAACATCTAGGCCAGGACTGAGTAGAAAGTTCCTCTATTGTTGCGCGTTAATTCGTTACCGTGGGAACCTGCCTGTTTCGCGGTCGCTACCTTGTATCGGGTCTACATGCTACAATACACAGAAATGTATTACAAGGCCACTGAGATCTAGACTTGTCACATTATACAACTGTTTATTTTATTTTATGTGCAGTAGGGGGTGTCATTGGTTTACAAGTACAGTGTAACCAAAAAATTAATAAAAAACAAACCTTGGCCTACACAACCGAAGAATCGACGTCGAACCCATATAAATCAAGCACTTAAAGAGCTGTATGCACCCCATTCTGCAGAGATCACGTGACATGATTTATTGCCACAGGGAGAAACTATAAACTGGCTGGCGTTCTGAATAATTATTGCTCTACGAAAGTTGCAAAGGAACACATCACCAAGACTATAGAGGATATTTAGATTTATTTTTGTGAGGTATCTTCCGAAATTTGTGAATTTATTTTTTTTTCCAAGCGGATGCCGGAAGAATACTTTGAAATACACGACGAAAACTTCCTCAACAATATATACGTTCTCTCCATTCTTGATATTCCGCAACTTATTTGACGATATATAATAATTATGAATATGATAGTGCTTTATAACATTACCCTAGAATCTCTCTGGATTTGAGGTTTTCATAGCAGCTTCCAAGAAGATTACTAATGTCTGGTCTGTCATGCTTAGATAGGGGTCCTTTCACTTTATTGTAAGGGACCAGAAATTGATAATCTCTGAACGGATTATCTGTGATATAACTGGGGTGTGCGAACAGGTAAACAAAGGCAAAGTGCCATGGCTACTGATATTCGGGCTGCGCGGTAGATATAAAAGGGGGTTCAGTCGAGCGTTAAAAGGAGCGAGAGAACAGTCCGAGTTTCTTCGTAGAGATTCGTCAGACAGGCGTCGTTCAGAAGGAGTTCAACGTGTGAGCTGTTGTAATTAAACTGTAATTATAAAGAAGTACAAATAAACCCAATCATCAAATCCAGAACCCATATTGTTAGTCACGTCAACCCCAAATACTTGAAAATATTATCGCGTGTTTGCTAGGTAAAGCGATAAGAAATTTGTGAGGATTCTCGAAATTGGCGAATACGTTTACTGGACAGTCAGTTTTTTGCATTCGCAGATACAATTATTCACACTTATAACGTCTTCGCAAGTTTCTTCTTCAATGTTACAATCCTCTTGCACCTCTAATCTCGGTGAAGTGTCTTCTGCTCGGAGCTCAACTCTCCTTAGCTCTCGTCGGATACGAAACTCTGCTTCTGCTGCAGCCAGATACGAACTGTTATATCCTACATTCGGACTGAATAGGAAATACCTTGTCGAAGGTTTAATTTCGTCCCCTGCTATGCATTGAATCTCTTGTTGCCGCGGGAATACGTGTCTGACTCAAACAGTTCTTTTGTAACAACGGTGGAAACTCTACTGTTACTACGGGGAAACAATTCCCTAGGTGTCGCTGCCTAGGAATTTCTGGCCGTTGACTAGTGATGGACGTCTTATAGTCCGGCTGTCAGTCAGCACGTCACTATATGTATATATATATATGAATTGCGTGAAATTTAAAATTGGCTTTACTCACTTTCAGGTTACCATAAAAACGAATATTCGAGCGTCGGTATGTTCATCAACGTAAATTATATAGCAGGTCACAAACGAGAGAGAAGTCTTTAGTTTCAATGTATCGTGTCTAATTTGTGAGTAATTGTAGTAATTTTTGTGAATGTGAATTGTAGTTTACTATATAAAGAAGACAGTTTGAAGTTTACTATTGGTAAGTGTTATTCGAGGGTGATTGTGTTAAACGTTCGTCTTGGGCATAATTTGATGATATATAGGATTGGAAAGAAAAATGAGAACGGGGAAGTTAACAGTACCTTATACAACAAATGAAGAGAGATAATTCATTGGTTGCTACACCAGTGAATCATTTGAATTAGCTTGTTTCAGCACAATGTTATAATGTTATGACAGTCCATAGAACAATTTAACTTCACCAAATTTAAATAACTTATATATACGTCTTCCCCAGTGTTGCGTCACATTTTCCCTCGCACAATTTTATGACCATGCCAAGACCGAAGTTTGCAGTTTTAAAAGTATCTGAAAGTTACAGACTGGTGGATGATGAACTGGTCACGTGGTGTAAGAAGGCTGAACCTACCCAGGCCCTATAATCTAAACCTCCGAATGGTATTACGACATTCCCTTGTGAACAGCTAAGTCAGCAATCCTTAACATCTTTCTGCTCGCATTTTACGTGGGACATCCGTTTTTCTTTTGTGTCGCACAAGAATTTGAATAAATAACTAAAATGTAAAATAAAAGTATACATTAAAAAAAAAAATATTTATTGCATAAAAAATCCTAATTATCTTGAAGGAAATAGATGATTAATTATGAAGAAAGCAGTCTTCTGGGATGTGGTACCGTATAGATGTGGTGTTAACCGACGTTTCGGAGGAACGTATAGCCTCCATCTTGCGGATTTTCTTATTTTTCCTTCTGCCCTGAAGATTGAGGCGATACGTTCCTCCTAATCGTCGGTTAACACCACATCTACACGGTGCCATATCCCAGAAACTGCTTTCTTCATAATCACCGCCGTGGAAACCTCAAATCTTACAGATGATGAACTGTTGCAAATATCCTTAAAATGTATGTAAAGTCAGTGGTTTAAATCTTCCACATAATGACGCCTCCTCAGCTCAGTAGAGATTCCTTCATGTCCTCCGTTCTCAGCAGTGAGTGGGCATGCGCATAGCAGGTAGCTATTACGAATTACTTAGTTTCCGTACTTTATTTCATATAATAATTTTTGTCTTCAAAGCCTCTCTGCGCACTTGGCGTAAGCTGGTTAGTATGCCACGGCAAAGAGATGTAGAACCACTGATGTAAGTAACGTAGCAATAAGAGAGGCCATCAAGGAATTTATTCAATGAAAACAAACAAGTATGGGCCTCTCCAATTTTCAGGAAGTATCTTAGAATTAAGTAACCTACAAGTATATATTTCAATATCATTCCATTCTGGTTTATTCATGAAACATTTATTATGTACTTATGTGTGTGTAAAAGGTAAAGTTGTTCCTGTGTTTAACTAATTAAACACTCGCCATAAAGGTGTATGAGGGAGTGGAAGAATAAGGCCACGTATTCCTGACCAGGCACTAGATAAAGGCGTGGTGGTCAGCTTCACGCCTAGACCGCTTTAGTCCTGAAGAAATAGTTCCCGCTACCAATTGGACAGGAGACTAGGTGGACCCCAGAGCCGGTCTGGACGGCGTGGAGAGCAGAAAAATCTTGCCCCTACCGGAACTCGAACCCCGACCCCTCAGCAGTCCAACCCTTAGCCAGTATACCGACTGGGCTACCCCGGCTCATGTGTATACACACACATATATTGTCACGTGTGTTAGCGGCTATAGACCGGGTTCGGTTGGATAATTGGATTTACTGGATAATCATAAGTCGTAAATACAAGTAATTATAGTACTGTTACCGATATTCACACTACAAATCACTCCACGCTTATTTTCTCAGTTTATTTCCATTAGGCATCACTATCCGTTTCCTGTCAACGGAATTATAACTTAGGAATTATGAAAATCTCACTTAATCACACACACTCCAAATATCACTGTACTACAGCACACATAAAGTCTTCAAACCTCTAATTAAGTGTTTACAGGCCGACTTCTATTTCTTTAACTACGCACTTCCTGTGGCTATCTCCTATCGACAACTGAACTCCGTCTACTACTACTACTACTACTACTACTACTACTATACTACTACTACTACTACTACTACTACTACTACTACTACTGTCCTGCAGAACTCTTATTACATCCAATTTGCACGGACCATGCACAGACATCACATGTCATGTGATCGCTACGCAGGCAGTCCATAGACGCGTTGGCTGCTGCCTAGAAAAGGTCTCTGCACGGAACCACAGAAAACACGTTACTTGACCGCTACCCACTCTTGTGTGACGTCACCGCGAACACACAGTAATTTCTGTTTCAGCATTATTGGCCGCGTTTATGTTGCGGGCTTTGCTTATCGATGGATTTACATGTCACAATATAAATTGAAAGTGAAAATGCTAATATTTCAAATGTGTTGGGCTTTGTGATTAAGAGCAATAGTGATCTTTCCAACAATTTACACTAAATATTATCGTGTAGGTACCATACTTTCTGCACCAACGTAAAATATTATCGTATTGTTTTTCATCCACACCAAGACTTTACATACATCAGAGGTAAAAATCCATCTCCCCACAACTTGATACGTTATACAGTGAGCTAGCGTCTTACCTATTCAACCAGTCCGGAGTTCGACACTTTAGCGGCACAATGCAAAATAAGGAAAACCCTTCCTGAGGCTAAGAACACCAAGAGATTTCGGGTTAAATCTTTAACAGGCAATTAGTGTCCGAAAAACTATCACACCAGCGTACCCTGTTGCCACGTAGCGAATGTTGTTTATTAATTTTTTCCTTGGCACTAGAGCCCCAGTGGGCCTAGGCCTACTTCCATGAACTTTCCATTTTCGGTTTTTCTAGATCTTACACATTTGGTAGAACTCCTTGGGTGGGTGATCATCTTTAAGCTCACGAATCGTGCCGTGATACTGGTTACTTCATACTATGTTCCTGGTTTAGGATTCCAGATACATTACAGAAGAGTGCTTTAGAACTGTCGCAAATTTTACTAGAAACTCGTTTGTTGATTCTATATCAAATCTTTAGTGGCTACCCCTTCTAAAAATATGAGACAAAATACGAATCTACCAAGTAGGAAAGGCGCTTATCCCTTTAAAGGTGAGTGCTTGCTATATGTATGTACATATATATGTGTAAGATGACCATATGTTTTAGAAGAAAATCCCACACCCTCTTCAAAAAGGAACAGAAGGGTTGGAAAAATTGAATGGAGGGAGTAAGGGGGTATCCATTTTTTCACTAGCTCTGTAGTCCCCTTGGGCCCTGGCTTCTAGTTTTCAGTTTCATGACCATTTTAAAAATGGTATGACTACTTGGAAGAGTGATCACCTCGTCGGAAGGCCTCTAGCTTAACACAGGACAACGAAAACACAGAATACCAAATATCCATGCCTTGTGTGGGATTCGAACCCACGATCTCGGCTTCCGAGCGAGCGAAGACTACCGCTCGGCTACCGTGATCGACGAGGGTTATCTTTACTTGCTTAAAACCGATGATTCCTCACCTCTAAAACAAGGGTAAGGAGAAAGGTCTCCCCTCAACTACTTTCGTCGTCGTCCTCTCCTCCTGATGTTGCTGCTGCTGTTGCTGTTGTTTCTGTTGTTTCTGTTCGTGCTGCTGTTGTTAGTGTATCATCAGCTACTTATAAAGCGGGGGCAGAAGGTCGCTCCGTACGCTGTATTGTGTTCGTAAAAGTACCCAACTCATCACGCGGAAATAGCTACCAGCACTCTCTACTTTCGTTTTAGAAGAAGACAGAAGCACGTGTTGGTCACTTTGGCTGACTGATGAAACAGGTCTCTAAAGGCTCCCTGTCGCCGAAGTAACGATACATTAACACGTGTTGCCATGCTGTACTCAGCAGAGGGCTCTGCACACAACCGTTAATGCTCAGTATCTCACTTAATGTGTAGCGGTGAAACGAAAATCTGTACGGTTTCAGTTGGGAGTAACCGCAGGTACTTTGTACACAGCTCTCCACCACAGTCTATTTCAATTGTCCATCTTCATTCTGTTTTCTTTCTTCAGTTTTTAATATTATTAATTCTTGTTCGAAGAACTGCTCCTCTAAGTTGAAATGAGTGTTGTCACTACAAAAGTGGAAAACTTTAAGTGATTCTCTGTTTCTCAATTAAGCACTGAAAAATAATAGACAATGAGTTAAAATGTTTCTCTCTTCTCTGAGTGTAGGTCTATTAACATTTACACCTTTCATCGAATGAGAATATTAAACGATTATTTGTAGAAATTTTTCTGAGCTATTTCCTTACTGACGGCAAGAAAAGTGACTTCAAACAAGCCCCTAAACAGATATTAGCATGCAGTTCCACCACGTTCACTGCAATAAATTCACTTTTTGCCTGTGCACACTAGAATATTCCGTCGAACATATGTGAGATCAGTTTCGATAAGCAATCATTAAAGGGCAAGGGTGAGTGTTAAGGTTGCGGTATGCGGAAGGTCCTTCTGTGGCCGCCGTGTAAATTCCTTTCCACTCACAGGATACTACGAGGAAAATGAAACAACTTCGTACTTGAAGTATCTGCTTGAATAGCAGATTCTGATTCGTGGCCATAATGTGGTCACTAATACTATGCGTCCTCCGTGAGTAGTCGTAAAAGTTTAATAATGGTAAACGCTAGTAATGAAATAGTAATGCCTTGCTCAGACCTTCCTTGAAAAAGGCACCTACTTACTTACTTTTAGATACTTCAATATTCACGAATTTTACATTTCACGAAATAGAGCACTCGCACTGAAAATCCAGAGCTAACTGACCCGAGTTGGCGTCGAGGTATAGAACTCAGCCACCGGAATAAAGCACCACTAATAATTCCCTTATCCATGTGTTGAGCGCACTCTTGCTCCCGCTGACACTAACGTACGAGTATACTGAAACTGTGTCGATAACGGGCTGTGTCAGAACAAATGTATTCCTCGAGGAATGTGTGTTGTTATAAACACATTAGGATTATTAGAAGTTGAAACCAGAGGCACTTCTGGGGCTCTTACTCAAACGGCCGGAATCCCGGGACACCAGGACAAGATAAAAGACGCCTGCGTTACATACTAATGCTACTTAAACTTGTTATTTCTTCTGTAATTTTAAATATAACCAAGGAGAGGAGAAGAGAGGAAAGGAAAGGATAGGAGAGGAGAGGAGAGAAGAGGAGAGGAAAGGAAAGGAAGGGAAAGGAGAGGAAAGGAAATGAGAGGAGAGGAGAGAAAAAGGAAAGGAGATGAGAGGAGAGGAGATGAGAGAAATAAAGGAAAGGTGAGGAGAGGAAATGAAAGGATTCCTCTTGATTATATCAGGATAATGACAAATAATGTTAGCACGGCTGGAAAACCTAACTGAAAATCTAGGCCAAACTTATTTCTTACACTGAAGATGGAAGAATTCCTAGCTAATTTAGTGGGTACAGGAAGAACGTTACTATCTTGGGGTCAGGCATTTATTCTGTCCTTCAAAAATTACAAAACAAATATGGAATTAAAGTTGTGTCGTCTGGATTAGTAAATGTTCTTAATTTTTTAGACTCCAGGCTCAAGTCATAATTCTGATAAAAGTATTAGGACTGATGAAATTTACTAGAACACAAATTTGTACATTTATTTTGAACACTTTTTATGTAAGAGAATAAGTTTATTCCAGGAGACAGAGGAATAATTAAAATTTATTTAACAAAGCCATGTACAGGGTCATTAAGAAGAGGAAGGTCTGAATTAATAATTATAAATCACTTAGTAATTTCCGATAAACATAACGCTTGGCAACACTGTGTACTTTTTAGCGCAGGCCCGGCCCGTTAACTCCATTCCTTAAATTTGTTTAGCCCCTCCATGTGCTACTTGCCGACACATTCGCGAAATTGGAGTGCCATGTTGGCCCATGTCGAAAATCGACGATGTACTTTTAGAGTCTCAGAGGGTGGTCACAGAAAGGTTAGGAGAACTGACGAAAGAGGAAGAATTTAAAGTGGATCGAAAGCTTCCACAATAAGCTGTAGCTCAAAAATTCAATCACACGAGGAACTAATTTAATAACAGTGTATTCGATTGTCAATCTATTCCCAAAAATATTTACAATGGATCGTATGAATTTTACCTGCAGTTTCCAGTCTCACTCGAAATAGAATAAGAATTTTAACATGATAAATCCACGACGTTACCCTCTTATTAATCTTGGGATCAAGAATCATCAATTTTAACAAGTTTAATGTAAGTAATCCAACTATTAACATAGCCTTATATTGTAGCGGTGATGGCCAGAACGTTGCTAGACAACGGATCATTTTAGTTTAGAACTAATAATAGATTACTCTGATTCGCCCTTAGATTACTACACACCCATGTATGAACTGCGGAGAATATAAGCAGAAGAATGAGATTGTAGGGCACTGATGAATAATAAGACGAAAATGATTTGGAAGGGAACGGTTTCTGTGATCCTTCCGAATATTACCCTGGTGCAAGACTAGGGACACTAAGAAACTTACTTGGAAACCTCTGCCTTTGTATGAAAAATGTCAAAGAACATTTTTAAAAATACGTTAATTCTACAGCATAGCAATGTCCATTTAGGTGGGTTGTTATTTGTGTGAATTCCCGTCTGAATTTGTGTGAGTGTGCGCGCGTGTGTACGTATAAATGTGCCAAACTTCGGGAGGGTGTTCCTTATGTTAAAGTATGCCGATATAACCCAAAACACCTATGTCCAAAGTTGAAAGGTTACGGAGATAATGGCCAGAGAAGTGTCAAACTTTGACCGGGGTTACACACTTGTTGATTACAAAATAGATATTAAAACTGGCAGGAATATGTGGATTCTGTAACGTTAATAATGTACGTAACATCAAACTAACTTGTGAGTGACATGAAGCCATAAAATTGAAGTACAAAAAACTCGCATGCCATCTCAAAGTTGTCGTTAAGAGTTCCAAGCACTGTACATGACACATGAATGGTAAGCGATGACGTAACGTGCTGACTGCGCGTTCTGATAAAGCCAACTCCATAAGCACGGATAGGATGAATCACGGCAGTCAAGGACAAACAGAGATAATTCCTCTCAGCTGATAGGTATAATCCGTGGACCCGCTAGAAGACCACACTTTTCTCGGGCCATTATCTCCGTAACCGTTCAACTTTGGACATAGGTGTTTTGGGTTATATCGGCATACTTTAACATAAGGAACACCCTCCCGAAGTTTGGCACATTCCTCCTGGGACACCCTGTATATATAATGTGACATGTTGATCCATTGTTAGGCAACGGGCTAATAAACACGCATTCCCAACAACAGAATAGTTGTTTCCTGCGTGGTTCGTATACATCCATTGTAGAGCAACGAATGTGTTTTCTATGGATCCGCCTCGAGACTATATAAGTAATACAGAACTGAATGAGAATTCAGAGAGACCGAGAACAAGAATGGGGCAAGTTTTAAGCAGTCATTTATTGTTAGCTGTTGTAATTGATTGTGAAAGAGAGACGGTACAAGAAGGGGTCCAGTCATGCAATCCACAACCCGCCATTATCAGTCACGGAGGCATAAACTTGTGACTATATATATAAAACAATAAGGCAATATTGGACATGTTACTAGATGCTGATGACAATGTACTGTTACACTGAATGTGTAATTAAAAACTGGCAAATGAAAGGTACGTGGTTTATTGACTGATAAGCCTCGTGTGGTTTAGAGTGAATAATTGACATACAACTGCTGCTTGTTCTGTAATTAGATTTCTGATTAAACGTTACAATATTAACTGATAAATACCACAGATGAATTTGGGGTAGACAATGTAACAGTTTGTTTCTTTCCGGTGTTTCGTACAGCAGTAACAAAGAGGAAAATGTATATTTTGATTTGATTTGTTCTGTATCTTCTTACAAATTTAATGGTCGTGTTTCTGCTGCAGCAGTTGTGCAGCGTCGGATAAGGAGGAACGAAAATCACGAATGACCACGAAGTAAGAAAAGAGGGGAAGGCAGACAAGAGTTACTTCAATATACTCTCTGTATTACCTTGGGGGGGTGGGGGAAGAGCAAATATTCGGGACGGCCGGAAAAGTCGATATATTTTTTTATTATTGGTGGGGTGGGACTAAGTCCCTTGTACTGCGGCTACTTCTGGCCCCAGATGATAGGTGAGGGTGTTTGTGGAGTAATTGGTGGAATGAAGATTGGCAGGGGAAACCGAAGTACTCGGAGAAAACCTGCCCCAGCGCCAATTTGTCCACCACAAATTCCACTTGACCAGACCCGGGATCGAACCCGGGCCGCAACAGTGGGAAGCCAGCGACCAACCGCTTGAGCTATGGCGCGGCCAACCGTCGATATAAGTAGCGCTCTACACTTGAACTGCAGGTATACACTATTACCTCTTTAAAGAGCAGTTGTTATTGCTTGAGCTAAATGTCGTAAAATTGGTGAGCTCTGCATTCGGCGCAGAGTGTATCTCCACCTTCTGGATGCTCCTCAGAATAAACAGCCCTAATGTTTTCTTGTACGTATACTCATATAATCTGGCAGATGTTTACAAACGTTTCTCCACTGCTGAAATTGGAAGAAGAGCGTTCCTCCGAAAAAGCCGTAAATAACTACCATTCTGCATGTCATCTCTGTGAGGACATAACTTTCATACAATAATTATTTCTCCAAATTGCATTTTCCAATTGGTTCCTCTAAGGAGACAGAACATTTTTTATGGAGCAGGAACAAATTTTTTTAATATTTTACTTTTGAATGAATTTTAAGGTTCAAATATTTACATATGAATACATATTAACTACTTTTCTTGTATTCATGTTCTGAATTAATTTCACTGTGATCCGTATTTTATGTCCATTCATAGGTCTGAATAGGGGGCACGCGGTAGGGTAGTTGGTTGAGGCATTATGCTACATGCCGGAAAGTAGAGGGTTCAAGTCCCGATGAGGTCATTGGATTTTTTCAATTGACCTAATTCTTCCAGCCGCACTATTTCCCTGGGGGTCGACCCAGCCTCTAACAGAAATGTGTGCCAGGAATTAATTAAATAATTTTCCTGGGGAGCAAAACGCGGCCGGCTCGTAAGGCTGTCAACCTTACCGCCATTTTTGAGCCTATTTTCTAGATAATGTGGGACCCTCAACGTCTCCCTGTTAGAGGGATATCCTTACTTTTTTTACATAGCTCTGGATAGTATAGTTATGAAAAAAATTAAGATGATTATTTTGTCTGAAATATTTGTCTGCGTTTACAGAAAGTTATTATTCAGAAAGTTGGCAAGAAATTGAATTTATCATATATTTATACAGTTCGGTTTACAAACATTTTTATTTCCCTGTCTCCCATGTAAAGACACAATGATTTATATACACATATACATGATTGGAATGTTACCTCTTGTTTTATATTGGTGGGCAGAGGGCGATGTAGAGAATTTCAGAACCTACTGGAAACGAAATAACAGGATGGAGAGAAATACTTTCAGGTATTTATCGGTGTTTGACTGTTGACGGGATATGGATTTGTGAATAGATTGAACACTTATATACCACTCGGAAATGCAAGTAATTATAGGCCCAGTACTACACTCCACAATTCACAGACCACCACATCAGCAGCTGAGTCTCTTTCCAGCCTGCTGTTTTTAAGAGACGTTCCCTAGCAACGGCCTCTAACATTGGAGATTCTTCAGCTTCCCCCGCTCACGTCATTACTGTTTGGCAAATATCCCCCCGTCGCCCTGAACCCCTGTCGACTCCACACTCAACTACAGCGCCAGCTCTTCTAAGCCTACTTTGCAGAGCTCGACTCAACTGTCAACCCTCATCTGAAGTCACTCATCAACCAAGTACTTCATGACATTTTACTCAATTGAACTGATCAAGTCAAAGTAAAAGACAAAGTCAAACTGCGACTGACGGTCATTCAGTCAGTAAGTCTTTATGTCGGGCCGATCTGGAGCACATGACCAGATATTTATTAAAGTTTGACAGTTACGGTCTTAATTTTGTGGGGCTCCATCTATAATGAGAAGACGGGTCTGTATATAATGCTGGTCCTTTCCAGCGCAGTCTTTCTCGGGATCGAGTCCCTTGGAACTCGCGACCATATTTTACTCTCTCAGATATGAGACTTCTCTTTCTTCGCCTTTTGCGACTCGCAGGATCACGGTGGAGATATTCGACCCCAGCTCCGCACGGGTGATGAACTGGTCAAGTCAAAGTCAAAGTTAAAGTCACATTGCGACTGACTGTAAGTCAGTAAGTCTTGGTGTCGAGCCCCATCTGGGACTCATGACCAGATATTTATTAATGTTTGACAGTTACGGTCTTGTTTTTCTGGAACGCCCTCTCTGACGAGAGGACGGGTCTATCTTTTATATATGCTGTTGGCCCTTGTCAGCGCAGTCTTTCTTGGGACCGAGTTCTTTGGGACTCGTGACCATATTTTACTCTCTCAGATATGAGACTTCTCTTTTCTTCGCCTTTTGCGACTCGCAGGATCACGGTCTGTCTTTTATATATGCTGTTGGTCCTTGCCAGCGCAGTCTTTCTTGGGGCCGAGTTCTTTGGGACTCGTGATCATATTTTACTGTCTCCGATTTGAGACTTCCCCTTTTCATCTCCTCCTACGACTTGCAGGGTCACGATGAAGGTATTCGACCCCTTCTTCCACTTATTGTCTTCAAGACAACACCTCGGCGCGGACCACATCGAAAACACCTTTCTAGTGTCTTGCGTTCGTTTCCTCGGAAACTCGTTTACCTTGCCGTTTCTTAGAAAAGAACTGCAAAATCCCATTGTTCTATTGTTTCGTGCGTGTATATTGCGAGTGTTACCTAGCAACAGTCGCTGTTTACAGAGTCATGCTTAGCAACGAGTCTATACGTCACAATGCAGAATAGGTTTCATAATTTCATAATTTGAACTCTTCACCAAATATAATTAAGATGCTCAGATCAAGGTTAATGAGAAGCCTCTATCATGAAGAACGCAAAGAAAAGTTGCGGAAAGCTTATAAACTTCCAATCGGGAGAAGCCGAAAGGAGGAGACTACATGGGAGATCGAAATGTAGATAGTGAATATTATTATCATGTGTATGAGTGACTATATTCGGGGTTTAGATTGATAATTGTATTTACTGAACCCTTACAGCACGTAACTACAAATAACTATAGCGCTAACGTTAATTCACGCACTCTGTAGTTTACTACAGGACGCACCAAGAATTCTCAGTCTGCTTTATCTTCATCTGTTATCGCCTGGTAACGGCTTCCAACGCCGTAGCTTCCTCAGCTTCCGTGTTCACTTTCTTAATGGCCGGCGAATATCTCACATCTAACTAATTTGAGACTTGTCCTGCTCATATCTTAGCACGGACCGCACAGAAATCATCTCTCCCAACAGTTCTTCTATTGTTACGTGACGAAGCGGTCGCGCGAACCGCTTACAGAACACAGCTTCTCACTTACTCCATTGGTGCATGTTAGGAATCTGTTGTGGCCATTACCTAGCAACGGCGATTGTTCACAGAGTCATTACTTAGCAATGGGTCTACATGCCACAGTGTTAAATTCGATCTTATAAAAAGTGGATGTGAGGATGAGTTGTGGATTTATCTCGATCAGAATAGATGTAGCGACGGATTCTTGTGAACATGGTAATGAACTTAAAGTTCCCATGAAGAGAAGTAATTAATTTTTTGACTGCATTATCGTTTTTTGGCTCCTGAAGAAGAATTCTATCGTATGGAGCTAGCTATTGTTGAAATAGATGAAATCAATTTAGTGAGGACGTCAATTGCTTTTCCGAGACCGAGAGAGTTACCATCAGGCTGGTGATTATACGAGACGTCACCAACAAGTTCTAGTGCAACGGACGTGAGGTCCATTGGAAGCTTGCAGGTGGATCTGCCGCACTCTCATCCACTGTGCTCACGTTTGTGAATGTACTCTTCTGTTTTGGACGATTTTATAAACACGTTTTATTTTGAAGAAAGCCGTCTTCTGGGATCTGGCGCCGTGTAGAAATTGTGTTAACCGACGTTTCGGAGGAACATATCGCCTCAATTTCTACACGGCGCCACATCCCAGAAGACGGCTTTCTTCATAGTCATCTCAAATCTTACACGATTTCTTTTGGTTTCATTTGGTTTCTATAGAGAAGGGCCTATTCTACGTCGCTTATAGTCGCTCAACTACTCAAGAAAATCCCTTAATCTTATGGAACACAATGGTCGATTGCCCTCTTCCTAAAAGTTCCATATTTTGGTCTATTTCGAGTTAACACGCTTTTAGGCTTTTAAATTTCCTAACTCTACAGATTCAATGTGAATAATATCATGTATAGGGTGGTACACCTGACGAAAATAACCGGTTTTAGTTCGAATTTATTAGCACCTTGCTTAGAAGTTTTTTCTTAATTACAATTCGTGCAGCGCTATCGTTGTTTTTACGCTTCATAATTCACTATTACACACACACACACACACTATCCCTCTCCTGGTAACACAATTAAATCATAGGACCTAGCACTTCAAATCACTCCAGATATCACTGCACTACAGCACACATGAAGTCTTCAGCGTCCATTAACACGTCTCAGCTGAATCCTCACAACTCCTTTCCATGATGGCTTCGTGTCCTGACTCACAGGTTCTCGGCTATGACTAGCTACGACTCGTTGACTTCACTGAAATGAATTTGCATCTGAATTCACTTCTCTTATAAGCACTCTGCACAGACCCCACAGAAACACCCATTATTGTAGACGTGTTTACAGTTCCGTTGCTTAGATACGGATTGCATAACACCTTTGTTCTGCTGTTGTTGGCACGGACGACATAGAAGACACAATTTCTTTTATTGCTGCGTGAGCTAGCAAAGGCTGTTTACCAAGAATTTGTTTTCGCGGGTACTCTTTTACCATCTCGTTGCCTAGCAATGGGTGTACATGTAAAAATATTATTTCGAGAGGAAATTTCTTTGATATTACTGCTCCATTAATGTGTTTGTTACTTTTATCATCTCGAGCTGTGTTATTATATCGAAGTATATGACATATTGCTTCTTGCATTTTTAAAATCAAACAACATGATTTACAGTCATAATAAAAATTTGAGCAAGGTTATTTAAAATCTTTCTAGTATTATGACTTGTATTCAGAAGCAAAATATATTGTGTCTTGTGGTATAGGAAGTGCGCTGCCGACACATCACATGAATCATTGAGTTTTCTGGATAGTAGTAATATTGCTGAAAAAGAGAGTACTATTCTCTGCGACTTCATCCGCTGCAGTTTTCCCATGTTTTGACTGTTGTTTCAAAAGTTAGTTTTACATATTTCCAGACATTTATTATACTTGTATGATTACATTTTCCGTTTTCATTGAAAAGAGTACACAAACACAAACATAAACATTCTTTGTTGATCTTCTCTCTGTTTCATTCTTGTGCGTCTGAACTTCATGCAGAAGAACAAGTTGTCTCCATCGGTTTCATTGATTATTCTATTTCTTGGTCATTGTTGATTTCTTCATTCTCTGAATCCAAATTGTAATACATTTTTTCTTTTTTCCCTATTTTTATTTCCATCACCCAGTTTTGTCAAAAATTCAGCATTACTACTACTACTACTACTANTAAAGATGAACAGTTGTAACCATGTGCCAATGTCGACTATGCGTGTAGATGTTCCTCCACTTCCCAACACGTCTTCTTGACGTGGAGCTTAATTAAGAATAAGGACAAATTTAACATAATTATTTTTCTTGTTTTTGTCATTGTTATTAATATTATTGTTGCTGTTATTGTTATTACTGGTACTCTTCTTATTATTACTGTTGTTACTATTATTAACCACTTATTTTCAGCTTTCAAAGCGACAGTTAAATCTCTCCTGGTAGGTCACTGTACCGCAGGGAAATCGCTGATTCCTCCCCATTTCCCTTATTCATATTGAAACCAATTGTTATCACGGCCATTTTCAACAGCTGACGTGTTTGCTCATTAATTCGTATTCATTCGACACAACAATCACACAGAAAGGGCGAGGTTCTTGTTTAGTTTACGTTTCAAATGATTATATTAATATTCAGTTTTACCGTATGAAAATATATGTAAATTAATTTAATTAATGTAATGATTCTTTCCGAATGCTGTTATCGTGTGTATAAACTTAGCTTGAATATGAAGGAAAACATTTAATAATAATTAATTAGCAACATCAGTAAGTACTATGCACTCAACAATCTAATTAACGATAGATGACAAGAATTATTTTGTCCCCTACCACGCCAATACGAACTCTGGGATCCACCCAGCCTCGTAGTCAATTTATAACCGGTGTCTCATCCCGAGGAAAAAGGGCCACTTCTCTGTATGTAGTATCGAGTGTAAGAATATGTGGAAGTGCACCTCCATGTCCCATAACGCTTCATGGCATGGCGCTTAATTATTTCTCATCTAGCATAAAGCTCGTTGAAATTAAGGCGGCGACTTCTTGGGCATCAACTCAGTTGAGAAAAAAAATACTGCGGAAGACATTTTGCCCACAGAAACAAATTGTATCAAGCACCTTACCTTAATAACGCAGTTTACAATCCAATTCAATACTATAATTATAAATTTTGTGATCTGCATGCCACTAAATTTTTGCACTACTTATGAGTTAAGCGCATCTTCAGTGCTGTTTACTGTTGCCATCTTCCGTTCCTATTAACTCCGTGGCTTTAGTCCTTTAGTGCCCCAGCGCCACTTTGTCCACCACAAATCCCACTTGACCAGACCCCGGGATCGAACCCGGGCCGCCGCGATGGGAAGCCAGCGAGTAATCGCTTGAGCTATGGCGCGGCCTGATCTTTGCCATAAGAATGAATTTCTTAGCCAGCTGAACTGTCCGCTACCCGAAGAACGTCACCTGTCGTTTAGTTAATCTTACCTTGAGTTACTACACACGTTTTATTAAGCCATAATGTGTTAATGGCAGAAATAATGGAGACGGCAAGTGTGTTGTAAGGCTTGGTGAAATGGTAGTAAAGTCATGTGGTAAATGCAACATCATTACTTAGCCCTAATGGAGCCGTTAGGTAAGAAGAGATCATGTAGGGTGTCAAGTACTAGTGCGCTGGTGGACTCGGCTAGGAAACATAGAACTCTCTCTCCAACTTCACGTAAACTAAACGTGAATGTAAAAATTAACGGTACGCTATTCATCTCTCTTTTTACTAGTTTGTAGCTGTGGATATTGCAACAACACGCTGTTAAACACGCAAATGCCTAATCTCAATAACTTGCAATTTTCTGGAAAGAGAAGTGCTGTTCTTATGCTAAGGTACTACATACTAGGCGCTGCAATCTAGGGAAATTTTTCTCTGAAAGATTTGTCATGAACTCAGGACTTCTTCAAAATTACCTATCCTCTGCCTTTCCTCGGTTTCAAATAGAAAATAATTTGGTCACCGTTTCGCGCAACATTAAACAGCATATATATATACACACACACATTCTGTCAGTCAGAACTTGAGTGATTTGCTCCTCAGATACAAAATATCATTGACAGACACTTTACAAATCTACTAAGAACTATTACTTCGGCATTACCACCGTACACTACATTTATTTCTCGGTATATTTTGTTATCTTCCCTTACATTAAAGGAAGTCTCATATCATTCTGATAAACTCAAAAGCAATAAACGTATGGAATTTTCGAGCAAACAAATCCCATCTCAAGCTACACTGTCTACAGATAACCTCTCTACCGACCCACTCTCACTGTATTAATGGGCAGTTCGAGTAAATTAATGAGATGAAAGTGGAATGTAGCGCGAGTGGGAAAAATGAGAGATGGGCACAGCAAATTAATGGAAGGGACAAATCTGGAAACAAAATGGGAAAGCAATTTTGATGAAAACGATTCTTCAACGTATATAGGATAAGGGGTTTCTTCTATCTTAGGGCAGGGTACGGTGATGAGTGTGTTAATCTGACTTGGGATTTCTGCCCCGTCTAAATACAACATAGTTCCTTTATTAGGCACTATTTCACTACAAGTTCCGGCCTAAATGGCCATCTTCAAGTGTACAGACTGTAGTAGTTCAGGACTCTGTTGCGGTTCTTTTATCCTTCTTGCTATTTTGTAAAGAAAACCCGCATTACAGTGAGCAGCAGAGCTCTGAACTACTACAGCCTGTACATCTGAAGATGGCCATGTAGGCCGAAACATGTAGTGAAATACTATCTAATAATAGAACAACAAACTACGTTGCACTTAGACTTAGACTAAGTCAGATCTAGACATCGCAACAGGGTGCTGAAATATAAAGTTATGAGTACGTTCAGCATAGTACCTTTGTGTCCCATCAAGACGTAAAGGGACTTAGTCGCACCCCACTGTCAAAAAGAAATGAGTAAGTAAGTAAAGGTATGCCTGTAACAGGCAGTGGGGCCCATAGGTTTGTGAGATGTTGAGGTTCCCATATTTTCTAGACAATCGGCTCATAAATGAAGGTAAGGTTGTCAGTCTTGCACGTCGGCCGCCCTTTACCCCCAATAATATTCCTGGTACTCATTTCTGTTAGAGGCTGAGTCGACCCCAGGGCCATAGTGCGGCAGGAAGGATTAGGTAAATTGAAAATATCCAACTCATCGGGATTCTATCCCGTGATCTTCCGGCTTGTAGCATAGTGCCTCAACCAACTACGCTACCGCGTGCCCTCTGCACCTGCAGTACAAGGGGAAATCGATTAGTGCTAGGTATGTATAATTCTTTATTATCTGCGAAATGCATAAACGTGTACCTTGAACAAAATACAAAGTTCTGATACCTTGAAGCAGTTCTTGTTCCGCTTAGGTTTTAAAGGTCTATTAGGCTTACTATTGTCTGGTGTTGGTTATGTCAATGGTAGGTGGCAGTGGTTGTTTGAAAATGAAGTGATACCATTCACTGCGGAGGCAATTAACGTCAGGATGTCGATATATTTTATAGCATGAAGCCAAAATAATCTCACATAAGTGATAATGTAAAGTCCGTATAGCCTAAGTAGATACCTGTGTAAATTAGTTTGCTACGGATTTGTAGCTATTGATGTACTTGTCGGGTCCGCTTTCAGTTGCTGTATTGAAGTAACCGCTATGCACAAGAAGAGAATGTGCTTCCATAACACAGCAAGTTGCTCTCTGCATTTCACGTTCAGGATATCGGTAACTCGCTTTTATAGAAGTGAAAAGCCGACGTGATATGAACTCACAGTAACAGAATGATCGTATTGTGAGAGACGTGTAGCTTACAGTTAATAGGCTTGGCTTCATCATGTTCTGAATACGTTGCAATGTTTCGTCGTACATTATAATTTCCATTTTCAGAGTGAACAGAAACGTGTTTCATGAGATAATCACCAGGCTACATTCTCCTGAACTGGAAGAGAACTTATGTTTCCACAGATATTTTCAACACTGTCTGCCGTTCCATAACGCTTTGCAAAGTTGGCGTTTCGTTCATTTCTAGAGAGCCTAGACCTAGGTTATGAAAGGTATGGACGAGGTAATGAAAAATGTGTAGAGAGATGGGCAAACTGATATATTGGGTTTTTGGACTTTATCCATCGTCCTGGTTTTTAAGATAAAAAATAAAAACACGACGTTTCGGAAACTGGATATGTTTCCGTCCTCAGGTGAAGGAAAACACATATTCTGTTGGGTCCGTTAGAAAGAGCTAGCCTCAATCACTGGACCAGTGAGGCTAGCTCTTTCTAATGGACCCAACAGAATAGGCTTTTCCTTCACCTGAGGACGGAAACAGATCCAGTTTCCGAAACGTCGTGTTTTTATTTGTTATCTTAAAAACCAGGACGATGGATAAAGTCCAAAAACCCAATATATCAGTGTGTTATACACCATCCTCAGAATCCTATAGTAACTACTTAGAGATGGGCAAGCTTGCCAGTCACCATACCATTTGCTATGCTCGCACCTTTATCGTCAGGGGATTAGTTGTTCCATGCTCATTGGCAGCGTGTTACTTGCCTTTATGAGATGTACGTGTCTTGTTAAATCTACTTGAGGTATTCTAACCTAATATAACCTTAAGAGAACTTAATTATTTTGCGTTTCACCTGCACTCATATAGATTCTCCGTGGAACAAATATTTTACTAGGTATTTGGTTAAGGGTGTAAGAGTTTCTTATTATTTGCTTCATATAAGCCGTTCATTTAATGTGTTATATCTAGGTACTGAGAAAATAAAGGCCGATCAGAGTGGCCACGCGGTCTGAGGCATGAACTCTCTTCGCCCTCTCAAACGAATCCCACGCAAGTCATGGATGTTCGTGTGCGTTTATTCTGTGTCTGTATTGTTGTGCCTAAGGAGCGGCCTTGCGACGGGCTGATATCCCGTCCAAGGAGTCCTACCGACTGTGAATAAGTTAAAAAACTGAAAAAGCAGCCAAGGTCCACAAAGGTTATAGAGCCATTGGTGCATATTCAATTCAATTCAATAGTAATCTGTCAGACGACAGGTCCACAGTCTCTCCCAAAACAGTTCCTCCACTTAATGCGATCTTCTGTTTTTGGAAAGAGACTATCCAGGAAAAGTGATAATGTGGTAGTTTTTCCATTTGCTTTCCACATCGCAGTACAGCAGCCGTTCAAACCACTCTGGTCACNTTGTATTGTTGTGTGTAAGTAGCGGCCTTACGACGGGCTGATATCCCGTCCAAGGAGTCCTACCGACTGTGAATAAGTTAAAAAACTGAAAAAGCAGCCAAGGTCCACAAAGGTTATAGAGCCATTGGTGCATATTCAATTCAATTCAATAGTAATCTGTCAGACGACAGGTCCACAGTCTCTCCCAAAACAGTTCCTCCACTTAATGCGATCTTCTGTTTTTGGAAAGAGACTATCCAGGAAAAGTGATAATGTGGTAGTTTTTCCATTTGCTTTCCACATCGCAGTACAGCAGCCGTTCAAACCACTCTGGTCACGCCTGTTGCTATACGAACTTGAACCATCTCGAGCATCATTTGCTCTGTGCTTCAAGTCGCTGCTGATGACGCTGCTCCCGGCATCAGTTTTTGGTGCATATATAGAGGAAATAATGACTTAAACAATTTAACAATAATCTCGTATATACAATCCTGGGAATTATTCACATATATAATTTATAGAATTGAGGATATTCTACAAGCATTGCACATAAACATGTGTCACGTGAAACCAATTTTGAAATAAAAGCTGCCGTGCAAATCACACACAACTTAACTAAACCTAACTCAGCAACATAATATAATTTAACAACATATCTTAACCTGAACACATCTGCCCTAACTAAACCTATTTCAACCTTGTCCAGCGTTTGAAATTAACTTCTATTCATAGAGATTGTAAGATTCCTAATAGGGGGATATGGGACGGTAATAAGATCATGACTTTAACGGGATCCTAATGAGAAGAGTGACACACTTCCATGTGCAGTGCTGGACATGAACACACTATCGTTATGAAAGGGCGACTTAGCAGTACGGATAGCCGTGTCACCGGGATCAGTTATCTTAACGATATATTAGGGAAGTATTGCAATTTAACGAGTAATGTTTTAAGCCATGTTCTTGGAAAATGAATGTACACGTATTTGAGGTACGAAATTACTCACACTCTCTCCATGACTCCACAGCTCTTTGGACCTTGGCCATTTTTTCAGTTTCTTAATCCTATACACAGTTTGTATGACACTTTGGATTGGGGATCAGCCTTTTGAAATGCATTAACATGTACACAGAGCAACACAAACACAGAATAAACTAAAAAGAGATCCGTACTTGGAGTGGGATTCAAACCCACAATCCCAATGTTCAAACGGACGAAGACGGTTCATGCTATAGACCGCGCGGCCGCTGTGACCGGCTGAAATTGACTCTACTGATATAAATTAAAGATGATGTCCCAGTTTTCAGTTTCGTTGTCGTAAAACCGCAGACATGCATGTGCCAATTGCATGTCGTAAGACTACACGTGCCTTTGGAGCTGCGACCTCCTAAATTATTGATTACTCTGCCACTCTTGGGACCAGCCCTCGCTGGTTTAGGTAACAGGTCTTTTAACAGATTTCCCCAGAGTTATGAAGTTCGGCTGATATGAGTGAAGCTATCGATTCGCAAATCGCAGTATGGGAGGCTGAGCCTGTTTCAACGTCTCTATCATTACAATTAATGTTAGAGAAACGCGGTGTTGAGAGACTGAACCGACTTAAAAATGAGTCATGTGTCTAAATTCTATCAACATGGTGGAAAACATTTGGGTTTCACGAAACAGGACATTTCTAGACTAACTGTATAACTGTCCGTCTCCGTAGAATAAATTCTTCTTTGAAATTATTTGACAAAACAATAAATGTTACATATTTTAAGCCTCTGAAAGACAGAGAAAGAGAACATTGTGGGCGTTGAATTCAAATAAGTATAATTACAAACTTCAATTCCTACCACGCAAAAAAAGAAACTACGTCTACATTGCGAAGATTAACCAGTTAACGCCTTTAAGAAGAGTTATCGCCCTTTACTGTGAGACATATACGAGTAAATAAACGCTATGGGAAAATGTGAAGATTCTAGATGTTAAGAAGCTCTTGCGTGTGTAGCAATGAGTGCTTTATAAACCCTTAACCTTTACTCAAAATTTCGGATATTAAGTTCGTGCACACTTCAGTGTGACATGTAAAACAACGAAATACGAGTAGCTATTCATCTATCTCTTTACGGCTCTGCAGCCTTTGTTGGGCCTTGGCCGCTTTTCCAGTTTCTTGATCTATTTACACAGTCGGTAGGACTCCTTGGACGGGGGGTCAGTCCATCACAAGGCCACTACCTGCACACACACAGGCATCAATGCCTCAAGTGGGACTCGAACCCACGATCCCAATGTTTGACCTGGCGAAGGCAGTTCGTGCCTTAGACCGCGCAGCCCAAGTGTTAATTTAGGAGTGCCATAATCGCTGACTTGCTTCCCATCACGTGTTCGAGTGCTGTCTTTCAAATTTTGAGGGCATATCAAGAGCAGGTGCCACGGTGTCATGTAGCGTGTCAAAATTCCTGTAATTCGTGGAACTATTAGTTTGCTGGTGACATTTCTCTCCGCATGCCCTTCCCATGTGAGAAGACATGCCTTGCCAGTAGCCATTTGCGGTTGGGTATTCGATAATGGTGACTTTAGCTACGTGTTAGGCGATACGAACAGTACGTAAAGGATTTTGGGGCTTGATAATTGAATTTCGTGCACAGACTTGTAAATAGTCTGCTTCTATGACCCCTCGCCACTTTCCTGTCTCCGTCTAGCCGTGTATCTGTTAACCTCTCACATCTAGCCTTGGTTTGGGGGCGCTCTATGCTACTTTACCGCGCACTACTTTCTACAAGCATTGCTACAGAGGTATTTTCCCTCCCCTTACGTCCACACGTGCTTCTACATGCTCAAACGAGGACGTGTTGTGAATGCACATGACGTCACACGTTGCTAAAGGAACATATAGAAATTAAAAAAAAAAAAGCGCTAATAACCTAACTAACTGTCAATGAACACAGACTGAAAATGTCATAGTCCCGATACTAAAGCGAACACGAGTAACCTGAACATTACTCCATTCAAATAATTATTTTCCTAACATAAATTTTAATATTATGCTCCAATCTTATTCATTGTCCTTCAAATAGCAGACTTTTTAGATTTCTCGCATCAGCATTCAGCCCACTAGGTTTCCTATCTGTGTACCATAAGCATACCATATAAATATTGTAGCGTGCTGCCTAAAAGCCGGACTATGAAGCATATTTCAGCGTTCGCTGCTGGTCAACAGATATAATGGAATGCAGTATTAGAATTCTAACAGTAAGTTTCCACGGTTACAACGAATTGTTCGAAGCGTTGTATGACAACGGGAAAACCAAACTCTTGAGAAAGGTCTTCCATAAACGGTCCGCAAAGGGCCTATTTAAGGGGCTTGAATGTACCAGACAGACAGTTGAGTTCTGGAAGTTGCCGAGAACAGTTCAGTCTGCATTCAACTGTAGATGAGTAGTCAGTTGGCTTCGACTATAGCAGAAGCAGTAATTGAGAATAATTGCACTTGTAAGTGTAGAAGATGTTGGCCAATAAACATATTCGCCAAATCCGAGACCTGCGTGTATTTATTTGTTGCTTTACATAGGCAACAGGCAACAATATGTACATATCTTCCACCATGAGGAATTTGGAGAACACTTTCCTCTGAAACGTCAATAAATACCTACCACATGACACTGTCACTTGTAGAGTGGTACGCGTGACGAAATGACGAGCTTTATTTCGGATGATTGGATTTATTAGTACCTTGGTTATATACGCTTTCTTATTAAGCTTAAATTACAGCGCTATCGCTGTGATATGTGTCTCAGTGTAACCCCTAATGATATACTGCAATAACATACAGATTTAAGCATATTTTCAACCACCAGGTGGCCTGAAGTCGGCACATGTGTGTATTTGTGCTTGTGTGTATGCTGACATATGTTACCTAGCTTGTAAAACCTAGTGAAAGAATATTGCAGCACATAGCCCGTTGCTTAGTAATGACACTGTAAGAACTCCCGTTGCCAGGCAACATGCACCAATGGACTGGCTGAAAAGTGGTGTTTTCTGCGCGGTAAGCGCCGATGGTTGCACATGCAACAAAGGGTACAGTAACAGAGGAACGATGTTTTCTATGCGGACCGTGCCTAAATGTTTTAAGCAGGAAAATTAGTGGAGAGAGTTCGATTGAGATGAGTTGAGTGAAGTGAAGAGTATTTTGTTGGTGAGTGAGCGAGTGAGTTAGTTTGAGGACTGCTGCGGTTCAGTCCTTGTGAGCTGTTGCTGTTAGAAACTTGAAACTGAGGCATGGGGATATTTCGGGAACCCAGAATAATGAGGAGGGTCGCTACCAGGCAACGACAGGTGAAAACACAGCAGACTGAGAGGATTCAGTGCATACTGTACTGAAATATAGAGTGTGTGAATTAGCGATAGAGCTAGAATTACTTGTTGTTACGTTCTGTAAGTGTTAAATAAATCCAATTACCAATCGAAACCCCGTCTATAATCACTCAAGCATGTGACAATATTGATCACGTAACTGAAAACTTATACATTTCTACTTACAATACTACGCAGCTTCATAACCTAGAGTCCTAGATCATAATTTTAAAATGTTAGCCGTCTTGTAATATCCTTCTGTTAGTAACTTTATCTCTCTTGGGCCCAATAACTCTCCTCTCCGCTCTGTTTTCAAACGCTTCCAATGTGTGTTATTCCTTCTACATTATTTGTGTTAACTGCTATGTATCATTCCTTGATGGAGGATGTGCAGTTTGATGCAGCAGCGACACACTCGGAGGTTCATTGTTCGCATCTTGGCCACTGTACTGGCGGAGATTATTGTGATTTTCCTGAATCTACTCAGTTGCATTCAGAAACTGCCCATCCATAGAGGACATGAATATTAATGCCAAATTCCTACCTACTTTCATCACTCATTGCCATCTTTCCTCCAAATTAACTTTATAGTATATCCCCTGCAGCTGAAACGGCGTTACTAAATTACCCATGATTTATTTAGTCCAAAAAATTCTAACAATCCCTTCCAGTAGAATTCCTATGTCACTTTCTAACACGCAGTGCACACAATACAAAAGAAGAAAAAACTCCGTGGCCTGTAGTCCGCAAGCGAACTCTACCGACCGAGCGACTGCCGCTTGTCGGCGAAGTTACTGCCAACTTTTTCGGATAGAGGGTGTCACGTGGTCAGTGCAACGGATCCCCACGGCCGTTGATCTCGTTTTTCTAGACCGGAGCCGCCATTTCATTGAAATAGCTCCTCAATTATCCTCACGAGGCTGAGTGGACCCCGTTCCAGACCCACTACGTCTCAGAAAATCTGGTAGCGCCTGGAATCGAACCCGAGACCTCTGGATCTGTAGGCGGGAACTCTGACCACTACACCACAGAGGCGGTCTCGGTGCGCACAATACACAAGATTTAATTTAAAATACATTTTTTGCTGAGAGCTAAATGCATTTACCCATCAGAGAATTACAGACAAGCAAGTAGCGCTTTTCTTTACATTACTTCTCCATCCTCAACCAATGTATGAGTATGGACGTTTCCAAGATCGCGATCGCAGCTTCGGGATTTGTGCCCTTTTATACACGAACGATTATACACCACAGTTTCACACTTCCCTCATTTCAGCCAATGCAGTCGTGAAGACAGCAGAAGCCAAAGTTTCCGTTATTAATAACTAAAATTACGGAAAACCGTTTTACATATTTTATTTTATAAAAGACACACTTCTTTGGCAATGCAGAGATGTTTAATATTAATAGGTATGTGATGTAACTACAGTGACATATAGCGAAGATGCATGGACACTCATGATATAAATTACAAATCCTTGCATATAAATGCACATGAAATGCAATTATATCTTAATTCCATCTTTATCAATATGTAGACGGTATTAGTATCAGTAGTTACGGAATGGACCGTCAAGCAGCAATGCGAGAGGTATCTACGCACTCCCGACCACTACCTAAAAAATAGATTTTTGACAGCTTACATTTTCACTGAAATTGTGCTTTCAGGATTAAACACCGGACTTTTAAAACGGTTGTAACTTGAGCTGGTCGGAGTTTATTTAAATGCCCGCTGCTCTTGCGTCTTTAAATGTCGGTTCCTCTTAGGGCGCTTGTATTTGAAAATGTTGTATATAATAAAATTTTTATGATAAATGAATGGAATAATTTTTTTCCTATTCGCGAAGAAAACAGTGTCTCATATTATAACGTAAGATCGTAAGATTTGAAAATATGTAGAGAAGAAGTTATAAATAACTTTTAAGCTTTTCTTACAATTTTGATGATTACTGTAAAAATAGTTTCCCACTAATTCACATAGTAGTTCTGCATTATAAAATCACTCCTGCTTGAAACACTTGAAATATTTTCGCATTCTCCGGTGTCATAAAACATCTGGAAGTAATGAAGTCATTTGGTTCCCTGCTGGGTAGTTTCAAGTTTCTGTTACACCCTTCAGATATCCCAGTCTTTTGACTAAAGGGCAGAAAAGTGAAAACAGGGCCTTTCAAGAAAGGTTATACAGGAATGGTCATTGTTCCAAAAATTAAGTGCCAAGCCCTGCCATTGCAGCTGAAAAAAGAATATTGCCCTTTCTATGGTTGCAACCAAACGCTTGCATCACAGCTGAGATAAAGAGCGCATTCAGTTTTCTGTGAGCACACAGTGAATTTGAATATTGTAGTTTCAATTTATCATACAATGACAATGAAACGTTGTTTGGAATATAATGATATTGAAAGGCAGTTGAAATGCAAGATATATAATGTGGGACTATGCCCTCTCAGGTGCTTCAAGGAGTATTACACAAAGACGAGATTCAGTTACATAACGCGGGGGTTGAAGCCCGTATATACATTGAACAGATAACAACGAAAAATGTATGTAAATTGAATTTTACTACATTTAAAAATAAATATTTAGGATTATGCATACGTTTCTACTTGCGGCGTGTGCGCGCGCTTCTGCTAGTGGAGTTAAATGCCAGACTGCACAAATCGGTGTACTTCGGCCACTTCAACCATACTCATCGCTGTACCGAACGGTGCACTTCGGACGCTAAAGTGTAGTGGTGTAACAATTCTTAGTGACCTGTATTATGCAATTTTATGCGTGTGCTCCCGTGAGCACACGTATTAAAGATAAGCAGCGACACACACAGAGAGAGCCTACACAGAACAATACCTGAACAGCGATAAAACAAGACGTGGCCGCTACAGCACTATAGACATAGGGCGTGTACCCCGAGAAAATTTTAATTTTTAAAAATTTGGAAGAAAAAAAAAAAGAACAGAAAATTTATAGACATTTTAATTTGAATTGAAGTTTCAAAAAGTGCCAATTTTAGAAATCAAATTGACGCGTGTAGGTTAACAAAGATTCTATACATACATACAATTGGAAAGACTGGTGATTTTAAATTTTAAACTACGGGCAGTGTAGCAGCTAAGTAAGAATATACACCTGATGATGGCCATTTAGAGCCGAAACATGTAGTGTAGAGGAAGGGAAGAAGAAAGAACTACAATTAAATTGTTGCACTTAAGACGGACATTGTCTCATATATATACCAAGTCGAATTCGAAAGCACAATTTCCTTGTGCATCATGTGACCACCGTTCGAAGCCTACTGTGTGTTTATGATAATGAAAGCAAAGCCTAAAACGGTAGAAAATATCTCTTAGCTTTAAGGTAGTTATAGAGAATTACATCTTCCAAAATGAGCGACCAGCCATATCGATTTAACAGTTTTATACACCGTGGTGCGTCCCTTCTTAAAGAGCAGCGCCTTTCCTTTAGAACATCTCCCACCGAGAGGTGCTAACAGTCCGCAGGTGTACGCACTTCAGGGGAGCGCCCACCAGATAGCAGTGTCCTCTGAAAAGACGTTCTCAATTACGTGGCATTATTTCTGCTTCAATATAAGACAAGGAAAATAAGAGGAAAGGGAGTCGGAGGAGAAGTGTCATTCCATGGAGAGTTTTCGAAATTCGCGTTAGTAATATCCAATGAAACCTTCCCAAAAGAATGATAATTTGTCTCGAGCGTATAGCGGACGTGAGTGATATTAAAAAGAGAGGAGGAGTGATGTGGGGTGAGGGGGAAAGGTTCAGATAAAGAAGATTCGACGAGCCACGCGAGTTTCTAGAGCTTGAATTTCTTTGCTCCTTTTTCCCTTTCTCCCCCCCCCCAACTTTTTTTTTTTTATTATTTGAGCCTTTACACTCTCCAGTTGCTCGTAACTTGCTATTTACTCGTAATTCAATAAATTCAGCTAAAATGATAGAAACAAGCAAAAATTATCTAGAAAATGCAATGAAGAAAGCTGTTATACAGTATATTTCATAATTCAGAATTATTCCTGTCTTAGTCGATGCGTTTGGAGATGTTTGGTTTTAGAAAATAGCCAACTTAATTTTCTGAAGTCTGAATGAATGGAAAGTAATATTCATAGTACTGTGTACTGAGTGATAAAGTCTCTCTTAGTCGTCACAACCTGTATCTTAATGTTCGTCGGCTCATTCAAAGACCAGAACCTTTTTGTAACTTGGACTTCTTGATCACTGGACTTCAATGACGTCTCTTTGTATTGTTTGGATCCATAGAGAGAACTGCGCCACAAGAGCGCTGTCTAATACCCGAAACACTTATAGTTTTCAAATGAAGATAATTATGCTTACGGTGCCTGTGGTCTAGTAGTCAGAGTTCCTGACTACAGGTCCTGAGGTCCGGGTTCGATTCCCGGCGCTACCAGATTTTCTGAGAAATAGTGGGTCTGGAACGGGGCCCACTCAGCCTCGTGAGAATAACAGAGGAGGTATTTCAATAGCGGCTACGGTCTAGAAAACCGAGATTAACGGCCGCGGGAATCCGTTGCGCTGACGACGCGACACCCTCTATCAGCTAAAATTTGCACTAACTTCGCCGACAAGCGGCGGTCGCTCGGTCGGTGTAGTTCGTTTGCGAACTAAAACCACGGTGTTTGTTTTTTTTGTGCATGAAGATGTGCAGGAGCTCTCCTGCGTCATGCCATTCGTACTTCAGATATCTTGTTCGAGTATTTTCGAAGTTGAGAGACATAAATACAAAATTATTCGGAGTGGCAATAAATGCCAATTGCTAAATAGTACTTTTTTTTTAAACAACCTCAAGTTTCTATTTCCCCCTATTGCTATTTTCTTATTCTTCATACATTTATCTTATTCTCCATTCCCCCAGTTATTATCCTCACTTCTCTTTCACGCGGCTTGGAAGTGCCTCTCGAAATATAATGAGTGTACAAATAAATCCAATCTGGTGCTGTGACAAACGCACTTCATAATTCAGACGTTCCTCCACGAGAGCGTCACACACTGCATTGACTGTGTTCATTGTTTATGGCCCCTGTAACCAAGAGCACTGAACATCAAATGCAACAGAAATCCAAATTTTTTTATGTTGCTAGAAATTGTAACGATAAAGCTGCATATATTTTTGAGAAATACACGACACTTCCTCCGTAACACCAGGCTTCTACACATCCCAACTGCAGAAACAAGTGGCAGATGCAGGAACAATTGACTGTATTTTCAGCGGTTATTTATCGACGCTGAAAAAGCTGAAGTGAATAGTTGAACTTCAGAAGATAAATTAAGAAAGGAATATAAATTACAATGAGTCTCACTACTTACAATTTCACATACTGCATTTTCTGTTGGCAGAGCAGAATATTTTTTATGAAGCTAACAGTTGTGCATCGATTACAAAGTGCGTCCATATCATGGAATAACGAGGTTCAGTAGCATCATCACAAAAGCCAGTACTGTCTCCTATTCTGTTCGCCTTAAACCTACTTCATGCGCTCGCTACTGTATTTATTTGAGATAAATTTTAATATTATAATCCCGTCTGCGTCTAGATCTCTCAAGGTGCCTCTTCCTCTCAGGATATCCGAATATACTGTAATATAGTGTTAATTTCTCAACACCTCCTCTACGTGTGTAGAACACATTGATCTCAGACTTAACGGTCTTGTAAGGTTAGATTGAAAACCTTTTAATTATTTGGTGGAATACAAGTTATAAAGCTCCTGGATATGCACTCATCACAAAACATCTGTTTTTTCCTGTCTGTTATGTCGAAATAATCTCGTCACATTGTTCTTAAAGAAAATATACGTTCATTCCTTAGGTTGAAAGACCATAGAAACAGCAGGTAAAATTGCATCGCATAAACGGGGCTGTCATACAAAGGATATAAGGCGAAGAGACAAGCGAATTAAACTAACTGCTGAAAGCAGGACGTGGTAACTGTGTTTGACGTCAAGTTAACTGAAAATCGAATCACAGGAGTCGCCGCAGGGTGTGAGGATTTGCGTCTGCCATGCGGCGGGAGAAAATCCAAACTCATTTAATAAGATAGCGTACCAATTAAATTATAAATTATATCGACGAAAGCTTTGGCTAAGGTGGCAAATTGCTTTACTCTTTGTATATGAATAGCTGAGTCGTGGTTGAGAGAAAACCTGCCACGTTAATGGAAAATTCAGACTGTTGTTTTTAATATGTACATATATTAAAGTACCTTAAAACTCTACATCTTCAAATCTCTCAGAATTGTCAAATAGATAATCAGTTTAAACTCGTGGCAGAAAGTCTTGGAACGCTTAATCAGGGTGGATATACACAATCAGCACCCTCTGTTTCTAATTAGCAAACTTTCCGTGTTATGAACTAAGCTACGGACTAGGGTTGTGGAGATTCAATTTGGGCAAGTTATGGCTACATCACACCACATCGCCGCAGAACATATGGTGATGAAAGACTTGGATCAAAACGTTTCTTTATTAACACCCAGTACAATTCATTCGCCAAACGCAACAGCAAATAAGTGCTAAGCTTAACGCAGCTTAAGCGGTTAGACGCTGACATTTCAGAAAGAAACCTGGGACTAATATTGGATTCGTGATGAACTCGAGCAGGTTTAACTTCTAGTTTCTTCTCAGTTTCCTTGCTAATCAACATTCCAGCATTGCTCCACGTTCATCCGTCACCTACCCTTGAGGGGTGAGCAGGCTACGCACTGTCTCATCTTCGGTCTTAAAGTTGAGGTCCTCATCTCTCATCAGGCACAGCCGATTGCAGAGAAAGGAATTCAATTTTTAAGGGCGCTGGTAACACTGCGACCGCCTCTGTGGTCTAATGGTCAGAATTCCTGGCTACAGATCCAGAGATCCGGGTTCGATTCCCGGCGCTATCAGATTTTCTGAGAAGTAGTAGGTCTGGAAATGGGTCCACTCAGGATATTTGAAGAGTTACTTCAAGAAAATGGCGGCTCCGGTTTAGAAAACCGAGATTACCGGCCGTGGGGATTCGTTGCGCTGACCACGTGACACCCTCTATCCGCTAAAGTTGGCACTAACTTCGCCGACAAGCGGCGATCGCTCGGTAGGTATGGTTCACTTGCGGACTCGATCTACGGAGTTCTTTTATTTGGGGGGGGGGGGGTTTGCTGGTAACACTGATGGGTTGTATGAGAGAAGTACAAGCTTCAGTCTTGACCATGTAACCCACAAAGCTGACAGACATTTCCTACCTCTCCTCATCTCCCCTATGCGACCATTAGAATTTCACAAAAAAATAAAGTAATACAAATTTCTTTATGTCCCCAAATTGAAATTAACTTCCTATTTCATGCGTCGCCATGTAACATTTTCAGGTGAAATGCCGTCGAAAATCTAAGATTCTCACCTATGAATAAATTACACTTTCGAAATTACTGAAGAAATTTCAAAGAAATTTAATATTGCAGTTATATCGAAAATGTGCTGAACAAATTTATTATACTGTCACGTGTATGAGTGAATATAGACGGGGTTGTGGATTGGACATTTGACGACAGGTAATAAGGAGCTTTAGTTGATTTTCACACTTTACAGTTAACAGTAGCACTCCCACTAGGGTTCTCAGTCTTTCTAGTAGTATCCAGGCAACACATTCATAAAATGTCGATTTAACATCAAATCAAACATGAAGTCTTCTTTGCACCGCTGAATTCCTTTCATGCTATTATTCTGCAACTGCCAACTCAGTTCAGTTCCTCTGCTTTCAAGCACATATCCCGGCAGGCTGGCGTCCAGAAATTCTACTCTTCACTTCTCGACTACTATTCTCTACTGCCAATACTTCCTTATAACAATTTTGTACGAGCCACACAGAAAACACCGTCTTATATTGTTCAGAAAGCGTGTTTATAGCACCGTTGCATAGCAACGGAAATTATTCAATTGTTGCTTGCGTATTCGTTGCCGCGGGAATGTGTTTATCGAGTAGTTGCCTAGCAATGAACGTCTATTCTGACTTCGCTATTCCGACTTTCGGGCGTCATGCCACAATACATATCGGTAAAATATATACCCTACTGTACATGTATTTATGTAACTATTTTCAAAGGCAGGGCCGCGCCATAGCTCAAGCGGTTAGTCCCCGGCTTCCCAGTGCGGCGACCCGGGTTCGATCCCTGGTCTGGGCAAGTGGGATTTGTGGTGGACAAAGTGGCGCTGGGGCAGGTTTTCTCCGAGTACTTCGGTTTCCCCTGCCAATCTTCATTCCACCAATTGCTCCACAATCACCCTCACCTATCATCTGGGACTGGTACAATAGGCCAGAAGTGGCCGCAGTACAAGGGACTTAGTCTCAGCCCACTAGCAATAAAAAATATTTTCAAAGGCGATTAATGTTAAAATAATAACGTACATGATACGAAAAACTTGTAACGATGTACATACAGGATGTTCATTCTTGAGATTCAAATATTTACTCAGCTGTTTATCAAATTTCTAGTAGTTCGTAAAACCGGGGAGCAGGAGCCTATCAAGGATCAGATGAATCAACTCTACATCCTCATGTCCTTTCCTCTGAGATCTATTCTGTAATTGTCTTCCCATCTGTTTCTCTATATTAGAATGATTACGGTCTGAAATGTATGCCAATAACAGTTTTCAATATGACTGATATTCATCTAAACACAAGAAACTTGAATTCTAACCTTGTACTCTATATCCAAGATCTTATAATCTTTGTAATAATGCTTTTACATTTGCAACAAAATAATTCTCTCTGTAATAAATTAATGTCAAGGTCTATGAGGTACATAAGTAACTGGTAATTAATTTCTAAATTGTACGTACTTCAATTGAATACAGGTACTTCTCCTTAGCTACAAGTGTGAATAAAGATATCTTTATTTTAATGCGATCAACTAATTTAGACCAACTTCAGGTAACAGCGGTGTCTTTAATGCAGATTTATTGCTGACCAGTCGAGGGGGGACGGGGTTTGAAGTTGGCGGAGCAGGAATGAAGGAGGGATGAAGGGAATAGGTACTTTCGATTTCTGCGGTTTCACCTTCTACAACTTTTTTCGGAACACAACCATTTCTTAAATAGAGTACTACGTGTACACCAATTCAACTCTTCCTTCACACCCATTAATTGCTTGCCTGATCTATTCTCCATCTGATAATTTAAACAGGCAACAGTCCGAGGAAACCCGCTCTGGTAAGACAGATATTTCCAAAGCGTACTTGTGCACAGTGGCAACACGTGTAACGGTGATACGCATGTCGCAGGCGCTACACAATTTGGAACATCTAAAGGAAACATAGAGAGTCGTAACATGCATTAAGGTACGTGTACTAGCAGGGATATGCCTGCAGCAATGGGGAAACAAAGAGATGTTTTTATCACCCTGGTGATATTCAAACAGGGTACTCAGCAAATAGATGTTAGGAGCGTTACCGCTTGGCTAACCTTATAGGTATCGAATGCTGAGCGGCACTATGGTAAAAGAATTCTTATACTCCAGGGACACAAAGTGAAATCCCTCTCTTTTATCCTTCCATCTGTAAGGATTTTTGTGGCTGGTGGCTGATTTTTCTCCTAGTTCTCGTGGGATGAAAATGGGGGAACATAAATTAAAGGAGACCTCTTGTTTTGTGAAATGTGTGATCCTTATCTCTTTCGTGGGCGTACATTTAGATAATTCTTAAAATTTGCTTTTTACTTCCAAGAAAATATAACTTATTCCCGTTGTATTTAAATAAGTCTGAAAGGGTTTCTGAATGCGCAGAACCTAGTGTCCAGCAGAGTAAACAGACTTAACATCAAGCAAGTATCAGGCGTATGAGAAAATTATCATAAGAAGCAGCTTACTGTGTAAGAAGAATTAGATGGGCATGTAATATAATACAAATGGGGAAAAGATAAATGAATATTTTCTGAGTCTGAGAGGTTGTTCTTCCCAAAATATGAAATCAGGAACTTCCTCTGTAATGACCTGCCAGACTACACGTCGCTATATCTTATAGAAATACTACAATTTCTGTGTAAGCATAATTTTTTCAGTTTTCATCCAAATGAAAAGGCGTCATTTTCTGTGGTACCTCGGTAATATCCCTAACCTCACAAACCTGAGATCTACGTGTACATCCGCAGAAAGCTAAAACTGTCACTCAAACATAAGTTCTTGCCGTCAGGCGACACGTCTGTCTTTCTTGTTAAAATACTTAAATGCTGCTTTGATCTCAGTTGTTCTAGGCCTGAAAAAAATATATCTACGAACGTTTCCACCTGATGTGAGGCCTTGAACTGATGTTAACAGCCACTGAGAACACTCTCATAAACTCACCGATGGCTGTTGGCGAAATTGGCCTATCGAGTCTTACTAATACCGAGCAGACTTCCTGCTGGTTCATAAATGGTTCTTCCTCTTCTTAATTTGTTCTTCTTGGCCCATACAAAAATTGCAGAAAATAATTTGTCGAGGTTAGTTACGTAACCGCACCATGCAGGAACCTCAGCAATGAAGTTGATTTACATTCTTAATTACAATGCACTACACGTAAACGAACTGTATTACTGTTAATACAAGATGATACAGAATTGACGCCAGCACCATCAGACGCCAAGGGACGACATCTGGTCTTTCTGAGGGACAAGCAAGCTGCATGTCACTTGAAAACCCAGAACGGAGCAGGAAGTATCCCGCTGTCTTTTCTGGGAATTTTAATGCTTAACTTCGACGGTGCGAGTCTTTGAAAATCTGAGACTTGGCAGATACGAGTCGCAATAATTTTCGGAGGGCCTACCGAGCGATCGTTAGCGTACCTTCATTTATTTGAGAGCTGTCAGAAGGACCGTGTTGTACTTGGGTCCAGATTAACATGAATCTTGTTAGGGATTGGCTGAATGTCAATGAAAGTAACACCCAAAATTTAGGTTCCGCCAATCAGCAAAATTTCAGAGAAGAGGAAACCGGGCGTTCCCGGAACCGTCAGGACTTCTGCCTCTCCAGAGCAGTCAGTCATCAAACGGGAGTAACAGGAGCGAGTCATCTAAAGTGAGTAAGTGGGGTTAGTCATCAAAAGGGAGTAACAGGAGTGAGTCACCAAAAGGGAGTAATAGGAGTCAGTAGTAACCTCCCGGATGTTAAATCGGTGTTGGCCAAGTCCAGTACACAAATTCAAAGTGCTACAGCCTTGTAATGTGTAATTCTAGTTCACATTTACAATAAAGAGTAACAGTGTTGGTGAAGTGTGTGTTTTCAGTGTTCTCTCTCTCCTTGTGTGAGCAAGGCCCAGAAGTCGCCCTGAGACAGAATCTCGTCCTACTGTCTGAGCAGTCTGAACGCCCAACGCCCGCCTATCCATATCCCCACCTTTGTTTTCCCCGTTCCAAATTCGTGGATTTCACCCAAGTCCACTGGCGCCCATACAAATTCAAATTCAGAGTAATCCCACGCCCTACCCTGAACCAGACAGCAACAAGGAAGCGGCGGATGAAAGTGGAGGCCAACGTAAGGGCACTAAGAGGACAAGTAAAAGTGGCGAGTTATAAGTGCCGACCAACTTGTGGGGCTAGAAGTCTCACTGAGCGGTTACAGAATTATAAGTGACGCCAAACGTGTAGGCCAATATGAAGGCGGTTACAGTTAGACTTTCAACAATTCATATGGATAATCTCTGAAGCTAATGTCTTTAAGTCTATAGAAACGGAAGACGGAGACAAAACTTAAATTACACTGAAGTGCTTCGTCTATATTAATATAACGTCAAGGTTATATTGAGCGAGTGAACTGGCCTTGGCATGTTGCTGAGTCAACCCTATAACTTTACAGCCCGAAATTTGTGCTGAGTAGGTCTCTAGGTGCACTAAACCTTTAAAGAAACACACATAGCAAACGCTGTTTCACTTACCGTAATATTGCTCTGCAGTTTTAAGTAGTTATGAAATAAAGTGACAATATAGAAGGATAGGCAGAAATTACAGAACAAAAAATATAAAGAAACGTTTTACCAATTTGGATTATATTTTGCAAATGGTAAGAAGGAAAGAATAGATTTATCTAGAAGTTGCTACATACTCATATCAATGTATGGAGAAGAAACATGAACATGTTCAAATGCAAGCATCAGATGATGTGAAGATTTCAGTTATGGACGGAAAATTTAGAAGAAAGAGAGTGAGATACATAAAAACAGAGAGGATTTAATGGGGAAGATTCAGAAGAGAGAGAAAGAGAAATGAAAAAAATAGAAGGAATTTAAAGACAAGTGCCTAGGAAGAAATCTTAACAAATAACAGAGAAAAAGAATATATGAGCATGTTTTAGAAATGAACCGAAGTGGAATCCCAAAGAAGGATTTGAACATGAAACTTAGAGGAAAATGCTTAACGGGAACACCGACATCAAGATGGGGACAATATGTTAGGAGAGATATCTTTCAGAAAGAGAGGAACATGGGAGGGAACTGAGAAGGACGAGCTGTGTGAAGATACAAATGAATGGAAAAGTTCTTTGCTAGACGACTAAAAAAGGTGGAAATGTCGAATGCAGAAGGAAGGGGGAGAAATAAAAAAAGATTTTTGTTCTAACTTCACATATTGTGCCATACGAAGGGATGAATATTACCCAGTATATGCATCTAACTTCACACATTGTGCCACACGAAGGGATGAATGTTACCCAGTATATGCATCTAACTTCACATATTGTGTCATATGAAGGGATGAATATTACCCAGTATATGCATCTAACTTCACACATTGTGTCATATGAAGGGATGAATGTTACCCAATATATGCATTTACCTTGCGTCTTGATAAACAATTTATAATCATAGGTTCTACGCCAATCACTGCATAAAATCGAATATTACTTTAATCTCCAGTGATGAATCTGTATTACTGTTTTACGGCAGTGCTGTAGACTGTTCACATCCAACAGTAATCGATTTATAGCCACAAAATGTTTTAATGGNCGAAGGGATGAATGTTACCCCGTATATGCATCTAACTTCACATATTGTGTCATATGAAGGGATGAATATTACCCAGTATATGCATCTAACTTCACACATTGTGCCACACGAAGGGATGAATGTTACCCAGTATATGCATCTAACTTCACATATTGTGTCATATGAAGGGATGAATATTACCCAGTATATGCATCTAACTTCACATATTGTGTCATACGAAGGGATGAATGTTACCCCGTATATGCATCTAACTTCACATATTGTGTCATATGAAGGGATGAATATTACCCAGTATATGCATCTAACTTCACATATTGTGTCATACGAAGGGATGAATGTTACCCCGTATATGCATCTAACTTCACATATTGTGTCATATGAAGGGATGAATATTACCCAGTATATGCATCTAACTTCACATATTGTGTCATACGAAGGGATGAATGTTACCCCGTATATGCATCTAACTTCACATATTGTGTCATATGAAGGGATGAATATTACCCAGTATATGCATCTAACTTCACATATTGTGTCATACGAAGGGATGAATGTTACCCCGTATATGCATCTAACTTCACATATTGTGTCATATGAAGGGATGAATATTACCCAGTATATGCATCTAACTTCACATATTGTGTCATACGAAGGGATGAATGTTACCCCGTATATGCATCTAACTTCACATATTGTGTCATATGAAGGGATGAATATTACCCAGTATATGCATCTAACTTCACATATTGTGTCATATGAAGGGATGAATGTTACCCAATATATGCATTTACCTTGCGTCTTGATAAACAATTTATAATCAGAGCTTCTACGCCAATCACTGCATAAAATCGAATATTACTTTAATCTCCATTGATGAATCCGTATTACCGTTTTACGGCAGCGCTGTAGACTGTTCACATCCAACAGTAATCGATTTATAGCCACAAAATGTTTTAATGGTTATTAATGTCGATTTCTATAAGATGTTGTATTAGCTGACAATTTTAAATTGCACCGAATATAGCTGCATGTATCCTAAAACACATAGTTCAATGTTATCGAATTATATACGAGTAATTCAGTCATTTGTATGGATATATATCAATTGATAATGTGCTCATGTAAATCTGTAGCATTGTTATGACTGATGAACCAGGAAGGATGTGAGAAGTAGTCGACATAACGTCAGGTACAATTCTGGCAGTGGGGCAGAGAGACTGATAAATCCATGAAATATGTTTGTCATCATAAGGGGTGGCTGTCTATAGATGTATTTCCAGCAGAACAACATTCCGATAACACGCACAACAGACGTGTCGGTGAAGTTGCCGTCGCGCCACGGCGAGATAGTATACGTATTATGACGTGAAGAATCCTGCGAGTGCACACACAACTGCCTCTCACTTCTTGTGGCAGTTCTTCCTTAATGTAAATGTAGACTCCTAGATTTACGAAATATTTAAGGAAGGGCAAATGCAGTATTGCTTCAGTCAGATTTAATAAAGGTAAATGATAAGGACGGCAAATTTTCTACGATGGAATAGAAGCCTAATTGTGAAAGGCATAAAAATAAAATGTTTTGCAGAGAGAATATGGCATTATTATTGATTGTCTGCAGCGTTCAGGGAAAAGCCCCGTTCCTATGCATCGCTTGAAATTTACAGCTCTCTGCCCTGGAAGTCAGATCATTTCCAATGTTTGGGTTACAGTCTGTTATAAAACTTTCTTCATTGAAAAATCTCCAGGCGTGGATATATTAAAAGCTTGCTTTCATCTATAAAACTATATCTCAGCTGTAATGAATCGGTTATAATCAATTTACATCTAGAATAATAATAATATTACGATTATTCACAATTTGTACAAAAATGATTAATATAATACTGACTTACTGCAACCAAACACAGAAATCTGGTGTAAAAATTGCAACACGTTAATTCTTAACTGAATTAGTGTCGTTGCTACGAATTATCATGACTATTGCTTGTAACTGAAAATCCACATTAATCAGAATAATTTCTCTATAAATTCATTTTCAGATGAATTAATAGAATACTCAGAGATATTTGGTTTTCGGACTTTATCCATCGTCCTGGTTTTTTTTNATTCATCTAGCAAATTAAGATGTGCCTACCATTTTAAACGTCTAATAATGAAGATTAATTAAACTCTGTGCTTAAATATAATTTAATTTAGAATTAAATCAGCACGTAATTTACTGAGTCATGTAGAGCGTTGTTTAGTACCTACTAGCAAAACAAGGGTCAATAACTTGGGAAATTTATGCGTAGAGTAACAGTTTCGGGAATTCTCTTTCCAATGCTTAGTTGTCTCAAATCAGTAGATTTACAGAGTATTCTATAATGGATTTACTACATACACCGCTCCTCTTCACATCTTTTTCCTTTCCGATATATAATTTCGTTGAAATTCCTTCATTGTTTCTGTATTTCCACACGTCAGTGTACTTATATACGGGGCACGCGGAACGTAGTTGGTTGAGGTACTATGCTACAAGCTGGAAGGTTGCGGGTTCGAGTAGAGATGAGGTCATTGGATTTTTCAATAGACATAATCCTTCCAGCCGCATTATGATCCTGGGGTCGACTCGGCCTCTAAGAAAAAAGAATACCAGGAATCTTCCTGGGGATAAAGGGCCGCCGGTGCGTAAGGCTGACATCCTCTCCGCCATCTGTGAGTCAATTGTCTAAAAAATGTGGGACCCTCGACGTCTCACAATAATATGGACTTCCACGGCCTGTTACAGGGATACCTTTACTTTTTTAAAACTAACAGACAAGGCTGAAGTAATAAGTGTACTTCTGTGATTTCCACAGTGCAGTAAGTAAAGAACACACGTGATTCCAGTCGAAATTCTCAGGCACTATTTTCTAACCTCTATTTTAATATTATTCTGCCATCAGGGTTTAGAGTTCCTCAGTGAAACTTTCCTTTCAAGTTTTCAAATTTCAATTGTGTATGCATTTTCCTTTCCCGCACACCTCATGTTGTCACAGCTACTTCTACTGCGATGTGCATGCAGTCACAAAAGAGTTTCTACCTAACGCTGTGGGGTGCCGATTTCATGTTTGATTTCACGTGCAGGACTTGGCATAATATTTTAATCCCCTCTGATGACCTACAAACGTTCTCTGTTTCACCTCCTAGCTTAACCCGTTCATCAGTCACTACTATCACACACAAAGGCAAATATTTGCTCACCGACACATTGAAGCATGAGTAATTTTACGGAACAAGAAGCTACGCAGTTCCTGAAGGTCTATCATCATCATAAGAACTTTAAATTACGCAAATAACAAATCTGAAGGGTTCTATTTTCTGGAGCATGGCACGGTGCAAACCTAGTATAAATTTACGGACGTTTCGGAGAAATGTACTGCCTACATCTTTAAGGCTGAAGATTACACGAAGCAGAAATCAGAAAACGTCCTATTTTGCTTGCTTTCTCGATCATCTTACTCTTCGATTCTGAAGATGGAGGCAGTACTTTCGTCCGAAACGTTGGTGAACTTTCACCGAACTACTCGCATTACATCCCAAAAGGCAGCCCTCTCATCAATCCACATCTCACACAAAGGACATTCCTACGGCCATTATCTTACAGATTCGCATGCTTCGTACTCATTTTGTTGAAGGTAGGAGGTCAAAACATACGAAGAGAGGATGTCCGTAAACAACAAGAAGTTTGCATCAAGTTTCATTTAAGAGATCAGCTGATTAAAATGTTAGTACAGAGAAGAATTACAAAGGGTCGAATACTAAAGCGCACAATAACATCGCTAGATATTTCATATTGTCACGTGTATTAGTGACTCTCGATTGGGTTTTGGATAAATGCATTTAATGACCACTTACGCATCGTAACTACAACATAAGTAATTAGGAGTCTCACTGAGTCACACTCTCCAAATATCAATGTATTTATGACACATATAAAGACTTCTCAATCTTTAATAGTCGTTTTCACGTAACATGTTTTAATATTGTCCGCTTACGTCCTTACCGTCTCGCACATATCTCACAACCCCAACTCAGTCAAAGTATCTCTACGACTGGCGGTTTACCGCCTATCAGTTCGTCTTGACGTTAAGCCATTTGAGACTCACGACCAGATTTTTTTTCTTTCAACCCAAACCTTGCGGTCATAGGCCTTATGTAAAATCTTATTTTACGACAAGATGGGTTTGTCTGTTTTAGATATACTTGGCCTTTCATTACGTGTGCATATAGTAGCACATAGACCATGATATTGAAAGTATTGATAGTATTCAGTACGTAGAAGTCCTCTGTCTATACGGGCTTTGCAGAGCATATCATGCTTATCTTACATATCTTATGCTACAACGGCAGCTTAGTCACTTGAACGGTCGTAAGCTTGACCACCATCAAGTTTAGGCCCCCTTTTTTTTATTTTAAGTGGTAGGTGTCTGCCGTTAATTCTCAGGCGGAGCAAGAGTAAGTCATTATTGATCTGATCAGTGCCTTATGGAGGGTTCGTTTAAAGTTTGCGTTTAAACGACAGAATTCGAATAGGTCGTAGATTCTAATTAATATACTGAAGGTCTTGGCTTCGATCATTTCTATATTGTCTCCATGTAATCCTCTCATAATCCAAATCAGTCTTCACTTTGTACCCCTTATAACTCCTCAGCATGGACCACCGTTTCCAACAGTTCCTCTAGTCTTGCGTGTTGAATCATTGCTGTGTGGACGCATTTGCTTGCGACCGATACCCAGCCCCGATCTACGTGCTACAGTATCATGTGTTAAAGACAGAACACGGGGTTTGGGTTGTTGACTGCATTAATTGAAGCCTTATAACTAGTAACTACAAATAATTATAGTGCTACCACTATTCTACATATTTGACAAGTTACTATACCACACTGACCCCTTCTGTTATAGTGTTCACTAGTCGTTAATCCGTTACGGTTCCCAATAATTTATATTTTTCTGATCTCGTGCTTATATCGTTGCCGGTTAGCTACAATCTCAGAACCAACTTATTCAAGTCAAATTCAAAGTCGAATTACGACCGATGATTAGTCGACCAGTCAGTCATCTGTTCAAGCCCCTTCTGACTCCCCCAATCAGATTTTTGTTCCTACCGGACAGTTTCGGTTTTATCGATGTGGGGCGCAGTGTTTGAGGAAAGGACGAGTCTGTCATTTGTCACAGTCATGGTCAGAAGCACATGTCAACTTTGCTTCATGAGTTTTAATGCAGTTTCTTTTATGGTCACTATTCTGCCTTCTTTTGACTCGGCTCCACTGAGCTCTGTCATGATCTGCTGAAATAAACCCTTGCGACTGATTTTATTATGTCTTTCAGAGATGAACTGTTTCCACTAGGAATCTGAATTGACTGACTTCGTACTTGTTATTAGTTATGTCTTAAAGGAAGCAGGATACTCATTTCTCCCACTGTCGCGGGACAGGCCTGCACCACCGAGGACGGATGGGGCTGCTGCAGGTGCTGTGTTTTGCTGCGTAGCCCTGTCGCTAGGGTCAGTCCAGGGTGTTTGTTTGGTTGTAGTCGTGGGCGCTCTCTGAGAATTTCTCTTTCGTACCTCGTTGCTGGCGTGACAGTAGCCTCGGTAGTTGGAGGGATGAGGTTCATCTCACTCCACCAACTTGCAGTTATAGCATATTGGTAACGATGCTGTATTGCCCTTTTCCGTCCACTCTTTGTGCAGGTAACGGCCCCCACACCACATACAACTGGGAGGTTGCTTGCAGTTAGTCGAGACGTGACCGAATTTCTGGCAGTTGTAGCACTGCGTGAGAGTAGTCTGTACGCCTGTGCCCTGATTACAATATGACAAACGCTTGTCAGTCTGAGTAGCTCCTGGAACTTGACGTCCTATGTAAGATTATGAGGAAAAGGGGGAGGTTTACTGTGGACCTTCCTTCTTCAGGTTATCGACGGGTGGCAAAAATGTCAGCCTTAGCTCCCGCCGCCCTTTAACCCCAGGAATCTTCCTGTTAGAGGCTGAGTTAACACCAGGGCCATATTGCGGTTGGAAGGATTAGGTAAATTTAAAAAATTCAATGACCTTATCAGAACTCGAACCCGCGACCTTCCTGCTTGCAGCATAGTGCCTCAACAAACTATGCTAACGCGTTCTTCCCTACCAGTCTACACGATATCATAATCCAGAAAACCACACTGTGAATATTCACCTCCGTAAATGCCTAAAATCTCACATTCTTCTAACTTCTGTTTCCGACAGACGTTTAATGAAATATGTGTAAGAATAATTTATGATTCCATCAAGTGTGCTGCCTGCTGGTGATTAGTTTCCCAAAAATAAATTATTATTAAAAATGAATGACAACGTCAGCGAGGTATTTAGAATAGCAAACAATGCATTTGTAATATACACGTAGCCCTTTTCCAAAAAACTAAAACGTAAAATTATTCCTACGTTTCATTATTTGAAGACCAAAACCATTAAGACTTACGGTGGAACGCCAATATAGCTCCAGCGCTCTTAATCTCTGTTAGGTCTCACTATACCAGTGTACCTTTATTTTAAATCTATATGGGTATCTCTGGAATTGGCTCTTTCCTTCAAGCGTGACGTTTAATTAATTAAGCCGCGGGATAACTTTCCATTTCACGCGGTGTTATGTTCCAGAACTCTTCTGTGAGGAGCTCAAATCTCACACAGGAGTAGCTTATATTGTGACTTCACTTTAAATTTGTGTGAGCTCGTGCATGATGAAACTGGCGTCTGTCTTTACAAGAACCCAAGGTGTCTCAGCCAGACTAAGCCGAGGACGCATGCTCGATACGTGCTTCCCGGACCAGTCTCCCTTCTGCCCCTTTCTATCTTATCTGTCCCTGCTTTTCTTCATTATCTCGTTATCTCTACCTAGCCTGGAGTGGAAGTGGAGCCTTCAGCTAGGGTTTATCTTCTCGGCTCGTGTGTCCGGCCATATCTCAGTTCTGCACTGCATTGTTAGGTCTTACGGCTAATCTGATGAACGGTTTACAGTCAGTCAACCGCAACACCTGTGTCTAGCATTCTGGTTCCTTTCTGTTCGCGCCTTGTCATCAGAAGGTAGGACACAATTGCATCACGAAGATAACAACGTACATTTCGCAAATGTGACGAAGCCGATAACAAATCAAATTTATATTCACGGAGACATTAAAATTAAATTAAATTCTGGAAATTCTTGCTACCACTCAGTAGAAAATATTTTATCTTTCCGTTCATGGTCTAAAAAAGTAAACATTAAAATACACAAAATTGCAATTTAACCCATTATTTTGTTTGAGCGTGAATAGGTCTTTAGCATTATGGAAAGAGATCGAAGTGCTGAGGTGAATAGCTGATCCTAAGAGAGATGAAATTAAAGGGTAGATGATAGAAAAACTTTTGTAAATCTAGTAAGGAGTTTTGTTACCAGTACTCTCAACTATACGTGTACGTGTACATTAGTGAGGTGATCGAATGAGGGCGTGTAACTTGAATGCGGGCATGTTGTACGAAATAGTTTAGCGAAATCCCGAAGATTAAAGACCACTTTCCAAGCTTTGGTTGGGAGTACACTACTATATTGTGCATGAAGAAATAAAATATGAAGTTGTGGTTTGGATTCAACTGTCTGAAGAAGCATCCAGCGACGAGTTCTTGTGAAGATATAATGAAATCTTGGGTTTCATAAAAGACAAAGGAGTTTCTTGATAAGCTGATGGAATATCAACTTCTCGAAAAGGATTTATCTACATGGGTTAGTGAACAAAATTTGTGAATATTGTAACTTTGAGTTATGCAATGAGAGAATCGGACAAAACATGTAATTAAAATAATTACTTATGTGAGATGATAACTGCAAAATGAGGAGCTTCATAACTTGTACTCTTCTCCAAGTATAATTAGAATGATGAAGCCAAGGAGGGAGATGTGGGCAGGGCATGTAGCACGAATGGGGAAGGAGAGGACTGCATATAGGATATTGGTGGGAAAGCCAGAACGAAAGAGACCACTGGGAAGACAAAGACGTAGGTGGGTGGACTATTAAAATGGATCTTAGAGTGATAGAATAGGATGATATGGATTGGATTGATCTGGCTCAGGATAGGGACCAGTGGAGGGCTCTTCTGAACACTATAATGAACGTTCTGGTTCATAAAATGCTGGGAAATTCTTGAGTAGCTGCACAACTGGCGGCTTCTCAGGAAGGGCTCAGCTCCATGGGCGAGTGGTGCGAGATGATACAAAAGAAATGCTTAAGAAGTGCTTAATAAGTATCAGTTATTTATTGCATGCCACCTTGGTAACTCTATAAAAGTAAATGCATCCTTCTCAGGCATCCCAGGAATTTGGGTACGAGTTTAAGAGTGAGTATTTCCGTACAAAAATGACATCAGTGATAAGGGTGATTAACGAGCTACAAATTTAATTGACTGAAACTCGCAGCCCCTTTCATGACGACGCAATATAGTTAAGCTTCAGAATATGGCGGAATTTTGACTGAGGCCGTTGCAAATCTACTTAAAGATGGGCACTAATAATTCAGTCTTCTGCATTTCATTGAATATTTGGGGCAGATGTAGAGAAGGAAGGGAATGACAAGGGCCGCGCCATAGCTGAAGCGGTTAGTCGCTGGCTTCCCACCGCGGTGGCCCGGGTTCAATCTCGGGTCTGGTCAAGTGGGATTTGTGGAGGACAAAGTGGCGCTGGGGGGGGGGATTTCTCCGAGTACTTCGGTTTCCTCTGCCAATCTTCATTTCACCAAATTGTTCATCATAATAATTACCTGGGGCAGGTACAATAGGCCAGTTGGGCTCCACCCCTCACTAATCGAATTAATTAAGAGAATGACAACTGGTAGGCGGACACTGCATGACGTCATCCACTGCAAGAGCCTGACAGAGGCTGGCGAAAGGTTTCTACCGGGGCAATAATGTAGTTCTTACAGCGTGGTCGTTGAGATCTGCGGTTTCTCAGAGATCAGAGAAAGTCCCTTACGTAGTAGCTCAGAAGGATTGTCTATGTTTTTTCAATAAGTTTTAAAAGTCTGTATTGATATCATCTAAATCATTGGAAAATGCGATAAATCCTGTTTGAATACCAATTTCAATTCGCCAAAATTTCACTGAGTAATTTATCTTGCTTCTCCTATAAAAATAATGTCAATAAATGTTTATAAACGTAAAATTGAATTTTTAAAATTTGGACTGGATTCAACTGCCTTAGCGTTAAGTCCAGTGACAAGCTCTTGTGAATACGGCAATGAACCCTCTACCTGCCCATCTGAGTTGCATGTGGGTATAAATCTTTAGGCAAAATATACAGCTTTCATCTTCACAAAGAATCTCCGAGAATGGAGACAGTATATCGCAACCCACTCTTTAAACCAAGGTGTCATACTCTAGAAGTCCCAATGGAGTTTACAAAGTTACGAAGGTATCTGTACTTCTGTCCTCAGGTAAAGAGCAAACTTTGACATGAAACATACTAACTCGGGCCTGTTAAAAAGCTAATCCTCGTTAATGAGCCAGTAACGATATGACAAAAAGAGACAACAAGTTTTTGAAATGCCATAAACATAATGTAAGCTACAATGAACATGATCAGAGTAGTCCTTATATCAGAGCCGAAATGGATAGCGCCTTTCTTAACAAATCCGATTAAAAATCATCACTAATTAGTCTCGAACACAGTAGAATATAGGCAATCCAAACTGACTTACAGTACCACCCCAAAACAAGTCGGCAGCTCCAAAAGTACAGACTAAATCTAATCAGTCCAATTCATTGCAGTAAAATTGAATTAATGTGAGGCGTAATATTGTGTGTTACTTGGCCTGCCTCTGTAAGTGGTGCAAGATGTAACCCGGTCAGTCTTTCCCGGCCCTGAGCAGAAGTTCCGCGAGTACCGGTCGTTGTTTCTATACAAAATGTGCGTATAAATCATTTGATTAAATAATTTTACTGCACAGTTCGAGTATTTTATTTAAATCTAGTAATCCGAACAATACGATAATTTCGAAACACACCGGTGCCTTTATTACTTCTGATTATCGAAATTGGACCGTACTTATGAAAGTGAAAACATGGCTTCAATGGGTAAGATATTTCACTTCGTAGAATTTCTGTTGGGTAAATTTTCCCATGCCTTGCGACGAGCTGATCACCCGCCCAAGGAGTCCTACCGTATGTCTAAGATCTAGAAAAAACGAAGTGAACGGATAAGTTCATGGAGGTAGGCCTAGGCCCACTAGGGCTGTAGTGCTAAGGAAAAAAAATTCCCATAACCATCATCATCATCATCATCATTATAATCATTGACAAAACAGCGTTTTTGAGATATAAAAAAGTAAGCAAATATATCCCTGTAACAGGCTGTGGGCCGGTCACGGTAGCCGAGCGGTCTAAGGCATGCACTATCTTCGCTCGCTCGGAAGCCGAGATCGTGGGTTCGAATCCTACTCAGGGCATGGATGTTNTTTTCTGTGTTTGTGTACAGATAGAGGCCTTGCGACGAGCTGATCACCCGCCCAAGGAGCCCTACCGAATGTGTAAGCTCTAGAAAAACCGAAGTGAACGGAGAAGTCCATGGAGGTAGGCTTAGGCCCACTGGGGCTGTAGTGCCAAGGAAAAAAACAGGATGTGGAGGCCTATAGGGTTGTGAAATGTTGAGGCTCCCATATTTTCTAGATGATCGGCTCACAGGTGGCGATGAATTTGTCAGCCTTACGCGCCGGCCGCCCTTTACCCCCAGGAATGTTCTTGGTACTCATTTCTGTTAGAGGCTGAGTGGAACCCAGGGCCATAATGCGGCTGAGAGGATTAGGTAAATTGAAAAAAAAACACCTCATCGGGATTCGACCCCGCCATCTTCCGGCTTGTAGCATAGTGCCTCAACCAACTACGCTACCGTGTGCCCCTTTATAAACTATAGCCTTCCATAGAAAATCCTGCCAGATCACATCCAGTTTTCACTACTTTGTGTTTCGCAAACATAATTATTTATAGAGCAAGTTCGTCAACCTTGCGTCCAACTCCTAACCTGGAGAACAGATCTCTGTGTTTATGTTACCCAGTGACAAGGTAGCCTAGTTATACCCCCAGACACTGGGTCCCTTTTTTTCGTCTCCTACGACTCGCAGGACTATGGTGGATGTATTATAACCCGCCTCCACAAGGGGAGTAACTTCTCTCGCCTCATATAAAGGGATAATCTGAATACTGAATTCTCATAAATTTGTAATGATAAATTGTAATTCAAGGAAAATAAAATTTTAGAAGTTTTACTGTGTTCATTTACCTCGGAATATGGTTATGGCTGGCTCGTGAACACGGTAATAGTCAAAATATTATATTTTTGGACATCATCCATCATACTGTCTTTATCTAAAAACACCGCCATGTTTATTTTTTCAAAACACAACTTTTTGGAGACTGAATTCTCTCTCCATCTTCAGGTAAAACCTACTCAGTTCGATCCAATCAATATTTTCAGAGATTGGAACTAGTTCTATTCATTGGCCCCAACTGAGTAGGTTTTACCTGAAGTCGGATAAATAATTCGGTCTCCAAAACGTTGTGTTTTGAAAAAATAAATATGACGGTGTTTTTAAATAAAGGCAGGACTGTGGATAATNATGGATATACGCAAGAAACGAATTTAACGCGCTCGGAACTCTGCTCTGTGGCCGCCATATTGATGTAAGATATTTCTTTTTTTATCGATCTTCTAGGTTGCACTATCAAGAGCACAATACCCTGGCTCAGTGTAAGATTACTTTGAAAGTAAGGGCTCAGGGTTTTCAAATTGATAGCAGCGTTTTCTCCTGATAATGCGTTTCCTCGTTGCCCGCAATCACTGCCAGATCGCGGTCTTCTGTTGGAACACACCTTCTCCACAGATTATATATACAATACATAGAAAGAAATAGAAGTGGGCCATTGTGCAATCTATTTATCACCGAATGCTACTGCGGAGTCCAGAGGCCGAGTTCTTCGGTGTTGTGATGTAAAGTTCTAATGAAGAATTCGTTACTGCTGAATATGATCATACAAGTGAATAAGAAATTTATGTGATGTCTTTCTTCATTGAGTGGAACACGCAGAATACATAACATGCAGGACATACACAGGAAAATAAATTCTGGTCATCCAGTCAGGACACTGTAACCCTTAAACAAAAATTTTCTGCACAGTTTTACGTTTCTAGTGTTTGAGAGTAATGGAAGCATTGAGGGACAGTGTCAAAGTAAACAGGACAATGTTAGCTTAAGGGGGAGGGTCGCCGACTGCGTGAGGGAACTATGAGATAATAGCTTCATTAATGGTAAAATCTCAGGCCGAATTCAAATAATATTACTCATAAACATTGGTTCTGTTTGCCATGGGAAAGGTGGGTTTAGCAGTGACATGGTGGAAAGAATGCAAGGATATATGAAACGACGTGTCTGCTCATGGATGTACTCCTTGAAATGGAAGCAGAATAAGGAAAGGAAAAAATATTTTATATTTAATTGTATTTGACAATTGTTTCTGCTTCCTCTTCCCCCCCCCCTTTTTCCTGATATTATCCTCCTTTTTTCTTCTCCACTTCTGCCTTCTCATTTTCCTCTTTCTCATTCTCTGTCTTCTCTTCCTACTCTTCATATTTTTATTCTTTCTTGTGTTCATCTTCTTTCACCTTCTCCCCATCTTTCCTCAATCCTCTCCTTCGTTCTTAATCTGAGTGTTTCTTGTGCAAAGCGAAACCAGGTTTCACACCCAACAGGTAAAATAACTGTTTTTAGGCTCGTTCGCAACAGAGAATTATTCTTAAAATCCCTCACGCCATTCGTCTAACCGTCATCGTGAATGAAAACATGGAGATGCACTCAACAGATCGTCGTTAATTAGGATATTATGATGTACTACTAATCTTTGTGGACATGTTTCCTTTTTCTTTAAAATTTAATGCAATTAACGGACGCTTGACGTGAAGGCCTGAGTGAGTTTCTGATCACAACCCCGGCATTACGCCTTAAGCGTTTGTCGGGATGAAAAATCTTTCGAACAAAACTTGTAGAGAAAAAAATTAACCATACTTTATGCCCCATAGTTGCATTCTGCCCTTCAGTCTTACAGTCTTACAGAGTTACAGAGTAATAAAAAGAGTCATTACTCCATGCGTAGGTTTACTGACTTGTATATTCAACAGTGGCCATCCGAGGGCAAGAGAAGATTACCTAACAACTTGAGATTACCAAAATTTCTCAGAAATAATAAAAATAAATTTCTTCCAATTTCAATTTATAGGCCCACGTGTAAAAACAGACCTATAAATTTGATTGAAATACAATTTTACGTAAGCGCATAAACACGTTTGAGTTCGCGTGAATAAGTAAGTTGTTTAACACTTTAAAATTGCTGCAGTAAAAACTCGAGCATGGGGTTTAGTATGCCAGCAGTAGTTACTTCTGGCTAACGTGTCTATTATAGTATGTACACTACAAATTTACAGCTGTGTTCTGTTATATAACTGTACACAACATAACTCCTGCTATTGATAAAGGATCGTTAAATAATCTCCTAAACAACTAAATACCTAATTTCACGTTGGATAATAAAGTGCTTGGAATTAAAAAAATAATTTGCACACTTCATTTAATTTGTCACATTGTTTTGAAGAGTGACCATTCTCTTACTGTGCTTAGAACTGAACAAGGCCACCATTCTGGCAGACGCTTGATAATCCATCTGCAGAGTGGATGGGGTGGGGAGGCCAGAAACTCAGACTGTGGAGGCACAGCATTTGGTGTGGCGTGATTCGAGTTAGATATGTCACTCGTATTTCATTTGCTTTCCTTTTTGGCTTAGTGAAAAGTCATGTTGACGAGACGAACATTTTGGAGCCAAGGGTTGGAGTTAGATGGAAGGGGGTTCCAGAACTGTTGAGGGAAAGGAACACGAAAGTTACAAACAGTGGCAGAAACCACCTCGTGAGCCATCATCACCACACACAAAATTAACAACTCATTAAAAAGTCTGTCTCTTATAATGAAAGTAACATCATTCATTCTAAAGACTAATTTTAGAACGCGGAGAATAATGAAATTGCATAAGGGCAGAAAAGTATATAACTCACAAAATTAAGATAAGAGTAATGTTCCGTCTCTCAGGAGCCATGAAGTAGCCACTATTGTTTATAAATCTTGAAAGATGAAAGATGAAGCACTCGTTTATGGTCACGTACAGTTAATTGCCTAAGTAATCAAGAAAATGTAACCACAACTTGCACAATGATGCACGTTCACTGATAAGGGATCCACACTTCCTTCTGTGATGAGATATTCGGCCATGTGAAATCGGATACTTTTTAAGGCTAAGTGATATTTGTACATGCTGTATTAGCCTTTAAACGAACATGTAAGTAATTCCAGTAGAGACACAAGTAGGCAATGAATTTTTGCAATTTTATTACAGACTTCTTCTCACACGAACTGTGTGTTATACAAATGATTTACTGTGATGTTACGAGGGTGGAAACAAAAGATATCAAAATTTTAATGGGGAAACTTACTCGAATATTAGAAAAAAGTAAAAAAGTAAAGCTATCCCTGTAACAGGCCATGAAGGCCCATAAGATTGTGGGACGTTGAGGGTCTCACATTATCTAGACAATCGGCTCAAAGATGGCGGTAAGGCTGTCAGCCTTACGCGCCGGCCGCGCTTCTAACCCTAGGAAAATTATTTAATTAATTCCTGTTACTCATTTCTGTTAGAGGCTGAGTCAACCCCAGGGTCATAGTGCGGCTGGAAGGATTAGGTCAATTGAAAAAATCCAATAACCTCATCGGTACTTGAACCCGCGACTTTCCGGCTTGTAGCATAGCCCCTCAACCAATTAAATAATTTTCCTGGGGAATAAAGCGCGGCCGGCGCATAAGGCTCACAACCTTACCACCATCTTTGAGCCGATTGTCTAGATAATGTGGGATCCTCAACGTCTGACAGCCCTATGGGCCTTCACCGCCTGATACAGGGATAGCTTTACTTTTTTTACTTTTGCATTAACCCTCGTTATTTAATATGCTTATATAGGGTGTGTCTTAGGTTTACCGACAGATAATGAATTTACGGTACTGTATCTTGTACACCAAAATACTAACCTGTGACCTTACTTCATCGTTCAGGATGTTTACACACGGGAGAGTTCAGAAGACTGTAACACAAGTTTCAGTCGCATATTCCTTCAATTAATTCATGGAATTCAAGATAAAAGTAAAATGAGAATCACGACGCTTATTAAAAACTGAAAAGGAAGAACATGTGACATACGCCTATTAAAAACGTTAAGGATTCGAGGAACGAATTATAAAAAGTTCAAGGACCACAGACTCTGCATGCAGGCTATAGTACCGAGCTGAAACAGTGTCCCAATAATGTGTCTACTTGCTGAAACAAAAACAAAAGTATCAAGAATGACATATGTAAACCAAGCGAGTAATGAAAAAAAAAATTAATAAAATTAAAAAAGTGTAAAAGTTGAATTAAAAAGGGGTGGTGGTAAAGAAAGGAGTGGAAGGTTAGACGACGACTGAAACAAATTAGTTTTGGGCGCCACTTGCCCTGAACCACTTTGCAGTGTTGCTTCAAAACTTTTTGTTTGTCGACTAATTTAAAGTGTCTATGCGGGTGAGCGTGCTTCTTCACAGTTGGCTGTTGGCTGCTTCATCTCCTATGGCATACCGAGAGTTGATTGGACACAGGCAAGCTGTCAGGATGTCACTCACGGTAGTAGACAGTTGTTTAGAAACTTGAGATGGAATTTCTGTGGCTCTTTTGTTGTCCTCTTTAAAACTTACGTACACTACATTCCTTCCTCCAGCACTGTCTCATACTCTCCTACCGAGAAGATGTAATTTTGATAGACATGTTCTTAACTAATGAATGTGTTAAAGAACTATGACAAATAGTCTTTTTTCCTATATGTGATAAGTTTATGCGAATGAAGTCACAAGGTAAAGATATAGCTGACTTTCTCTATGATTAATATCACTCTTGTGTTTCAAGGAGCCTACGAAGTATTTTAACCCTGACAATATAGAGACAAACTTCTTAATGGTAGGCTACTTTTAGTACTGAATAAATACATTCCAATAAAATATTTACAACATAATTTTAACTGCTTGGATAATATTCAAAGTCAGAGTCGCATTACGACGGATGATCAGTCAGTAGTGAGTCTTGGTGTCTTATTACTGTTTGACTGTTACGGTCTTCTTCTTGTGGAGCATCCTCTCTGACTAGAGGACGGGTCTATCTTTCGTATATGTTGCTGGCCCTTGGCAGCGTAGTCTTTCTCGGGTCTGAGTCCCTTGGTGCTCGAGACCATATTTTACTGTCTCAGATCTGAGACTTCCCTTTTCGTCGCCTCCTACGACTCGCAGGGTCACGGTGGAAGTATTCGACCCCGCCTCCACACGGGTACGGATAATATTAAACAGTAAGTTCTGAGAAGACCTACTTTCCTTTGATACGACAGGCACCGCATAGTAAACGACGCGTTGAACAGTTTTTCTATTGTTATGTGTGTCTTCGTCACTGTGGGAACGTGTTTACCGAGTCGTTGCCTAGAATCAATAATGTGGATACATACACAGGCACAGAAGAGTATGATCTAATAATCTTACATCTATTTTTAGAAGAAGAAAAATATGTAAAGAAATATTTGAACCTGCTTACGCATATACAATTATATAAAGGCTGTTGCCTATTATTACAGTATTGTATTTAGCGTTGTTACCTAGCAATGGTCGTCGCCTCTCTCTTTACTGTGTTCTCTCTTCTGTCCCCTTGATGTGTTATGCATATGTTCAAAACAGACAACATTGCCTGAGTCAGTGAGAGTGAGGAGGTGGGGCAGGCCCTCCGCTGTGATCAGCAAAGCGCCTGCACTGAAAGGCCGAAACTTCCTCTCGTCGAAGAGGGGGCCAAATTTCTTAAACATGCAAATATGTAGGGTATAAGAGAAGTGTTTTGGATGTTACACTTTGTGTTCTTTCCTCGGTTCGTACCTGTGTATTACATAGACTTTCAACACAGACAATATGTATTCAGTCTCTGTCTAAGACAGAGAAGGAACAGGTCGGCTGTTCTGCACAGTCAAAGCCTTCTCGTGGCAGAAGAGACCCCGTTGCCTAGCAGCGATAGGGAGGACACACAGACACAGAGACAGAAAAGAGATCGCGTAAGTCTACTTTAGGTAAGTAGGCTAAAAATAGGTTGAACATCGCAGGTCGATTGTGTAGCACTCCGCTTTCTCCCATAGGTTCCTTCTTCAAATTTCTGCCTGAAGACCTAGTATCATGACTATGGTTTTCTTGGTTTTCTTTAGTCCCTTCAGGCAAGTCACGGGTTATTAACTCGAATTGGGTTAGGAATATTTCCTTCCATATTCCTTTCAAATTTATTACTTTGATGTGATATTACATTATTTAATAATTATCTTATCATAGAGGTAACGGTAAAGCTTTCCCTGTAACAGGTCGTGGAGGCCCATTGGTTTGTGAGAGATTGAGGCACCCACATCTTCAAGACAATCGGCTCATGTATGACGGTAAGGTTGTCAGCCTTACGCGCCGGCCGCTCTTTATACCCCAGGAAAATTCCTAATACTCATTTCTGTTACAGGCTTAGTCGACCCCAGGGCCATAGTGCGGCTGGAAGGATAAGGCAAATTAAAAATAATCCATCTCATTGGAACTCGAACCCGCGACCTTCCGGCTTGTAGCATAGTGCCTCTACCAACTACGCTACCGCGTACCCCAACTATCTTATCATTCGGTGTTAAATATCTGCGTTACTAATATTTCCGTTAAATAAACCATACATAAATACATGTGAAAAATGCAAAAGCTCTCTTTCTATTTCTGCAGCTCTTTTCGTGTTGTCATTGTCGTTCTTTTTTCTGTAACATATATGACAAAAGATAGACAGTTCATAAGCCTAAGAACTACATCTTAAATGCGTATTGGTGGAACGAAGGTACAGCTTAACAAAATCTTAAAATCGGCCGTCACCGTACGCCAGTGTGCATTGGTTAGCATTAAACTGCGTACCCAATAAAAGTCAGATTCGAATTCCAAGCCTGCTTGCTGCTGAGTTTTCTTGTGCTTCTCAATCCATCCGGAAAAGCACTGCGCATATACTTTAAAACAAGTCACGACAGTTTCCATTCATAAAAGACTGAGCGGATGACACCTAGAAAGAAACAGAGATATAGTGGTGCATTGATTTCGTGTTTTTGTTTAGTTCCTCCAGCCAAATACGGGTAAAAATGTTGTAACGTGGATGGCCAGAGCGTTTCTAGGCAACGACGTGTAAACAACCTTCAGTTGAGTACGTTACAACAATAGGACGAAAGTTTATAGCTTGTTGCTAGGCGACAGTCAGATCATCAATGGACTGAGGAGGTAGATATCACGTGACGTGTTTTCTGTGCGGTCTGAGTCATCAACAATAGAATTGTTTTCTATGCTGTTCGTGCTGAGGCTATATAACGAGAACTGTGAGCCTAAGTTCAGAGCGAATTATAACTAGAAGTGAGTGACAGAGTCCTGAGTTCTGAGTTCGTCATAGAATAGAGAAATAGCAGCGGCGGAAGCACGCGAACGGAGCGAATTGGAACCAGGAGTACAGAAAATTACAGGAGGTCGGCCTGTGTGATTTGAAGATTTTATTCATTTGCAATATTTGGAGTAATTTGAAGCGTTATTCCCTGTGTTTTAATTGCATTACCAGGAGAGGAATAGTGTGTATGTAACAATGAATCATAAAGTGTGAAAACAGCGATAATGCTGTATTTAAATGTGATTAAGAAAGACTGCAACCAAAGTGCTAATAAATACAATCATCGGAACTAGAACCCGTCATTTTCCTCACGCGAACCACCCTACACGTGACAATACCTTAACATAGGCTACGGCCGTTTCTTCCCACTGACATCAGAAATGAAAGAAGAATACTACAACTAAACGAATAAAGAGTCAGCGGAGCAAAGTACGATACAAACCAAGTACGGAGTCGAAGCAATAAACATACTTAGAAGGAAAGGAAGCAAGAAACAAGCAAAGGTAAAACAGAAAAAAAACCCGAATTCATAATCAGTGATACAAAAAGGGTTAAAGGAATTATGAGAGAATGGAATGTAGAAAGAAAGAAAAAAAATGTAAAAAACTAAACAGAGAAATAAAGGAAACTACGACGTCTCTGTTACAATGAAGTTATGAGAAATCCTCGCTCATAAACAGAGAGAGGGCGGAGCAGTTGTCGCAATATATTCTATCGATTGCCGCATCTGTCTGGATTCCTGTGTTTCACGTCACCCAGCCCTGGCGTAATGTTACGAGTTCTGCATGATGTGCAATACCTATTTCTGGCACGTGGCCACAGATGGAACAATTTGTAGGGATGATTTCCTCTTTTGTGTTCTGCCTGAGCGAGCGCGTGTCCTGGAGGTAACCGCTTGTCCATCCATAACCTGGACATATCCAATGTCGTGTCGTCACGCTAGGCTACATGTACCCTGCCAGTGTCGCAGTGGTTGTTCCAGTGGGCATCTGAAAGACGGTCCTCCACAGTAAACTTTCTTCTTCCAACAGCTGGTAGTTACCCAGCTGATCAAGAAATTCGTTACTTATTCTAGTTTCTTGCAGTGGGGTGAGACTGAATCCACTATGTACGCTAATTGTACCAGCCCCATATGACAGATCATGAATGTAGAGCAGTCAGTTGAATGAGAATTGGTAGGGGAAACCGAAGTACTCGGAGAATACCTGCCCCAATACCACTTTGTCCACCAATATTCCCACATGACGATGACCTGGGCTCGAACACAGGCCGCCGTGTTAGGAAGCCGGAGATTAACAGCCTGAGCTATGGCACGGCTAAGATAGTCATTACTTAATAGAATATACAACAATCTCCAACCAGTGTAGTATTTGTTCATCCACTGGCCACTTCACGTCACTTTACCAAATATTTTCACTGCATTTTTTAGGAACTGTTAATTATTTAGTCGTTCAAAATACTGCTTGTTTAATATAGCTCAACCACATACACCTGAGCAGTGGTTGCTTCCTCGGTCATGTAACGACATTATTCTAACCAACTATAGAATAATTACTTTTTTTCAGCAGCTGTTAGGTACTCAATAAAAGTTCTATTGGATGTTTCGTAATAGTTTTGATAAAGAAGGCTATTAGATACTAACCTGATTCAGTTCAATATATCACCCAACTTTCGTTTAATGGTTTTCTTTCATCTATCCCTAGCTTAGATTTTCTTTTTAGTTTCTTGGGGAGTGTTGAGACTGAGTCCACTTGGTACATCGGCCACTGTTTGGCCTACTGTACCAGCCACGGATGATAAATGGTGATGAGTGTGAAGCAGTCGGTGGAATGAGAATTTTAAGGGGAAACCGAAGTACTCTGAGAAAATCTGCCCCAGCGCCACTTTGTCCACCACAAATCGCACACGACCTGACCTGGGATCGAATCATCTACCTCTAGGTCTCATAGATCCTGAATTGTGTGCTTTCATCATCTTCATTGCAGATAAGAGTCATGCAATTAGGAAGAACTCGCGTATCACATTAGTGTGGTTACTACATTCACTTTGCTTATATATTTGAATACTATTGTATGAATTATGAAACCGTGGTTTCGAAAGCAGCTCTGGATACCAAGTGTACATTCTTACGCACTGAAGTGTTCTGGTAAGAACCGATCCAAGAAGAGGCAAATGCACGTCTAATTTCCACACAGCAGAACAAAATCCTAATTTCAAGGTAGCCAATGGATCCTCCCAAAATATGAAAGTCCAGATCTTTTGAAACAGGAATAACAATTGAAGTCACAACACCGAAGATTACATTCAGGGAATTATTTAGTATATATCATTTACCGTCTGCCTACTTTCTGAACTGAGAATGATTGAAATAAAAAAATCTGTACTTTTATTTCTTGTTTCTTCTTATGAGCGAGAGGTTTCGTCTTTCGCCCATTTGAGACAACAGAGATTGAAGATGTTCCAAAAGAGGGCCCGAAAGAGAACATTTGGGATCAGGTAACAGAAAGCGGGAAAAATTGTAGGATAAATTTCAAAATTTCAACTCTTTACAAAATATTAGTGTCAATATTCAAAGAGGATGAAAAGGGATGAATGTGTAGCATGCATGAGGAAGATGAGAAATGCTCATACAACTTAGTCGGAGAACTGAAGAGGAGAGACTACTTGGAAGGAAAAAACGTAGGCTGCAGGGAAAGATTAAACTACATATCGGAGAAACTGTAAGTAAAATTGTGAACTAGATTAGATTTAGAATAAGCTCCAGTGGCGAATACTACTAGTCTATATATGCGGTAAATTTTGGGTTTCCATAAAAGTGGAAAATATTATAAAAATGAATGCTTATCACCTTTTCAATCCAATTCTGTACATTAGGTTTGCTACCTCCAGAACACAATTTGCGCTATATTCAATCAGAGCTAAAGTACTTCATCTTCTTTTTGAACAATCTGGAATTCAAGAATTTCATCCATCCGAATAATATTTTTAAAATATCACTTCTTATCTAGAAGAAGATATACTGTTTCCATTAAAAAGACCAAAAGATGAATACTGTTTAGGGAAATAATAGTGTTAACTCCAAGAATCTTACGAAATATAAATGCACGTTGTATGCAAAATGGGTTTCATACTGTTACATCAGGTGTTTAGGTGTACATGTGGAAACCAGTCTGTTTAGAATATTAATTATAATCGTACTTATTATTGGAACTGATAGTCGAAATTCTGTGCGGAAAATTTCCTTCGTGCCTTTAGCCTTCACAATATATTTATCTTCTTCATCCCTTTCATACTTTTATCTCTTTCCCTCCTTTCTCCCGTTAAACAATGAATTAAGTTACGTTCCTATCCTTCACATAGCACGGTTTCGAACCCAGAGTTGTACGTGAGAAAGTCAGAACAACAAATCCGACACAAAACATTTATATTCTTAAATCGTATAATGTTACATATTTTATTCGTGGGTTATTTAAAGAGGTGTATCAGCTAAAATGTTGCCCAGGCGTGTCCACCCATGCATTGCCTAGCAACGGACGTCCTATATTGTTGGATGCTCGTTGGTTGGAATATGTTTATGTATTCGTCCCCTATAAACGGCCCAATCTCTCACAATCTTCCTAGAATCTACTTCTAGGTCTTTACGTTTTCCGATCATCATGCGTATTTCTACATTTATCTTCTAACTTGGAGAAACTCTGGTGGTTCCATAGTCCTTGGTGAGAGTGTTGTCCGCCTGGGAAGAAATATTCTGCCGTTTTACAAAGTACAGTTTCATTGAGGTTTCCGAAATAGTGAAACGAGGGACTGACCAGAACGGAAGGCAAAGTTTGTTGACGCTCCGGGCTATGTTCGTAAGAGTTCGTAAGTTAATTTATAGTTAGAAAACCTTCCAGAAAAGTCTCGACCCTTAAGAAGTTTAGAATGCCTTCCGATGTGGCCTATAACCTTATAAGTGCTTCTCGTTATATTGAAGGCGCTTCATGCGTTGAATATATAAACTGGGACGCTCACAATAATGTCAGCACTGTCTGTGACAACAGCCTCAATTTCTATTACAATTGTAAATTCATTACGATGTTGTGAGTTCGTCAGAGCATTCTGCGTATAAAGTTCCTATAGAGACAACATTAGACAATAAAACATGCAGTCTTTTTTTGTGAGACCTTCGGAGATACTTTGAGCTCTATACTCGTAAAAATACTGTTATTAATGTATAAGAAATCTTCATTCTTCACTCGGATTGTTATTTCATTCGTCATCCTTATGATATTTGTTAAATAAAACTAGGAAACAAGGAATCAAGTAAATAAATTAAAATTTATTCTAACATATAATAAAATGTAGTGAGTGAAGATTCTAATCACATCCCAAACACTGAACCATAACACTTGCACATAGCTTCAACATTCATGGCAAACATATGGTTGGAATAAAGCAAGGAGTAACTTTCGTTATATCTCTTGGCATTCTCTTTTAGGTCCGCAGTAGAGAGCAGAAAACTGACAGGAAAGTTAAATTTGTGTTTGTGTATGCATATATACAAGAGTTCATACTACTACATAAATAATGTATAAAACCAAGACCTCCTCTGTGGTCTAGTGATCAGAGTTCCTGGTTACAGATCCAGAGGTCCGGGTTAGATTCCCGGCCCTACCACATTTTCTGAGAAGTAGTGTGTCTGGAAAGAGGTCCACTAGCCATGTGATAATAATTGAGGAGCTAAGTCAAGGAAATAGCGGCTCCGGTCTAGGAAATCGAAATTAACGGACGTGGGGGTTCGTTGCGCTGACAACGCGACACACTCTATCCGCTAAATTTGGCATTATCTTCGCCGACAAGCGCGGTTGCTCCGTCGGTATAGTTCGCATGCGGACTAAAATCACGGAGTTTGTTTTAGAATAACACAATAAAAACATGGTTCACAATACCGTTCAAATTTACACATTGCCTACTCAGTACAGTGCAAGTATACGAACATATTCTTTCAGAATGCAAGAGCTAGTTCAGCACTGATTGCCGTAAGAGTCCCGAAAGAGAGCGAACAGCGACGTGCTGTGTATATATACACACTATCCACATAAATCTGAGGAGAACAGACAGGCCGGATAACCACGTCTATTTCTCAAAAGCCATATTGGTTATTTAGCTTGTTCCTGCTTCTTAAACTTAGTGCTGCAGTTTTGTTTATAAGATTGTGAACGAAAAGAATGAAACGAAATGTACACATACATTCTAAAACACTGCCTAGGTGGGTCGTTCAATTTGCAGTACCGTATAAAGCCTCACAATTTATGCAACCGAGCATGAGTCTGCATTACTCTCCTTAAACTAATTTAATTTGCAATGTTCACAATCTGTCATCAAGCATCTCTTTTCTGAATCTCCCTTTGTCAATCCGAACACCGCGTTAGCGCATTACATTGTTAAGGTCCACCACACTTAAAATTTCGACAATTAACAACAAGGAGTTACTAGCAGAACACACAAAAATGCGTATAAAGCTCACTGCTTACCTGTACAATTATTATTATTATTATTATTATTATTATTATTATTGCATTATATTTCAACAAATTATTTCATGTCACTCATGGATTTCGGTCCTTCTTGAGCGGCCGCCAATTGTGCAGCTACTCAAGAAAGTCCCCGCATTTTATGGAACCCGAGGTTCATTACCGTGTTCACAAGTGCCCTCCACAGGTCCCTATCCTGAGCCAGATCAATTCAATCTCTACCATCCCATCCTACCTCTCTAAGATCCATATTAATATTGTCCACACACCTACGCCTTGATCTTCCCAGTGGTTTCTTTCCATCTGACTTTCTCACCAATTTCCTATATGCATTCCTCTTCTCCGCCCATTCGTGCTACATGCCCTACCCATCTCATCCTCTTCGACTTGAACATTATAATTTTACTTGGATAAGGGTATAAGTTATGAAGCTCCCCATTATGCAGTTTTCTCCAACCTCCTGTCACTTCATCTCTCTTCGGTCCACTACTTTTCAGAGGGGTGTATGATGTTAGTGCAGGCCGGTTGGAGATATTGCGTAATGAGTACAAAAGGGTAGGTCTTTCAAAGATGCAGCAATTCAACAATGGCCCTAAATCCAATTTGAAGCCTACCTGAATCGGTTAGTTCTATTGTGATTGTCTGAATTTATTACTGATCTAATGGAAATTTCTAATAGCCCTTTTTTGGTCATTGTGAATGTCACAAAAACAAAAATTTTGACGAACAAAATATCAATTTTCCTGCCAGATAGAGAACAAAAATTAAAATACAGACTTCTAGGAGAACAAGAGATTTATAATATAGAGTATTTTAACGCGATTTTCGACTCGAGCTCTTGGCGCTTATCCTCATGGTTATCTGTGTTGAATTGTCCCGTGATCCCCCATCTCAGGCACCATAACATTTTCACAAAAGGCCATAATTCAGAGCATGTTACAAATCGGAACACACTACGTTGGATTTTAGGTTATCAAAACGGCAAACGTAAAGTGTGTCACTTCTGCAATGTTAGGCCATATAGGCCAGTTTAAGTGAACTTCTGTCGGTCCACATACGTAGTAGCACATTCAAGAAGACAGAGTAAATCACCTAAATTGGGGAGGTCAAGAAAAAGAAAAAGAAACAAATGGTCTGCTTCGTAGCCATTAAAATCTCTTTTGGTTCATCCTTTTACTGGCTTCTCCTCGCTCTCTCTCACATGTAAACCACAATTCAGAGGCTCCCTTCTGACATATTTTTCTTCCATCTTTTAATGTTCCCGCTACTGATCTCTGCAGCCTGAAATGCAATCTAAAATAGTATTAATCATCTACTTTTTCAATCTTTGCTGCTCTGTTTGTTTACGTTCACTTGTCCTTGTTTTTTTTCCATTACTCCTTTTAATTTCTCCATTGCCTTGCCATTTTCTTTAGTTGCTTCTATGATATTAATTCATTCTTAATTTCGTAATATCCCTCCTTTTTCGGCATATTTTGTTCCTGAGTTCATTTATTTATTAATACACCACAGTACCACACTGTATCGTTAATCCTAAATGATATTTACACATACATCTAAATATTAATCTAATCCAATCGTATATACCAATATTAGGAAAACTCAGATATGTTATTTTAACATAATGAAAATCTTTATATAGGAGCAGAACAAATATGTGCATAAAGCGGTACAGATTATTCTGTAAATAATTTTATAATACAGACGACATTTTGTAATATAGATCCGAAAGAGTTATATTTCAGTATTTCATTACTATGTATTTATCACCTGATGATGGCTCCGTGAGAGCCGAAACACCTTGCGTAGCTGTAATGTAAGTTAAATAACTTCAGTTGACACAAATGTATAAGTGAATTGTTTATTTTATTGTTATGAGTATGTTGACGGATATATAAACACGAATATATTGGAAGTACTGCTGGAGGCGGTGTTTTCTATGTGATCCGCTCCGAGGCTTTGTGACACGGCCGACCGAGTTCAGTTAGTGAGTGCACTGCAGTTGTGTACAGTAGAGGGAAGTGAGTTGTTTCGTGAGCAATCAGTTAGAGTACTGCTGCAATTCAGCCGTTGTGAGCTGCTGCTGTTAGAAACTGGGAGCTGAGCTAGGCTGACAGTTGGGGAACCCAGAGTAAAGGGAATGTACGTCGTTGAAAACCGTTACCAGAAAACGACTGGTGAAAAACAGCAGACTGAGAAGACTAAATATGTGTTATGTTGTACTGCAGAGTGTGTGAATTGGCGATAGCGCTATCGTTACTTGTAGTTACCATCTGAAAGTGTTCAATAAATTAAATTACCAATCCAAACCCAGTTTATAGTCACTCACACACGTGACAATATCCCATTCCCGTCTGTGTCCTAGAAAGTTTGTTTTATATATTCAATGATTTCTATAAAGAGTTATTAATTATTCCTATTTATTTATTTATTTATTTTTCTAAGCCCCCAAAATATATAATTCTGCGTCCATTTGATTTTCAGAGTACAAAAAAATGAAAAACTCACCAAACCTGAACTAATTTGAAACACTAATTCTAGAGTAATTAACAGGAAAAGAAAATAAAACACCATATCTCCGCTCGAGATTCGAACCAGTGAAGCCGGTGTGTGAAAGCCCACGTCCATGCATGTCGTTGATGGATGTAACATGCAAAACGCTGCAGGAGAGGCGCGGATATGAATGCATCCCTCAGTGTCAAACATTAACCAGATCGTGGTTGGACCGCGGATAAAGCTCCTGCCTTCACAAAGACCGGGGTCGCACAGTTCCAAATTAAAAACAAAAAGTGTACGGTTGTTACATGTTGGATTACTTCACTCTATGCGGCATTACATCCCTCAGCAGGGGTCCTCTTTCATGTTTAAATTAGCAAATCAGCGTTTTTACTTACCTGAAAGAATTAGATTAACTCCTTGTGTCTACGCGCTGGGGCCAGATTTGTTATTATTAATACCTTCCACAGAGACATGGATTAGGGATGCTCCAGCTATTAGCTCTACAGTGCAAACACACTGGTAAACTGTTTTAATTAAATCATAGCTTACTTGCATATTTGAATCTAACTGAAATTCCCAGCAAAAATTCCAGAGCTTACAAATACACGTCTAACATATTACCCAAAATTGAAATATGCTGTAATAAAATTTGTTGCATTGTCAATTGGTTCCGTGTCCAGATCTCAGATCGAGGGGTTTGGTAAAATTTTGTTCCAATATCTTTGAAAGGATCTGGCATTACATCGTATCCAAACGCCCCCTTGAATTACTGATAATATGGAGCGCAGTCCTAGAGAAACCATCAGTTTCTCAACTAGTCAAATATTCTTGATTTGTTACATTCTGGTCTATCACGCTAACAATATTATAAAAGATAAAACAATTCCGTCCAGTGTGACTGGTGAAGTATTTCTTATTTCAATTCTTCATGCCGTTACATGTTTCGGTCCTTAGAGACCATCGTCAGAGAGACATCGATATAGTTTGGAAACCGCTATTACAATGGGTGTTCTGAATGTTAAAATAATATACATACAATGCTGACAATACACAAATGGATACAAAATCCAAAGTTTTGACAACTACAGCGGCTCTCTTGATATATTAAAATTTTCTCAAACTTGTGTTTTTACCAAATAGGTTCTTGTCCTCTCTCTTATCATCTCTCTTCACGGGGCCCAAACTTGTGCAGTCTGTCTTTCTTGAGAATAAGGTATTTTGATGTCGTCCTATGGTTGTTCGTGGCGCGCTGTGTTGTTTTTACAACACAAGTTTTAAATAATTTTAATATTTCAAGAGAGCCACTGTAGTTGTGAAAACTTTAAATTTTGTATCAATTTGCGTATTGTCAGCATTTTACGAATATACTCGTATATATTAACATTCAGGACACCTACTGTAATAGCGGTTTCCAAAATGTATCGATGTCCCTCAGATGATAGTCTCTAAGGACTGAAAAATGTAAGGGCATGAAGAATTGAAATAAGAAATACATCACCAGTCACACTGGACGGAATTGTTTTATCTTCTATAATAGTCAAATATTCTCCGCCTTTTAAGGAACCTGATTGTTCATTACCTTGTTCTCATGTGCCTGATATCGGTCCCTATTCCGAGTTAATTAATCCAGCTCACACCCTATAATCACATTGCTCTAGGACACGTTCTATTACTTTCCTCCCCTCCCTTCCACGTCCCGCTCTACTCATCTTCACTAAATTATTCATTAAATCGAAAGGGGACATTTAAAAAGTATTCACATGCCTTTGGAGTCCTTTTCTTGATATTCTACATCAGCTGCATTACCAGGATTATATGCAAGTTCTTTGCGAGCGCACATTAAGGCGAGGGGGGGCGCCCTTCCTGTGAAGTGGTCCGACACAGCACCACAGAAGTTCGCGTCAGGACTCTGATATCTCAGATGTTGACTGCATAGAGACAGACAACTCGTATGTAATGCAGAACAAAGTCAGGATCATGAAATGCTGGGATAATTTATTTTTCATTATAACTGATTCTGAAGCAGATTTCTAAAACGGTATGCCACTAGCAGCTGTATAAATGAAGTATCCTAATTGAATCCTGGAAGATTTATATTGCCGCGTATTCGGGGTTCCGTGATTAATAATGACGGGTTCCGGGTTTGGATGATTGGATTTATTAACACCTTCTTCTACAATCTCTCTTAATAACCATCAATTATAGCGCTATCGCTAATCTACCCAATTCACAAATCAGTAGGATACGCTAAGTCTTTACAGGCCGGCTTCTACATATTTAACTAGGAAACTCCTGTGGCTATCTTCTACCGACAACTCCGTTGTACTCTTTCAATTCTCATTCTTGTACTATCTGTTGCACTCCTTGCACTCCTTGTAATAATCTGTACTCATACAGCTACTAGCTTCGGAATTCCACTCTCATATATTTCCTCGGCACGACCACGCAACACAGAAAACACATCTTCTCTATTCTTGTAGGGCGTGTTACCACGCAGTTGCCTAGCAAACAATCCCAGCGCGGATCACATAGAAAACATCTTTCATTCTTTCGCGTATCGTTACAGCCGCGTGTTTATTGGGCCGATAGCCAGCAGTGAGTGTCCTTTATTGTCTCGTATTTTTGTATACATTAAGCAGGAACTTCTATTTGCCAGAAATCTCTCTCCGTCGGAACGTGTTTATCGAGCCGTTGCCTAGCAGTGGGTCGATACGTCACATTATAATATCCTGAAATCTGTCATGTCTTAACTCAGTCACCTTGGATGAAATTCCGAGAAGGAACTTCAAATAAAGTACCACTTCCTGTTTCCAAATCTTTAATTAAGCACCATTCATAACCATCTGTGCGTCTCATTTGACCCCACGAAGCTTCTGAAGTTAACACTGTCGTTTAAAACTCTAAAAACCATATTTGATTTCCTATATGCTACAAAATCATTTACTTACCTACTAGATTCAATCTTTAATTTCAGCCGAAGAAGTCAGCATACAGAGCTTTCAATATGAGTAGGTGCGAATTTGAAAGAAGGCTGTACTGGTCTATTTGAAAATGATATCTAAGCACTCAGCCAGAAAGACTAATGAGTGCCACAACAAACATCAGATATAAATTTCTGTGATTTTTTTTCTGTGGCGCTACAGCCCCAATTTGGGCCTAGGCCTACCTCCATGAAACTCTCCGTTTCACTTCGGTTTACTAGATCTTACACATTCGGCAGGACTCCTTGGGCGAGTGATCAGCTCGCCGCAAGGCCTCTACCTGTAGACAAACACAGAAAAACGCACACAAACATTCATGCCCTGAGTGGGATTCGAACCCACGATCCAGGCTTCCGAGCGAGCGAAGACAGTGCACGCCTTAGACCGCTCGGCTACCGTGACCGGCCGAATTTCTGTGATACCGTCCTCAAAATGTTTGTGGACCACAATCTAGAAGCAATATGCTTCCCAAATTACATGCTGCGTCCGTCTTAAGAAGCCAGCAATATCCCCGCGCTTCGTTAAGCCCTGAGACGCGAAGACATTCGAGATAATGTAGATCTTACTTCATCAGTAGATGCAGGTCCACTCCCCGGCAGCTAATTTCCCTGCCAGATCCCCCAGTTCTCACCAGATAGGAGATCCAGACGAAGGCAGGACCTCCGCCCCTTCCAGGAATGGAGTTCGGCCGTCTAGCCAGGAACCTGTTCGCTATACTGAATAGCTTCCCTGGCCATTTTATGAGCACGTTATTAATACGTAGCCATTGTACAAATTCAAATGAGTCTATCTACTTTGAATGCCCAGAACCCTGCCAGTGTAGGTGCAATGCGTTACTCTACATTATCTACAGGGTACCAGGGGAACCCCCACCTTCCCCGTCACTCTTGTCATCCTTTTGTTTCCAGAGTGTTGCTTTGCACTACCAACATCTTCCGTGGTTACTGCTGCCAACTCGAAGCCTTACGAATAACTCGGTGAAACGGCTGGATAATGCGATTCAACCGTCTTCCTACAAAAGAGGCACTAACCCAGCAAAATAAATACTTGATGGGTATTCTCGTCTGTTATTATATGCGGCTCTTTTCCACGAGACGCCCGTATGTCATTTAATGAAACAGAGCAGAATAGTGTCGGAGGGAAATCCTTCACAATGGGAGACAACAATTAAGGAAACAGAAAGGATGCGAGCAAATTACTGAGGACGTTTCAGAATCCTTGGAGAATCTTGATAAAATTCTTGCTTCAAGAAAGAGCAGAGACCACCTCTACTACAATTCGTAGGCAATGAAATCCGAGACAATTTTGTGAATTACATGCTTAATTGCGTTTCTGCCATTCGTGTCAAGAAGGAGAAAAGGATATTGTACCTTTTTAGTGTCCTCAGGTACAAGCGGCGTGTTGGACTGCGTCTGGATGCACAGAAAGATCTCCTTTGTCCTTATTTCACGCTCCTACTCATGCGCCTAAAAATTCTCGGAGTTATGTGGAAAAAATTTTTGCTTCTGTCGAGGAACACAAAAGTTCGTTGTTAACTCCCAGGAAATATGACTCACACAAAAGGGAACAAATTAGTAAACCTGTACTTAGTATTTCATTTGCTTCGTGGCTAGAAATATCTAGATGTACTGTGTGCAAATGCGTTGCACAAATAGTTTTTTAAATAATTAATATTTAGATTATAAATGGTTCTGACGACGGTACATAACACTCGGAATCACTGGGTTTTTACACTATGTCCATCGTCGGGTAATAAAAGAACTTGAGAACACAGAGTTTCGGAAAGTGGATCTGTTTCCGAAACTCTGTGTTCTCTAGTTTTGTAGAATACTGAATGCTGGACAAAGTCCAAAAACCCAGTGATTCCGAACTAATTTTTATCTTATCCGTGTAGTTCTTCATTCTTAATGACAAATAATGTTTAAAGAAAATTTATAATTGCAGAGAAGACGGAAATAAAATGATATATAACCAGAGTAGTTTCAATTTACATGAAGTTAATATTATGAACTGTATTTTGGATTACTAACTCCTATTCAGTGTACACAGTGCCTATTAACTGGTCCCCATAAACCTACAATATGCTTAGATTACACTTCGCCACATCTAATATGTATATAGGTTAAGGGTAGATATAAATTTACCTCCGCGCTCCCATACGCCTTCATGACGCTGTACTTCGGCCCAAGAACAAATATGAGTAAGAAATGTTGCAAGAAGTAACCTTCCCCTAAACCCTCACCAGCCAGTTCCGTGAATACTGCGACATATATGTAATGGTGCCAGTTACGGCAGAGAGCCGACATGATTGGGCGCCAGCTACTGGTATAAGGCCGCACAACATTCAGGATTAAGGGTTCAGATCCAGAATAGGACACGGATATTTGTCAGCATAATTGTGTAGTTCTATAAAGCCAAAGCCTTTATGGTGGATTGATTGGTTCTCCAGCCAAAAAAAATGCTACTGTTTATGTCAGTAATTAGTCACGTCTACAAAATACAAGGAGTCGGGCTGTACTTCCAGGATTAAAATATATGAAGCAATTTCCAGACTTCCTCTTACGCCACACTAAACAAGATCTACACCTGGAATCACATCCCAGCAGATGAAATGTTCAAGAAGCTCGATGTTAAGGGAAATTAACTGGTATCGAGAGTTCATCCTTGCTCAAGGTATGTTTATTTGCCCGTATTTCTTCGTATTGTCCTGTGGCGGTACCTACCCTTTTATTATTCTTAATGAGATAAAACTGAGTCCATTTTTTATTACTGGCCAACTGTACCAGCCACAGATGATAGATGATGGTGATTGTGGAGCAATTGGGGGAATGAAGATTGGAAGAAGGCCGCGCCATAGCTCAAGCGGTTAGTCGCTGGTTTCCCACCGCGGCGGCCCGGGTTCGATCCGGGGTCTGGTCAAGTGCGATTTCTGATAGACAAATTGGCGTTGGGGCAGGTTTTATCCGGGTACTTCGGTTTCCTCTGCCAATCTTCATTCCACCAATTGCTCTACAATCACCCTCACCTATCATCTGGGACTNATGACCTGACACGGGCTCGAATCCGGGCCGCCGCGGTGGGAAGCCAGCGACTAACCGCTTGAGCTATGGCACGGGCGTTACATTACATTTAGTGTATGCAAAAAAGAATGTATTTTTGCTAAATTAAGATCCTCACAGTATCTGGTGCAGTCTGATAAACGTAACCGCCATCTTTGAACCGACTGTCTAGATAATGTGGNCTAGTTACGAGTACATTATCCGTCTTATATTTAAATAATTTATGATTTATTTTACCTTAAAACATTTGTAATTTATGTTCTAGCAAAGTAACAGATCATTTTTCACGGTATTACAAACCTGACAACAGCAATTACATTTTACTCGTATGTCTAAGTCACAGTTCATCCGGACTTTGTAGTTACGTAAGGGACATTTCCCTTCCAATTGGTCTTCTACATGTTGATAGGGACTATACCTGTCTCGTCTGACACTAAGGCAAAGGTTCTGGTTATCCTGCTCCATAAGTTCCAACACTTTAACGTTGCATGGAAATTAAGATGTTCCTCTTAAAGTAAGACGCCGTGGATCCCTGTTATATGAATCCTTCCCAGCAGTCTCTTGTAATAACGTCGCCAGCGCCAGCTGAGGGAATGAATCCAGAACTATTGCAATTCAGTCTGGGGCCAAAGAAAACAAAATGACAATAGAGAAGGAGGAGGACAGGCTCCGGATTTAATCTGTGAAGCCGTTCATTCTGGCGTAATCCGTTTGGCGCTGACATACTGCGCCCCCATAACAATTCCCATGCACCGCGTCCCTTCCGTATCACACCTCTCTCCGATTACTTACATTTTAATGCTTCTGCATTAAAGTGACCCACTTGCTGAGAGGCAAAGCGTCTGCTGTATCTGAAGGTTCTAGCAATGACGTATACAAATTTCCTTCCTGAAGAAAGAAAAGGAACCGTTTTCGAAATGTTGTAGTACAAAAATTGTGTGTCGAATCTTAAATGGCACCAGTTTCGAATCCTCTACAAGTATTGGGACACGGTCGTTTAATCAAGATATCTTTAGTCTTTTTATTGATACTTCTTGAGTGTCCCTTGCATAAACGGATATACGTAATGACTGTATACTCGTCCGTCTGTCTACATGTTCCGGTCCCGAAACTATTCAACGGGTATCGATATAAATCGACTTAAAAGTCGAAGCTAAGACATGACAGATAAATTTAATTTTGATGCATGTCAGTGAATTATAGATCCTGTATTATATTTTAACATGTATATGCGTTGCTAGGGAACGGCTAGGTGAACACGTTTCCGCGGAGCAAAATTCTTGGTCAGCAATAGACAAAGTGCTTGCCATTGCCAGGTAACGGACCTGTAAACAACTGTCAGCTAGGTGCGTTACAGAATATCAGACATATATTGCTAGGCAACGAGCAGTAAACAAGCTTCGTCAAAAACAGAGGCCGCGTTTTCTATCTGGTCTATGCGGGGGCTATATAAGGAGGTTTACAGAACAACACCAGCAGTTCCGCGGTTCAGCAGTTGAGTTGAGAGGACAGTTCAAGGCAACTGAGAGATTAGTGACCCTTACTTACTTATTTACTCATGGAACTGAGCCCTTCTTGAGGAGCCGCCAATTCTACAGCTACTCAGGGAATTTTCCAGAATTTTATGGAACCCGAAGGTTCATTACCGTGTTAACAAGGGCCTTCCACTGGTTCCTATTCTAAGCCAGATCAATTTAATCCATACAATCCCATCATATCTCTCTAAGCTCCATTTTAATATTGTTCAGCCACCTACGTCTTGGTTTTCCCTGTGATCTCTTTCCTTCTGGCTTTCCCACCAATATCCTATATTCATTCCTTTCTCTCTCATTCGTGCTACATGCCCTGCCCATCTCATCCTCTTTGACTTGATTATGAAGCTCCTCATTATACAGTTTTGACTAGTAATTCTGCATGGTTCAAAAGAGAAATGAAGATAATAAACTGACAGACAGAATCTAATAGCAGAGTGCCAGAAGATTAGAATTGAAGTGTTGAAAGCTTTACTTTATGTGTTATTGTTCCAGTAATAATTTGGAGTGTTATAATTCTTTGTAGTTACGACTGGTAGTTACCCAGTAAATCGATTCACAATCCAGGTCCGGGTCTTAGTCACTAATACACCTGACAATATTTATCCCAGAATGAAATTTATTGTTTCGTCATCAATTGTTCATAGTAGGCCTCATTACAGAAAAATGGTGAAGGACATGAATGTGTACCTCAAGACGTTCTACAATTGTATTTTCAACACTACAGAGATTGAAGGGAAAACTGTGTGTTCTTCTTCGAGATTCAAACTGAGGACCTCTCGAGTATCAAGTAGCAGAACTCCTGCTACCCATTGCCTCCAGAGTTCTCTCTCTCTCTCTCATTGTTTAACAAGCGCGTCCTTAAATGCGCAAATCACAGACAGCCTAAGTCGGAAAGATTGTTGGAAATGATGAATTTAGGTGTGGAAACGTTCGTGGATAAATTTAAAATTATAACCCAACTCTTACGTGCAGGGCATAAATAGATTTATAATAAAACATTGCTAAGGATAGCCGAATTCTGTTAGACAATCGATCGAAATTTATACCTCCAAATAGGAGGCAGCAACTTTCGATGGAATTACTAATACCTTCATTATCCAATATCCTAACTGTTCTGCAGACAATACTTATTGTGGTTCTGGTGTTATTCAAGACAGAGAGGGTTACTTGCTTCAGACTTGATACTGAGCACGCAATTCAGCACAGCTGCGTGGTTTGTTTAGTTGACTACTAAAGATTCATAAGGGAAGTTTGAAACTTCACGAAGTATTTCAGGATTTCGCGGAGCAACATTTCACCCACTTCCTCATTAAGTTAGTAGTTGTAGGCAGCCATTATGATAAGATTGGTTCAATGTATCGAATAAAGGGACAATAAAACGTAAATTATACAGGGTGATTCACGGGGAGTTACCGCCACTTATGGAGTTCATTTCGGAAGTCATTTTGAGCAAAAGATGTCATATAAACCTCGATCCTATACCCAATATTTACAGAGTTACTTTCATAATTTTAAAGTCTCTAAATTTTAATTTTAAATATAAAATTACGTTATTTTAATGCATTTATTGTCACAAAAACAAATTAATTCTATGGACTTGATTCTCTATAGTTCAATTTTGCAAAGTCTTACAGAGATTACAACACGTTGATCTACGTAGGTGAAGACTGTTATCTCTGATTTCCGTAGTAGCGTGCATGATGCGAGCAAGTAGTTCCTCACGTGTTTGAGTCTTACTTTAGTAAGCAATGTCCTTCATCCATTCCAAAATGCAATAATCTAACGGGGAAAAGTCTGGCGATCAGTTCACAGTAGTGCGTTTCCAATTACGACCGTTAATCTGTAAATATTGAATATAGGACCTAGGTTTATATGACGCCTTTTTGCTCAAAATTTCTTCAAAAATGAGCTCCATAAGTGACGGTAATGAATCACCCTGTATATCACCAAATTACAAGTGAATAATATTTTTGGTGACACTACGTGATCATTATTTCGAAAGAATAAAAATAGAGGAAATATCTTTTAAAAATTCTAATGCCATGCTGCTTCAGTTTGTGTGTTTGATTTGGTACTTAAATAAGAACTTGATTCCCTCAAGAAGAGGCTATAGGAAATATACATTTATAGTTCTGTGTTTTAGGATATATTTCTGCTTATGAGACTGGGGATTCTCAAGGCAGTTAGTACTAGAATTATGAATGACCTTCTGGAATGTGACACCGTATTGTCTGATGGATAGCTACTACGTTTCGGAGAAACCTGCCGCCATAATCTTCATTTGTGTATATTTTACACCAGTACAGTTTTGGGGTAAGTTAAATTTATCAGACATAAGCCCTAACTACAACGTTTCACCTTTACAGTATTTGTAGTTGTAATCGTATAAAGCATAGTTTTTAAAGAATTTAGATAGGTAAAGGAATTCCACCCAAAATTTAGAGACATAGCCTCAGTGGATCACTTATTATCGTCATGAAACGGTAAGATACACAACGTACGTGTACACTTGCAACCGCAAAGTTTTTGCTGTACATTCCATCTATGGCTCTACAGCCCTTATGGGCCTTGGCCGCTATTTCAGTTTCTTAATCTATACACCGTCGGTAAGACTTCTCTGACGGAGGGTGAGCCGGTCTCAAGGGCGCTACGTACGCATAGAATAACATAGACACAGAATAAACGCACATAGACGTTCATGTCTCGAGTGGGATTCGAACACACGATCCCGGTTCTCAAGTGGACAAAGACGGTTTATTCCTTAGGCAGCGCGGCTACTGTGATCGGTTTGCTGTATATTCTACGTGCAGAGACTTCATACCTTAACAAACGTTGCTTCTCATTTGAAGATGAGAGATGACGCTAATTTTCAGAACCGTAACTCAAACTTGAGCCAGTCACAGTAGCAGAGCGGTCTAAGGCATGTACTGTCTTCGCTCGTTTGAAAACCGGGATCGTGGGTTCGAATCCCACTCAGGGCATGGATATTTAGTTTGTGTGTGTGAGTTTTCTGTGTTTGTGTACAAGTAGAGGCCTTGAGACCAGCTGATCACCCGCCCAAGGAGTCCTACCGAATGTGTAAGATCTAGAAAAGAAGAAGTAAACGAAGAAGTTCATGGAGGTAGGCCTAGGCCCACTGGGGCTCTAGTACCAAGCCAAAAAACTCAAACTTGAACAATTAATGAACGTGCAAGCTAAGGATTTAAAAAAAAATCAGCCCAACGGATTAATTTACAGATACATGTCCTGTTTACTTAAAGCAAATTCCGAGGCTTTAGTCCGCAAACCAACTATACAGACCGAGCGACCGCCGCTTGTCGAAGAAGTTAGTGCCAACATTAGGGGATAGAGGGTGTTGCGCTGTCAGCACAACGAATCCTCACGGCCGTTAATTTCGGTTTTCTAGACCGGAGTCGCTATTTCCTTGCAATAGCTCCTCAATTATTGTCACGAGGCTGAATGGATCCCGTTCCAGACCCACTACTTCTCAGAAAGTAATCTGGTAGCGCCGGGAATCGAACCCGGACCTCTGCCACTATTTACTTAAACTTCGATTTCCTCCATCTCAATGTGGTCCTGCTCCAAAATTGTAACGGATAAACGACAGCTTACATATATTACCACAATTACGTTTATTTTTCCCGTTTACTTACTGCAATTTTTATCCAAATATACTTTCTTTTATTTCTTCGAAATATTTTTTCGCTTAGCTTTCTTGTAAATATATTTACAACACCTGATAATGATCTACAGGGAGGGGTCGAAACACACAGCCGTTAATAATATATTGTGAAATATTAACCGATATATTTTATATGACGGAGGAAAAGTATATTTTATTAAACGTAGCAGAACATAGTATGACAAATAACAAGTTATATTATGGTGTTTTAGTTAATAATCATGAACTCTTCCATGCAATAGAACTCAGTCAGTAGCTAAAGCGTAAGCTTCGAATATTTTAGTTTTGCTTGGATATTTCATCTCAAGTATGCAAATTGACTAAAGGCAAGTTGGCCTCTTGGGTTCAGAAATATAGAGGAAGGTAAAGGTATAAAAGGCAAATGTAATATCAAGTGTATAGTACATAAGTTCGACTAAATTTTCGCTTTCACCAAAGATAAGTACAGCCACACTACGTCGTCTGTGTGGCTTATTTGATGATTCTTTATTAACTACACAGTTCACAGTGTCGATTAGACGGATGATTGTAGTTGTTTGCTATGTGGGAGGAATGTTCGGGAAACAGAATACTGGTTGATTGAGAGTTGTTTCATCGGTTGATTTACAATAGAATAAACTACTGATTGCATGAAGTAGAGTAATTCTTGAATGAATAATTTTCTTGCAGCTACTTGAAAAATATTCCGCCTTTTATAAAACTCGAACGTTTCTTGACGCGTTCACAAGAGCCCGCCAGCACTCTCTATTGTAGGAAACATGAATCCAGTTCACATACCCACCCCCGTTCTATTTCTTTCAAATGCATTTTAATATTATCCTTCTACTTAGTCCTAGGCCTTGCAAGTAATCTCTTCCTTTCAGGTCCCCATATTTGTTATGCATATCCAAATAAACTGATTATAAATAATTGTGTACATATGAGTTAACATTTGAGAATTCCGTTGTGGTAGATGAAGAAAACTACAAGGAATACAATTTAGGATACATGATATCCGGGCCGAAATGTGTACGCCTGCGGAAAGAATAAATGATTGAATTTTTTTAATTCGCTTAGTGGGGGGGTGGAGTCCAACTGGGTCCACTCGGAACGACGGCCACTGATTTGCCTATTGTAGCCTGCCCCGGGTGGTTATGATGATGGAGAATTTGGTGGAATGAAGATTGGCAGGGGAAACCGAAGTACTCGCAGAAAACCCACTCCAACGTCACTTTGTCCACCACAAATTCCATTTGACCAGACCCGGGTTCGAAGCCGGGCCGCCGCGGTGGGAAGCCACCGACTAACCGCTTGAGCTATGGCGCGGACAATGACTGAATAAGCGGCGGTCCATAACCGGTCCAATTAACACGACCGTCCATGATTTACTGTGTTTTCCGCTTCGTTCAGGTGCTCAGAAACTTAAACATCAAACGAAGTGTGCTATATTACTTAAAGGAATGTCTGAGTAGGCACATGGTTCCAAGCAATGTGCCAAACAGGATATAATGTACAGATAGATTATGTAAGCAAATTAATATGCATATAACGCTGGGAACCGTATCGTTGTATTAATAATCTGCCCCAAAATTACATTGCTCGATGGATGTAGTATACATATTTCAGTTAGGTTAGTTTGCATTGTTTTGTGGGCACCGAACTATTTTTCTGAGAACTCGGATATAAGTTACTGCTTCGTGTACACGTATGAGTTAATGCAGTGCTTCGATCCCACGTCCTTTGAGTGCAGTTTATGGAAACCAGCACTCGATGCTGTCAGTGCATGCCTCAGAACACAGTATGGGGACCTGGCAATGTTATGTGAATAAATATGTAATATGGACTCAAAGGACACATTCAGACAAATCAATGGAACTGAGTGAACGTCTAAACCAGCATTGGTAGGATTATAGGCCGTGAAACCTCTGAAAGGCTTATCCTAAGTCTTATCTACAATAACACCTTCCTTCTATTCATTTAGGCTCCATACATTTATGTACTAAATATTTGTTTTTCAGTTTACATATTTATTTCCAAAATATTCATATTTTAGTCCTTCATAATTAATTCGCTTTTCATTTATATATTTATTTAATGCTTTGTTATTTTTACATTAGTCTTCATGATTTTTATACATTAATTTAATAAATTCTTTACCAATTAATTTGGACATGATATAACAGACATGTTTACTAGCTCCACTGAACAGATTCCTTGAAAACTGATTATAACCGCTCCTGAAAAACGCAGAGACCCTATAGAATCCAGTCAGGGAATTTACTGGCTAGCTCCGAAACCATCAGCTTGTTGATAAGGATTCACTTGATGAATTTAGTTAATTAGTTATTCAGAGAGTTATCGGATAGTTAAGTTATTCAAATTATCAACACTCTCGCAGTACCCTCAATGTAATCATGAACCATCCTCCAGCCTGCTGTGAAAACCAAAAAGTGTTTAAGTAGCTTCGTTTAAGTTCTTAGATATTCGTAATACTTCTTGAATCGGGTAACCACCTCATCGCAAACACAACATACAGCGAGGAACTTCCGACTGAACTCTCAAGTACTGCTTTCCAACTGCACACACTTCCTAAAATCCTGTGCTGCTAATGTCCATATTTAGATAGGGAAAATCCACAACCAATCAATAAAATTTGATTTGGATCACCATCTAGCGTGCTAGCGTGCGTAAGATCAAATTCTCTTAGAATAAAATTTGTATTCCTTGCAACTGTAAATACAATATTTCTTTTTCCTTGGCACTACAGCCCCAGTGGGCCTAGGCTTACCTCCATGAACTTCTCCGTTCACTTCGGTTTTTCTAGATCTTACACATTCGGTAGGACTCCTTGGGCGGGTGATCAGCTCGTCGCAAGACCTCTACCTGTACACAAGCACAGAAAAACGCACACACACACAAACTTAACATCCATGCCCTGAGTGGGATTCGAACACACGATCCCTGTTTCCAAGCGAGCTAAGACAGTACATGCCTTAGACCGTTCGGCTACCGTGACCGGCCTAAATACAATAATTTATGATTTATTTTTATTTTTATTAGCATTAGTTCCTGTTCGATATATCAGAGACTTTGCATTGTTCAATGTCTGCTCCTCATCTAAAAATTGTCCCGCTGCTAGATGTGCAGCAGCTGCTAATGTCACATGTTGACGTATTTGGAGGCAGGAAAGTTCTCCTCAATCACTTTTTAAATAAAGTATAATTGTTAGTACTATTATTTGCATGTACAATAAACAAAAACTAACTGAATTATTATTATCCTCTCTGAAAATCTATACTTTTCATTTCTCAATTAAATATTTATACGTTTTATTTGTCAGTTCTCAATAACACTTAGATTTATGTTAATGAAATTATTATTATTGCTATTATTATCATTATCCGTTTATTACTATTGTTTACTTGTCTGCACTATTGATTTATGTTAATGAAATTATTATTATTATATTGTTTGTTTGTTTGTTTGTTTGTTTGTTTACTTCTCTGCATTAATGTGTTTTCTTCCAGTGCTTGCCTGTAATTTGTCTTTGACTTTATGTTGTGTTTGTCCATAATGTAATTACCGGTATCCACCCTGTGCTCACATATTAATTGGCCTTGATGCTGTTGACTCAGCACATAAATAATAAAGAACTGAACTGAATTAATAAACTGTTTTCTTTTTTAATTCTAAAAGTTTGCATTTCTTTTGCTTTCCATTACAAGCTGTAAATAAGCAGCCTGAAGAAAAACATAATTAAAAGACAAATCTTCATCCTTTCGTATTAAATACATGTCTCTACCGTCCCATGGTCATCATTAGGTGAAACATATACTCATTAATGTAAGTCAAAGCGTAGTATGTAAGGTAATTCGTGCAAATACGGCATAATTAGCATAGAATGCTAAGTGATATGTTTGACCTAAAATGAGATAAAAGTTGGGGAATTAAAAATAAAACACTGAAAAATAACAGTAAAATTCTACATTTATGTCGGATCGAGCGCGGAACTCCGATGTTTTATGTTGTAAGATAAGTCCCGTGTTATGTTCTGTCTTCGTTCTTAGTAATGTCGCTATCAGAGTGAATCTGCACGGATTCCGTGAGCTTGTGGCGAAGGGTCCCCTATGAGCGGAGAGCTTAATTCTACAAGACAAGATTACGGACATGTTATCTGGTTGTAGAATTCATGGGGTGGAAACTGATGAGCTGAGGAACATATAGAGGTACTCTGTGTGTACTGAAGCGGTTAAAGAACGTTGTACTTAAACACAGATTTTCCGCCTCAAAATTCGTCGCAAATACCTCAGAATTTTTCGCCGTCAGCATATTTATAATTCACTTATAAGCAATGCTCTCACGTGTTTTATGCGACTGGACACAGGATTTTGATTGCTAACTGGATTTACTGAACCCTTACCAACCGTTACCACAAGTAACTACAACACTATCTCTAATTCGCACAATCCACAGTTCTCTATAGAGCGCATAAAGTCTTCTGAGTCCCTTGAGTCTTCACTAGTGTTTGCCTGGCAACGGTTACCAACACTGTAGTTTCCTTCGCACCCGTATGCCATGCCTCCTGTCCTCGCTTTCCGGCGCGTATCTAACAAAAACCATCCATTATTGCAACCACTGTCTATTTTCTGCCTTCTAGTCGTGTCTGTCCACCACTGTCTAGTACTGACTGCCTGCAGACTCATACTCTCGGCTGCTAATCATCACCACTGACTGCAGTCGGTCTGATGATTAAATTGCTGCTGGCCTGCACCAGTACAATCATTCCTGCCTTCACCTTCCTCGAGATCCATGACCAAAATTTTTGTTCTCTCCTAGATATTTACGTGTTCAGAAATTTGGCCTCCTCTTCGACGAAGTATTTCTGACAATGCAGGTTGTGCAGAAGCTTATGCCTTTACTTATTTACTTACTCTGGAACTGCAGTTAGTCAGCTGAATGATCGTAGGCCTGACCGCCGCCAAGTTTAAGCCTCTTTTACTGCCTATGCCTAACATCTCCTGTCCAACACCTCAGACTAATATAATTTGATTTACATGGTTTAGGATTACTTCTCATTATGTATTGCATACTTTAGTTATGTAGTCATACACCTAAGGAATTTTGAAAGTCATGTGCAATTCGCGAACTCGTGTGCACCTGTCAAGATTTCCAGTAGCGCGGAATGCTCTGTTCTGCAGGCGCCGCAATTTCAAGAGCTGAGCGTCCGCCACATACTCGTACCTCCAGGTAGTAAACAATTTAGGTCATAAATGGCCTAATAAGAGCTCTATAAAGCGTAAGTTTAATATTTGTACTCAAATGCCCACTTTTAAATACAGAATAGATCCTTAAGTACGTGCTCAAGGCTTTCGTTACAGTCCTCCTCCACGCCGTCCAGACCGATTCTGGGGTTCACCCAACCTCCTATCCAATGGATACCGGGGGCTATTTCCCCCGGGGTAAAATGGTCGGGGCGTGAATCTGACCACTCACCTCTAACTAATGCCGAGGTGGAGAAAATGTGGATCTATACATCCACTCCCCCATACACCTTCATGGCGTAGTGCTCAATTAATTAAGCACAGGGACAAATTTACCTTTTTAATTTAGAAGTAAAGACTGTAATGCAGGGAGAACGACAGGTACGCCCCTCATGAATACCTGCGGTTCTGCCTGTAACCACTTGTACAGCTCTGTAATGGGAACAAAGACAACCCGAGCAAGTCTAGGAGAGTTCAAAAAATGCAATTTGATTTTAATGCGATGAACTAATTTAGATCCGTTTCAGTTAATAGCGCTCGCTTTAGAGCGGATTATTTCCTGACCAATCGAGAGAGGCGGGGAAGGGTGGTAGTAGATTATTGTGGGTTTGCGGAAGATAAATGCGAGGGGAAGGGGGAGCACTTTATTAGATTTATTAGATTTCACCCTCTGCGAAATTTTTTGGAACATAACTACTGCATAATTCGAGGAACATCTCTACTGTATGCAGTGATTTAATTATACCTGGCCCCCTACTGGTCCATTCAGTTACCTTTATAAAATCTGTCATTTTGACATTAAATACTTAAAGGTCTATTATGGATGCTTCGGATTCGATTCTTGGTCTGAATGTCGGATATTCTGATATAGATTTGTGCCTTTCATGAGTAGCTTAAAGTAGGCTATGATAGTTCATTTACATATATTCCTCAGCTCATCCTCCTTAAACACCGTCTCCTTTTACGCTACATACGCTACGTAGTTGAGACAGCGTCATGATGGCAACAAAAATTATCCCTAAAATTAATTAATTAAACACAACGCCATAAATACACATGGAAGAATGGAGGTATAGCTCCACCATTCTTGACCTCAGCACTAGATTGAGGAAGCATCATAAAATAATAGAGATAAGCAAACAACAGTTGGAAAAGATAAAGCTCTATTTCACAGCAACGGTTCATAGTACGAAAAAGGATGACAGCGTATAATATGTAACACAGGTAAATGACAATTGGGCTGGACAGTATATATAGAATTGGGGGTTCCCACAGCCGTGATCATGAAGAGTTCTAACCTTCTTGGATATAACGGAGTGTTGTTTGTCGAAAACCAACCGTGATTTCATAGGAATATTCAACCTTCACCTTCAAGGTTAAAGACAGAGGCGGTATGGTGCTCCGAAACACCGGTATCCTCCTTCCAGACTGCTTACCCAGACGACACCATATAAATGTTCGCCGCCTTAAGAATACACACACACACACACACACACACATATATTGTCAAGTTTCACATTGACTAAAGACGCGGGTTTTGATCGGTGAGTAGATTTATTGGATCTTCACCAGTCGTAACTACAAATAATTAAAACACTTTCAAGATTACTGTAATTATAGAACATGTAAAGTCACATGCTGCCGGTCACGGTAGCCGAGCGGTCTAAGGCGTGCACTGTCTTCGCTCGCTCGGAAGCCGGGATCGTGGGTTCGAATCCCACTCAGGGCATGGATGTTTGTGTGCGTTTTTCTGTATTTGTGTACAGGTAGAGGCCTTGCAACGAGCTGATCACCCGCCCAAGGAGTCCTACCATATGTCTAAGATCTAGAGAAACCGAACTGAACGGAGAAGTTCATGGAGGTAGGCCTAGGCCCACTGGGGCTGTAGTGCCAAGGGAAAAAAAAGTCACATGCTAAGTCTTCGCAGTCTGACTTCTAATTCTTCTTCAACTAGGAACTTCCCGTGGCTGTCTTACAGGCAACTAAGTAGCAACTGCTTTGGTTCCACGTCCCAGTCACATTGTGACTGACGGTCAGTCGGTCGGTCAGTCAGTAAATCTTGGTGTCGAGCCCCATCTGGGGCTCATGACCAGATATTTGTTACTGTTTGGCATTTACGGTCCTGTTTTTGTGGGGTGCCATCTCTGACGAGAGGACGGGTCTGCCTTTTGTATTTGCTGCTGGTCCTTGCCAGCGCAGTCTTTCTCGGGTCTGAGTCCCTTGGGACTCATGACCCTATTTTACTGTCTCAGATTTGAGACTTCCTTTTTTGTCGCCTCCTACGATTCGCAGGGTCACGGTTGAAGTATTCGACCCCACCTCCAAACGGGGGGCGGGGTCAAACTCCCTAGTCAAAGTCAAAGTCACATTGCGACTGACTGTCAGTCAGTGAGTCTTGGTGTCGAGCCCTATCAGGAGCTCATGACCAGATATTTATTACTGTTTGACAGTTACGATCTTGTTTCTATAAGGCGCCCTCTCTGACGAGAGATCGGGTCTATCATTTGTCAATCATAGCCTGTATTAGTAAGTCGTGCTTCGGTTTTTCTGGGAATGTCGTTACACAGCAGCGGCACAGCCGACACAGAAAACACAGTTCTATCGTTGCGCGGTGCAGACCACAAAGAAAAGGAATAATGTGATCACTACCTCATTGGCCCGCTGACTTCTGCCTAGCAACGAACAATAACATTCGTCCACTGAGACAGTTTCCATTGTTGCGTGTTGGAACCTGTTTACCGAACTGTTGACCGGTAATGTTTTGATCAAATCTGTTACAATATGAAACACTGTTTTTAGTGCACATTTATTGAAGCCCAAGGAAGAAGAAATCTGGGTGTGTATGTGCTTGTATGAGTGAGTGGATGACTGGGTTTAAAGGCTTGCCAGCTGTTACGGCTATCTGAGCCGGGATAAAATTCAGGTTAAACGTCCTTATTAAACCGGCGTTTGATGGAATGAAAATAAACCCTTGTCCTATTGTACATTGTTCTGACTGAAGCATGTAGAAGTGTGAAACGAAATTATCATGAATGTGCTGTTAGAAATTGGCTGCAGATTATGCTGCGTAAGGGCAAGTCATATCTTAAAAGGAAAACAATAAAGGAAAAATTACTGAAGTAGGACAATAAGGAACAGTCTACAAGATATATATCAGGCCTGGGATGTGGAGTTTGAAAAATGACTAACTCCATGAAGTTGATTCCTTCCTGTGTAACCACCAGTTACTCAGGTTCTCTTATTGCTAGTAGGGTGGGACTAGGTCCCTTGTACTGCAGCCCCTTATGGACTATTGTACCAACCCCAGATGATAGGTGACGGTGATTGTGGAGTAATTGGTGGAATAAAGATTGGCAGGGGAAACCGAAGTACTCGGAGAAAACCTGCCCCAGCACCACTTTGACCACCACAAATCCCACCTGACCAGACCCGGGATCGAACCCGGGCCGCCGAGGTGGGAACAGTTGCTCAGTTACTAAGAAATTTAACATTTTATGAAATCCGAAGGTTCATTACCGTGTTAACAGGAACGCCGGTACTGGTACGCCAAAACAGTTCAATCCTACCATCTACGTCGAGTTCTTCCCAATTGCCTCTTTTCTCCTAATTTTAGGATTGAAAAGAAATTCTTGTGTAGCATAAGACTCTTTTCCGTTTTTGATTAGCACCGAACGGTCAAGGCTTTAACACTCCCACTTCGCATTTGGTAGATCTCTGGTACATGGTGGCGTAGTTGTTGAGGCACTATACTACAAGACTGAATGACACGGGTTCGAGTCCCGATGGGGTGGATTTTTTCCTATTTTCCTTAATCCTTCCAGCCGCAATATGGCCTTGGGGTCGACTCAGCCTCTAACAGAAATGAGTACCAGGAATTAATTAAATAATTTTCCTGGGGTTATAGGGCGGCCGGCTCTTAAGGCTAATAATTTTACCGCCTTCTGTGAGCCGATTGTCTAAAAATGTTAGAGCCTCGACATCTCACAACCATATGGGCCTCCATGATCTGTTACAGGGATAGCTTTACCTTTTCTAACTGGTTAGTTCTCTACCTCAGACTGTCGGTTCTTATTTCCTCAGTCCGTCCATGCAAATGGCAGAATAATACGACAAATTAGGTCATGATAGTTTCCTTCCAGATACTTTCTTCTCGTATTTCATTATTCACTAATCATGTCAATCGACGCTACACAAACTTAGCCACTAACAGTGTCGTTCAACAGAATTATAGATGCACAGAATTGTTGACTGCATATCATTAAATTCTATATAAATTCAAAATTCTGGTAGTGCGGTTGGATCGTATTTATACTCGGAACTTGACCGCATATTTCTGACTCGTGCCCATCACAGTATCCAGAGGCAATAAGAGTTAACTACACAGACCGCACATGTGAAGTGAGGTTTGCAAAGTTATTACGTCATATCGCGCTTTTCAGTTAATCTACTATTGCGTAACCGGATCTCTATTACGCAGCCACTATTTTCATTTGGTAATTTCATCGAGGCTGAAAGATTATTTCCGATTAGTTGTGCAATGTAAGTGAGAGAGGCTAATGTACAATATATAGCTCTCTAGGCTTTATATATATAGTGGATTAGTGACAGTAATTTTGAAGCAAAATATGTTGGTTTATCGCGTTAATGTAACCAGTCAGCTTACCAGTTTCTGTGTTTATATACATTGATGAAGAGCATTAAAATACACTATTTCTCGAACACGAAATTCTTTGATAGCTTCAATTTTCATGCAGAGTTCGCGTGCATTGAAGTATGTTCTTTTGATTACTGAAACTCGTCTGGAATATAAACACAAAGACATTGTGTTTGAGGATGCCAGCAGTCTACACCGCCAAATGAGGCTAAATCGGTACTTAACAAAGTTCACTGAAATGAAAATAATTCTTGGTAATCTTACCATATAAATGGAAATATCTGTTTTATAAACTAATGAAAGACCGAAGTACTTACGTATTAAATTCGCTTTCCTATTTAAACAGAGTACTGACTATTTATATTACCTTAAGGTTGAGTAGCTCTGTACGTGGACCACAAAATCCGTGTTACATTTGATTTTAAGAACGAACAGGGGTTGTTTCTTCGACTACAGTAGGTGAGTAATGTTGAAGATGATTTCGCAGTGTGACTTTACAACTTATAAACCGATTTTGTGGAGCGTTCGCATCGAAGTTTAAAACAGTTCATCTATTAATTTTGCCATGTCTGTCCGTCCATTTGTTTGTCCGCAAGTCACAACACGAAAACGCGAGCTTCGCTAAAATTTGTCCATAATTTTCATATCGGTAAAATAGGACAATACTGAAAAAGCTTCATGCAAAGAGTTAGTAGAAGCGTTCATGTGTACAGTCCGAGAGCAATTTGTTCATTTTTTATCAGGCCGAAAAATATTTCGTACTAATTTTATAGAGAAAAATTAAATACAGTAAAAGTTATTGTAAAGTTGTTCTTTGCTTAACTAATTAACCATTACACCATGAAGGCGTATGGGGAATTGGATGTAGAACCACGATTTGTTGATCTCGACATTAGTTGGAGGTGAGTTGTCAGTTTCGCAACCCTGCCGCTTTATGCCCAAGGAAAGAGCCCCAGGTACCCGTTGAATAAGAGGTTGGGTAGACCCCAGAGTCGGTCTGTACAATATGGAGAAGTGCAAATTCTTGCACCCCCTGGGGCTCGAACTCTGACCCCTTTGTCGTCCAGCCAGTAGTCAGTCGCTATACTGACTGCGCTTTCCCGGCTAACAAATAAAATGCAGTAATTAAGGAAAACCATGAAGGGCTTGAATTAAGATAATCGGCCTCCGCCCGGAAATTTGAACTCAGTACCTCCCGAATAGAAAGCAGTAGTGCTAGCAACTCCACCTTGTCGTTCTGGATTCTAACACCGTAGGAGCATCCTGTCTTCATCTTCGGAATTTAACTGATGATGGAAGCAGTATTTTCCTCCATAACCTTGGCAAACACCTGCCACACTGCATGGCTTCGAAGTCAGGAGACAACAATATGAAAGACATGACATCTTTATCGTAAATGAATATTGTTTTATTGCTAGTGGGGTGGGACTAAGTCTCTTGTACTGCGACCACTTCTGGCCTATTGTACCAGCCCCAGATGGTAGATGAGGGTGAATTGTGGAGCAATTTATGGAAAGAAGATTGGCAGGGGAAACCGAAGTACTCGGAGAAAACCTGCCACAGCGCCACTTTGTCTACCACAAATCCCACTTGACCAGATCCGGGATCGAACCCGGGCCGCTGCGGTGGGAAGCCAGCGACTAACCGCTTGAGCTATGGCGCGGCCTAAATGAATCTTAGTTTTGTGCAAAAATACGTATAAAACGCTGACAAACATCCACTCTTTCAGCAAATACAAGTACCTAGATAGACACGATACATAACGCTGACAAACATCCAATGGAACCTATCAGAGACATCTAGGGTAGTACACAAGAATCACAGTGAGAGTCATGAGGAGATGTTAGGCTTGGAATGCTTCTACCCTAACGATTCATTAAACGGACAGTATTTTTAGGTATGCACTATTATGAAACTGCTAATTATTTTTAATTAATTCTGTTGAAAACCCTGTTATACATTCTCATTCCGGGAAATTTTGGACGTGCAGGGTGCTGCATATCCTGAGGCAAGGCAGACTAATAAAGCTAGGAATGGCCAAACGATTACGTAAATATTTGAACTGTTGTTTTCAATTTCATGTTACCATGCAATTTCGCCATATATTTTGGTTGAAATAGCAACTCTCTCAGTTTGCTTCATATAGGCCTCCCCATATTTTGTGTCTTAAATTTACAGCGCTGGTATAGGAACTACATTTACTTTTAAATGGCTCCTTCCTCCTGCTGAAACCATTCCGATCTTACAGCCAAAAGCGAAGCATGTGAGTTCGAAATGAAGCACAGGCGAATCAGATTCTGAAAACTGAAAAAGGCAGACTAGTTGAGAAACTAAGGTATATACCGTATTTACGCATGTATAGGCCGCGTGCGTGTATAGGCCGCAGCACAATTTTCAGGCAGAAATTATAGAAAAAATAATTTTATTGGAATATTATTTCAGGAGTAGAACACCCTGTATTACTAATTATGAATTTAATTTTTTTTAATGAAGTGTGATTTCGAATATTTCGAATATAAGCCGCACCTCAGTTTTCCTCTTGAATTTCTGGCAAAAAAATGTGCGGCCTATACATGCGTAAATACGGTACTTTCTTACTCATGGAACTGTGCCCTTCTTGAGGAGCCGCCAATTCTGCAGCTACTCAGAGAATTTCCCAGCATTTTATGGAACCCGAAGGTTTATTACCGTGTTAACAAGAGCCCTCCACTGGTCCCTATTCTAAGCCAGACCAATCCAATCCATACCATCCCATCCTATCTCTCTAATATCCATTTTAATATTACCCAGCCACATACGTCTTCGTTTTCCTAGTGGTCTCTTTCCTTCTGTCTTTCCCACCAATATCCTACGTATATATGCATTCCTCTTTTCCCCCATTCGTGCTACATTCCCTGCCCACCTCACCCTCCTTGACTTGATCATTCTAATTATACTTGGAGAAGAATACAAGTTATGAAGCTCCTCACTGTGCAGTTTTCAACCAAGGTTGAAATGTTCAGACTGCACTAAAACAAGAACCGGGTTATCGTCTGAAATATGGCGCCGTATAGCCTGAAAGAATCCTCTAGGAGAAACATCGCTAAACTCCTACACGACTACACGGCGTCACATCCCAGTTTGCTTCACACTTATCATTGCAATAATGTCAAATCCAAAACAGCTCATAAGGGTTTAGACTAGATTAAAGCGGCTCATGATGGGTTCTTGTGCCGGGATCATATAAACACGTTAATGAATGAAAATTATTGCATTATGGGGTATGACGCCATGTAGTTTGTGAATAGGCATTACCTTTTCGAAGTAACTTGGTGCCCTCTTCTTCAGGGAAGCTTTGAGTTTCCACGAACGCCGAGAAATTTCTCGCCATCCCAGAAAGACAATGGTCGAAAAGTTTAAATAGACATGTTATATTACTAGCAGAATTCTTGTTGAAAGTCCTAATGAAGATCTCATTTTAATACTTTCCCCCCGTTAGCATCCTCTGTGAGCGCAAGCAAACTGGTTTCTGAGATCCTAACACCTTCATTTCCTATAGGCCTAGCATATTACGCGAACGTTGCAGCGGTTATCGAACTAATGACGAGTTCTCTTTCAATATGTTTCGAGGTATAAAGGTTAACGGTCCTTCGTATTCATAGGGTTGTTAATCTTTATCTCGGCCAGCATATCAGTTACCTTGAACAATGTATGTGATGACTTTCCTTCATTTCTTTAGGTCATTTCCTAGGTAGACCGTTAACTCCGGCGATGAAGCTTATATTTACACGCTTCCAAGTCAAAATAACCCTCCATTCCGTACTAAAATAACCAATTAGTCAGGAATTATAGTTTAATAATTTCATTTCTTGCATTTATAAAATATAAAGCCAACTACAGTATCTGTTTCCTGGAATATAGTTCCAAAGGCGTAATAATATTCAATTCTCTTTATAGTTATACGTAAGTTTGTAATAGCCAATCGCTCTGGCCGCTCACCTTGGACCACTAAAATTCCCTAATTATGATTTTGGTCTTCTGGAGTGTCATGCAATTTAATTTCGCAGGTTTCTATATGAAGATATAGGAGTAATCTCTCTCTACATGTAGATGGATGCAGAAGAATCCTCTGATAATCTTGGAACTACCGAAACGAATTTACTGTGACATATAGACCCATTACTATACATGAGTACAGTCCCACGGAACCAAACGTGCGCAAAAGGACGTCTACTGCTAGGTAATGGATCAGTAAACACGTCTAAAACAATATGGAACAATGGAAGACGGTGTTTTCCGTGGGATCCACCCAGAGGCTATATAATGAGAAGTTCTAATGCAGCAGTTATTTGTTGTCGAGAATTGGGTCGTTTTATGGAGATGGCAGTCGAAGGTGACTGAGAAGAAATAGCAAGATACGTATTAATCAGATTTTGCAAATAAGACATCTTGTGTAATTTGAAGTTACAGTGAAAAGGTTATGAATCCGTTGTAAGGATACGACTAATGAAGACTGAGTATCCTAGTGCGTGTGCAACGGTGAACTATAAAGCGTGTGGAAAGAGCGACAGCGCTGTTTTGTCTGTAATCCCGAGTTATGTTAATAAGGTGTCAATAAATCCTACCCAAACCCCGTCTTATAAGTCGTGCACAACGCCCTACAAGTGACAGTATTTTCTACAATCCAGAGGGAAGCAGGAGATTTCTCCGAAACGTCGGTACCCGTCCAACAAATTACGTACAAAGCGCGGCTATTCCTTCCGTCTCATTCTATGAAAGTATCTACGGCGAGTCGTAAATACAACAGGATACGACTACGATTAGATACCCAATCTGATTCTGTCTATACCCAGAGAAAAATTCCAGTTCCATTTGGAAGAGGATGTTGAATTACACACCGTTCGATATTTCCATATTGAGCACAAGGAGAGGCGATTTGTGAGTTCTCGGGAACCCAGGGTACTGAAAAATGTGGTATAGAATGGGTGTGTGCTACACGTTCTGCTGTTTGTTAGAACCAATGAAGACAGAGAGCAGAGAACACATTGTTCTTGTTTCACAGAAGTGCCTTAGGGGCCCTAGTCTTTCATGCTAGACAACTAGCCTGCACGCCTCGCGTGGGGCCCTAGGCTATGGTCTACCTCTCTTCTGCCTCAACCTGCCTCTTCGCCCAGGATCTCTCATTCGGAAACATATCCCTTCGTCTACATGTATTTGATGTTTCGTGAAAGCAAGACCGCCTCTGTGGTCCAGTGATCAGAGTTCCTGGCTACAGATCCAGAGGTCCGGTTTCGATTCCCAGTGCTAACAGATTTTCTGAGAATTAGTGGGTCTGGATCGGGATCCACTCAGCCTCGTGAGGATTATCGAGGAGCTATTTCAAGAAAATAACGGCTCCGGCCTAATGGAAATTAACGTCCGTGGGAATTCGTTTCGCTGACCACGCGACACCCTCTATCCGCTAAATTTGGCACTAACTTCCCCGACAAGCTGCGGTCGCTCGGTCGGTATAGTTCGCTTGCGAAGTAAAACCATGGATTTTTTTTTTGTTCATGAAAGCAATCTAAGACATTTTCACTTGCAGTCTCTTAATAGTAAAAATTATTAGTGTAGCACTCAGAGAGAACTCAACTGGAAGTATGACATGTTATTAACTTCCCCTGCTTTATTTCGTATTCCTTTCTAATCCTGTATGCTATAGAATACACCTAGAGGCCAAAGTTTAACGATATCTCACACGAATAACACACAAAAATATAGTATACTACACTTCATATATCCACATCAAAATATTATAAGTAGTCATAAAATACACCGGATACACTGACACAAAATCTGCTAGATCCTTCTTAACTAAATACACAATTTACGTTAATGAAACATGTTAACGCTCGACAAAACTTGGTTATGTTAACCTGAACCTGAGTAATTTCAGAACCTTCGTCTCATCGTAAATTACTTCACACATACACAATACATGAGGGCGCACATACAAGGATTTGTGGATTTCTAACAATAAAAACTATGAGTTTCTATGGCAATATGCTGACAAGCAATGGCTTCGACTATTAGAACTCAATGTGAAAATGAAGTGAGTTCACTATAAATATACTAAAGCTTAATTTATTATATCCTCTATTAACTTCTTAAGCTGGTAACAAGTTGTTATTAATATCATGTGTTTACAATTACTGTTAATTTAATTTTGAATTCTATTTTCAATATTATTACACTATCGGATTACGTTTTGTATTGTGTCCGTTCCCTGGATAACATAAACCACATTTCCCTGCATATGTTTTTCATTTTCCCCGTGTTTTACTTTTGAGTAATCGATTTAGTATACGAGAGGGCGGTTTATTTTACGCTCATTTATTTTTAAGCTGCTTACTTTATTTGCTAGGAAGGATTAGGATCCAATTATAGGTAATTGTTATGTGTAAAGTTTTAAATGGAGCAGTATTATATGTGACTTACGCGTGTGGACCCTTTGAGGCCCTATTCTTACCCACCCCGGCCCTGCCGCTGTTCCTACCCCCACCCCACTCTTTGACTCAGTAGGTTCAATCCAGCTAAGCATATTTTTAAAAGGGATGCTAATTGGACAAAATTATACCCCTTACTTCTCAGGTGCCCATGTTGAATGTCATTGTCATTATCATTAAATATAGGAAAAGAGAGAACGGAGACCAAAGTAAGGTCTGTTTGATATGCTGATATTCTCTTGGGGGAAGAATAATGACGGGACTTATGCCGTAAAACCTGTTTATAACGAAATAATAAAGGAATTCAATTTCTTTCTCTTTAAATATTTTCACGTATATTAATGACTACATACGGGGTTTGGATTGGATGATTGTATTTATTGCACCTTATATATTCAGAACTCGGGACTACAGGCAATACAGTTCTATCATTATTCTACACACTTTCCAGTTCACTGCTACACACGCACTAGGGTCTCAGTCTTTACTAGTCGTATCCTGACAACGGATTTATAACAGTCTCAGTGCTACCTCAAATTACAAAGTATGTATCCTTTCCGCAGCTTAATTCCCTTCTTGTCATTATTCTGCAACTACCAGTTACCAAGCGTCGACTCAATTCAATTCCTTTGTTCCCAAGCTGATATCCCGGCAGGCTAGTGTGTCGAAACTCGACTGTGCTCAACTGAATTCTACTTTATAACCACATGCACAGACCCCCATGGGAAACACCGTCTTCTATTGCCTCGTATTATTTTAGGCATGTTCACCACATCGTTGCATAGCAATGGTCGCTGCACCGACCACGCAGAAAACAGCCTCTCTATTGTCGAGGCTTGTTTACCGCGGGCACGTGTTTACCGAGTCATTGCCTAGCAATCGGTATACAAGTCACAATAGGAGTTAAATCTTTATTTGAAAATCGAGTCTGCCTATCTTTTTTTTTTTTTCCATCCACAAGTTTTGGTTCTACAGCACAGATTCCCTCACCCCGCAATAGTTCTCCAAATAAACAAATCTTCTTTCGTACAATTACAGTATAACATTCACATCATACGAATTTCAAGTCAAATCTTATAATCTTTCCCAAAAATACAAAGTAATACGAAATATTATAATATAGATATATGCACTTGTTTTAATATGTCTTATTCTTGAGCGCGTTGGCTCGGGGGGAAATTTCTTTACCGAGTTGTTGCCTAATAATGAGTATATACGTCAATATATATATATACTAATTAGTCCTATGAAGGCTGAAAATAATCTAAATAAATCAGAGCTTCTAATGTTAAAGCAGATGGTACATGAAGTTACCATTTTGCTTTAAGGGGTTAATCCAGTGCTCCTTCATCAATAGAAACGCTCCGAGCGCTCGATACTTGGTCGACTTCTGACGGAAGACCTATAACTGTAGGGTAAGTAAGGATGAGTTTAGCTGTAGTTAATGTACCGTGAACTAACTTTGTCTGCTGATTGATTATCGCACTTCATGGAAAATGCGTGCGAAATGCGCATGTCAGGTTCTCCCTGGAATTAAGTGTGGAGAGCACGTGCTACACAGGCAACTGATTTGTGTGTGGGCAACAGAAGAGTCTTACACGCACAATATATTCAGGTCTCAATGCAAGCATTTTCACTTACGACATGTTTCGGCCTCAAACAGTCATTATCAGATGTTTTGTCTACTCCAAAACTGTCGCACTGCATAAAATGTCCACTTATTTATACACTTGCAAATGTGATGATTCTTGTCTAATTTACTTGACGTACACTCGATATTTATTTGAATTCATCGATGTCACTCACTTTCTAATTTCTTTTATTTTATTTTGAAATTTCTTAAAATTCCTTAAAATTTCATGAATATATAATTCTTGCACCTCTATTAGGGGCGTCGCCTACTTGTCAAAATGATATAATTGTATGTTGCGGCTTGTTGTTCGTGTGTTTCTTCTGTTCGTACGCCTTTTCTTTATATTTATTTGTATGTTGTTCCTTGTCCCTGAGTATGATGATGTTAACTCTTGTGTGTGGACGTTTGAAAGGTATATAAATGTGTGTGCGTGTAGATGTATAAATTCAACAGGATTCTTAAATACACTCACGTGTAGGGGGGGTACGCTTGACGAAGTGACGGATTCTAGTTCGGATGATTGGACTTATTAAGAGCTTGGTTACAATCACACTCAGTTACAGGGCTACGGCTGATTTACACACACTTCATAATTCACTGTTGCACACATAGTAAAGACAAGCAGCAGCACGCACACAGGAAGACCACACAGAATAACACCTGTACAGTGTGGAAACAAGAACTAGCCGCTGCAGCACTTTAGACATAGGGCGAGTAACCCTAACAATTTAAAATTTAAAATTTTAAATTTTAAATTTAGAGAAAATTTTAAAGGATTTTAAAATTATAAATAAAGATTTTATAGTGCTACTATAGGAAAATCAAAATTGACGTGTGCAAAATAATCTACATACCAGACAGTGTGTTTTTTAAATGTTAAGTTTTAGACTGGGTTTAGTGTGGCAGCAACGTTAAGAGTATACACCTGATGATGGCCGTTAGAGGCCGAAACATGTAGTGTAGAAGAGAACAAGATCAAAGACATATAATATATATTGTTTGCACTTGGGACGGAGTTTGTATCATTTATCGTGTAGAGTGCAACAGGATGCTTAAATATAATATTGTAAACTTAAAATTCTTAATCAATTTAATAAGGATGGAAATAACTACAAAATAATACTTTAGAACCTTGTGTGCCTTTATCTGCACCAGAAAGCTCTATGGAATATTTAACCTGCAGAATCTAATCTTCACTCATCTACTCAAGATGGTTCCCGTCTTTTAATGGAATCTGAAATTTCATTTCTGTTTTCGCTAGAGCCTTCCACTGGCAGTCGCCCAGCGTCAAATAAATCCAAACCACGTTCTTCACTTCCGTTTCTTTAATATCCATATTAATGTTACTCTACAATCAATGCTTAGGTCTTCCTAGTGGGCTCTTGCCTTCAGCTTACAAGAAACTCCGTGCCTTAAGTCCGCAAGCGTAGTGCCAACTTTAGCGGATAGAGGGTGTCAGGTGGTCAGCACAACGAAACCCTACTGTCGTTAATTTCGGTTTTCTAGACCGGAGCCGCTATTTCCTTGAAATACTTCCTCAATTATCCTCATGAGGCTGAGTGGACCCCGTTAGTTAGTTAGTTAGTTATTGGAGAGGGTGTGTTTCCCCATACACTTAGACCTGTATTGGTCCATTGTGCTTCCCTCTATGATTTCTACCAGTCTCTATATCCTACCGGTACTGGTGCTTACCATCAGTCCCGCCCAGCCAGCGAGACCGACTCTACTAGCTGAGAGGTATCTATAATGCTTCCCCCATCTACCGGAGGTATTAGAGACTGCTGTTGGGCGGGAAACGTCCGTTAATTTGGCTCAGTGACCTCCTTTGGAGATATGAGGTTCTTTTACGTGCCATAAAGCTACGACACGGGACCCACTGCTTGAAGTCCCTCCCGGAGGACTTGTTCCCTGAATTTTTCCGCCCTTAAAAATTCGACGACCTCCGCCGGGTATTTGACCCCGCGTCCTACGAGTCATGAAGTGGGAACGTTACCTCTAGGCTACGGAGGCCGCTGAGTGGACCTCGTTCTAGACGCACTAATTCTCAGAAAATCTGGTAGCGCCGCGAATCTAACCCGGAACTTCTGGATCTGTAGGCAGGATCTCTGAATGCGTGCTCATCATGCAGCCCATCCTTCTTTATTTGATCATCCTAATAATGATACTAAGGCCTCAGAATTTCTGGATGTCCTTTTTTTCTCAACACTATAGATTACATCGATTGTTTTAATGATTAATATTCATGCGTGTACACGTATATATATACAAAGGCCCTGAACAGGATCCGAATCCCTGTCCATATTTTTCGCTACGCCTCGGACGGCGAAACTACTGGGGAACACACTCACTTTCCTACTGCAGTTGTCTTCCCATCTGTTGGTATCCTCAGACCCACACAAAAACATATGTTTCAATAAAGGGGTGCGTAGGAAAATTATGAGCGTCGGTGGGGCCATAAGAGAAGGCATGAGGGCTGTGGGTAGGGGAGGATAATGCAGAAACGAAAAGGGGGAGAGTGGATTTCCGTATCCGAAGTAATACTGACTTACTGCATAGCATACTGCAGCAGGACTGGGGCACAGAACACGAAGAGAGAAGGCGGGGGGTGGGGGGGTGGACACTACGCTCTGAAGCGAGGCGACTAATGAGCTTAACCCAAACAGCAAGACCTCATGTAGGTCAGTTTCCAGAATAATGCTTGGAATTAACGTGGGTGCACGACTAACACATACCTCATAAGCCAAACTTCGACAAGCATAAGTGACAGCAACTGCTGCTTGTCCCCCGGACCATACACGTAATCATATCCCGTCTTCTGTAGTCCTTTCTTCAATTCTCAGCTCGGAGGGCGGCTATCCTGACAGAAGTTATATTTCTTTCTATTTTATATTGTCAGTTCTTCCAAGGAAATGCTTGAAAAGAACTTTAAAATAAGTCAGATAACTTAATTCTAATTCGGCGTCTCCTAAGTGGGGGTAAGTCTGCATGTACGTGTGGTCTCATCAGGGGTAGGTGAGATATATTTCACACACTGTCAAACACAGGTTGAAAGAACCAGAAAAAGCATCTTAGAAACGTTTACTGTGAATACAATAAATAATATTTTTCTAAACGGAAAGGAACTCTGTATTTTGCTGCTTATGATGGTCAGGAACACTAAGTTTGAGACAGAAATTAAGTCGCCAACATGGAGAAGTACGCAATGTCTCACCCTACGACCCAACGGATACCTGAAGTCCCACTCTGAAACATGGGGCGCGTAGGCTGAAGAAGGTTTAGAAAACCCCTTTAGGTTCTTTTCCATCTGCTGTTCATATTAGTCCTCTAGGTCTACGTTATATAACCTATGCAGTTGATAAAGCCAACAATTAAATCAAGAAAACATCGTATCCTCGTATTAAAATCCCTTCGGTGCGTTTAAGGATACTGTTGTGTTAAAAATTTATGTTATTTTATATCATACTAAAAATTCAGTTCTTATATTACACATATTATGCATCGCGTTTTCATTACAAACACAAATCGCCTAATTCAGTTTAGAAAAATAATTGCTCCTTACTCGTATTGCAACATTCACATAAAACCCATAAATATATACTGTGACAAAATGAAGGCTTTATTTTCACATTACAACAGATGAGATAGGTTTTATAAAATAATTACCCTGTTCCTTTGGAATTTCTTTACATGTTTCGCATCTCTTGAAACAGTTAAGCACCCGTCTAGGACCACGGAAGGAAACAGTAGAAGAAAGCATAACATAATTTTTAATTCTTGCAATTGAATAATAATAACTTTATATGTGTCATACATACGCGTATAAGATTATTATGAGTAGATTCAAAAATAAAATGACACGCAAAGATAAGAACTTTCAGTTAAAGTGCCGAAAATGACGATTTTTTGTACTTTTAGCGAGTTATTTTTTGCCGCTGCATGCAAAAAAAATATTCCGAGTCGGTTCGAAATAACAGTAGCCCCCACAAAGAGTACTTTGCAATGGGAATTCAAGTTGCTTTGATACCTCTACAGGTATCCCTATTATAGTTTGAGAAACGTCACGGTTTAACAATGGCAGAATGTTTTTATGCGTGTGCGCGTTCTTTTAATAACTAAACAATGAAATAAAACTATCCTTTTTATTCGAGGGTGTGTTTTATGAACGTACTTACTCAAAGGATTTTGGTGAAATTAACTTAGCACACTACTGTATTTCCGCTCTGCATTGAAGCCTTCGCCTATGTGTCGTCACGTGTCCATCGTCTTTTTTATGATTCACGGCACAAAGTCAGATAACATTAAAATCTCATTACCTTATTAAAATTTATTTCGAGTTGACATATATTTAATGAAATACAAGAAAATATATTTATGATTATGCAATAGTACAGGTAGAGGAATACACGTAAATCAGTAACAATTCGCGTGTGTCTGCAATAATTCTTTGTTCGTAATAAGTCCGAATGGATACTAATGCAGTAAGCAGAACTTCATCTGGTAAACACCAACCTTGTTAAATAAATTATCAGTGACCATAAAGATCAATACGTTTATCATATTTGAGCGCTTCCATAGCTAACTTCCTGTTAACTACCCCATAAACACTTGATTTCAATGCAACATGGCTACAGTGTTTAAAGTTGACAGGTTATATCACACGGCTCTTCCATTCACTTTTCTCTACCTGACAATTAAATCAGTTCATCCGTGCGCATTTACGTCAGACTTTTATGTCGCAGCTAGCGGAATCGCAATATGAGAGACCTAGAAATCCCAACATTGTTACACTGCACATTGTACATGCAGTTACGGCTGGGGCCGGCAGCGCCATAGCTCAAGCGGATAGTCGCTGGCTTCCTACCGTAGCGGCCCGTGTTTCATCCCGGGTCCGTTCAAGTGGTATTTGTGGTGGAAAAAGTGGCGTTGGGGCAGGTTACCTTCGAGTATTTCGGTTTCCCTGCCAATCTTCATTCCACCCATTGTCCACAGTCACCCTCACCTATCATCTGGGGCTGGTACAATAGGCCAGAAGTGGCCGCAGTACCCCACTAACAATAAAAAAATAATAAGGCTGCGGCCACACGAGCGCACAAAATGCGTCCGTTGTAACGAACGTCGTGACGTCCGTTGTAACGAACGTCGTGACGTCCGTTGTAGAAACAAACAAGAGAGGCGAATGCCACTCTTTCTTCTAGTTCCATTGCAGACAAAAACTACGCACCACATTCTGCAACTGTGTGGTGTCCTCAGCAACGTCCGTCATAAAGAACATTCGTTGCAACGGACGTACTTCGTGCGCTCGTGTAGCCCCAGCCTTAAAGGTAGAGTTGTTCCTGTGCTTAACTAATTGCGCACTACGCCATGAAGGCGTATGGGGGAGTGGATGTATACACCCACGAATTCTTGAACTTGGCATTAGTTGGAGGGGAGTGGTCAGCTTCACTAGCCGGCCTCTTAACCCTCGGGAAAAAGACACCCGGCACCAATAGGATAGGAGGCTGGGTGGGCTTTAGAACCGGTACGAGGGTCTTAAATTATATTCATATTTTCAATAGCTTAAAAGATTAATGAAGGGCTTTGAGTGTCTACTGACTAAATAATTCCTTCCTCCAGCTTCTACCAACTTATGAACATAAACAGTTACGCACTCAATGGTTCCCTCTCTCCCTTTCTCGGTTATGTATCTTTAAGATTTCTAATGAAATAATTAACCCCGGCTCAGTTCCTGCTAATTATACATCAATTAGTAACCAACTACTTCGTTCTGTAATTACATTGACTACGATCCTATTGGCTGTATAAATGCCCCTATTTTTATAAGTCCTGTCAAATAAGAAAGTATTCTCAAACTTACGGCGTGTATGTATATGTAAGTTTTGTCAACATGGCTTATATTTTATGATATAAAATTTAGTAGATTTGAACTGAATATTAAACTGGGAAGGACACAGAAGGAAGCAGTTTTGTCTCTTTGTATTTGCCTGCATGAAGTCAGGAATTCCACGAAGTGTTACTATGATATCTCAGATTCTCATATCAGAGAATATTAAGATAACGGACTCCTGGGTTGTGATGTCGTATAGCCTAGTAATTACATTACACTGGTCACATCTGAAAAGACTAATATTTCACTAGTAACCTGGTATTTTAAATGACTTTAGCAATGAGAATGCAATCCAGGAATTCCGGATCACGGAGCAGAATTATTAAACAGGAGAGAGCCATTTTCCTTAATAAGAAAGAAAGAAGAAAATATTTAATAAAATCAGCCGATGCTGTATCAATATATGTGGTTTCTTCCTTTTCTTCTTCTTCTTCCTCTCTCTCCAACGTCTGTGGTTCAGTAGTAGTATTTCCTAATGGCGAGGCACCTTCTCATTTCAACATTATTTTGATGTCTATGTTTAAAAATAATTTTATTACAGCTTCATTCCATATAATTCTCTCAACGAACAAACGCTGTTCTGGGAGACAAATGGAATCGTTGAACCTTCGTAATGAATATGAACCATTTGAGCCCTCACAACAACGTTCAATTTTCCACTTGGGCTATTTCGTTACTGGCTGTAGGCAATATAGCATTAGTGTATATATGGCTCGTAATTTGACTGATATGCACATATCACGATCATGTAGACAGCCACATTGAAGATCACTGTCCATGATTCTCGCTCACGGTGATTATTGTATGTTACAACGCTCCAAGGGCCTTATCATATCAACAGTTTGTTCTGATTCTGACATTTCTCTGTGGTCCTCGAGATACGTAATTACTGGGTACTTAGAACTCAAATTTTCTACAAAACGTAACACGGAAAGTAGGAAGTGTAATCTCATGTCATATTTAACGCTTTACTGCATTGTGTTCACTATATCACTACCGACTGTAACATCCACAAACTCTGTATTTTGACGACATCATTAAGTATTCATTCTTTTAGTGAAGATCCAATGTCTTCTGTGGGATAAGATCCGAATATTTTAACACTGTCGTGTATTTTAGTGACTAAAGATGGGGCTCGGATTGGTAATTGGATTTATTAGCAACTTATAGTCGTAACTACAATTAATTATTACACTATTGCTGATTTACACAATCTACAATCACTCCACACTAATCTTCTCAAAATATTACCACCAGTCTTCACTATCCGTCTCCTGCCAACGATTTATAACACAGGAACTATAAAAGTCTCATAAAACTAGACACTCCAAATATTGCTGTGCTACAGCACATGTAAAGTCACACACTAACTCTTCTTGGCACAGTCTAATTCCTTCTACGGGTTCCGGCCACACTGCTGCTCCCTTGGAACTTCGGAACTCAAATGCCGAAAGCGATTTTCCGTGCCTGCAATAAAACTTCGGCGAGGACCACTGCATTAAATTTTGTCCTGCCAGTCTGATTCTTGTTTAGTTTTATAAATTTTAATTGTTCGCTCACGAGTTGAAATTAGTTTTAATACACTTAATTTGCTTACGATCTGTTATTGTATTTTATACACAGTACTTCTGTTATATGAATAATATATTATAGCGTATAATTCTTACTCTTCTCAGTTGATTAAAGGGCTATTTTACGTAAGCGCCTATAGAGTTCTACAGACTTCGATGAAACCTGAAGTGCGGTAAGCCTACTTATATTACACTCGTTTACAGGAAAGTAAAAAATGATTTTTCCTACTTTCCTGGAATCACGAATTATAAGAAGTTTTTAAATCAAGAGAGAGCTACAGAAAATTCCTTCTAACTCAAAAAGAAGGGTTAACTGACTAGAGAAAGGGCAACAAATGTATAGAGAAACGAGAAGACGGGACTGGGAGAAATCTGTTACATCTTTGGAGAGAGATATTACAGGTTCCCAAACAACAGAGGATTGCTCTCGGAACGTTAAACTTAAGATGCAAGTTAATAATAGTCTAAATGTGTTCAATTACTCTTCGATGTGGGAAATATAGAAATATAGAATTGGGAATCCTGGAAAACAAATAAATATGGGATAGAAGCGCTGCAGGATTAAATTTCAAATGATATATAGAATTTTATTAGGTTACCTACAGGGCCAACTACAGGACAGGAACTGTGAATAGCGCTATTGAAAATGAAACTCAGAAGGGTACAGCGATACACGCAATATATATTGAACTCATGGGATGAGCAATATTGAAAATATTAAATAATATGTGGGGAAACAATATCCTGCAGGAACAGAAAACTAGAATATTAGCAAATATACGAGAGATGCTCAAAAGAATGGTGTGAAAATTACGAGTACAAAGTAAAACGTGCTGCAGTACAGGAAAAATATATTCAAATATTTGAAGAAACAGGCTGGATATGAATTTTTTTGTAACGGATTTGATCAACGCGTTGCGAGGCAATAGCTCTGTAAACACGGCCCAACGTGCAACAAGGGAGTGGTGTTTTGTTTTCCGTGTCCGCGGTGACGTCACAACAGTGGACAGTTATCACGTAACATGTGTTTTCTGTAGATCCGACCGACGCGCCGATAGTCTGACTATTCTGGCTATGCGTTTACTATAGGTTCATGCCCGTTCCTCGGCTATATAGGTAAAGCACTTACAAATTATGAATAACAGGGGCAGAAGCACGCGAATAAGCAAGCAAGGAGATAGCCGCGTGAAGTTCGTAGTTGAAGGAGAAGTAGAAGTCGGCTTGTGAAGACTTAACGTGTGAATAGACTTCATTTATGTGCAATATTTGGAGTGTGTGATTCAGTGAGACGTTTATACTTCCTGTGTTATATATCCATGAAGACTAGTGAAGATAGACTGAAGAGATTAGTGAGGAGCGAGTGTTCATTGTGTAAAGCAGCAATAATGTAATAACTAATTGTAGTTACGACCAGTAAGTATCCAATAAATCTAATTACAAATCCAAACCAGCATCTTTAGTCACTGTGACATGTGACTATATATATTATAAAGATAAGAATATGGATTTTGTAAAGGAAGGAGTTATATACACCAAGTACCTGCGTTACAACATTTTACTGACAATACGGAAAAATTTAACTTAACATGTTTTTCATTTGTAGATTATAAGCAAGATTATGGGAGGACCAGCAGACGAACACTACAGGAAAATATAAAATTGTATGGAATATCTTTCAAATTACTTAAGGTACCAAGGTTTTATGCAGAAATACAGAAGTTAAAGTAAAATTAACAGGTATTTCATATAAAATAAAATCAAAACTACAGCAGGAGTTAACCCGGCGCTGGTGAAGTGGAAATATATAACAAAAGTAGTAAGGTGGGATCCCACAGACCCCAGATATTCCGTCGACTACATAAACCCCACCTTTTGATTTGTTGTAAAACTGAAAATTTTCCGGCTTAGATATCCTCTCATCTACATTATCATCCTAATGTAATGTGGAAATCATGATAACATTTTTGTCTTTTTTGGCATAAATGAAGTTATGGTGATACAGGATTGAAAACCCAAAATGGTAGTCATTGGTCTTCTTCCCTTGGAATCGATGAACTCAGGTGGCAGTTCTCTTTTATTTTTCTCGATTGTTCTCACCATAGTTGGCTTATGATCGTCTAACAAGGATTTAGCCAACGGGTAACTTGTAAACTAATTTTCTAAAGTTATATTGCGACTTGTTCCAGATATGGGTGCAATCGTCCTTATAACAACTTCAGAGGGTGTGTTTGAAACTTTGTATGAGCCTTCGGGTTGTACGCCAATATAAACTTCCAATTTAGAGATATAAAAGGACTTGGCATCAACCAAAGCAAAGACTTTCAGGCCATACTTTGCCAGTTTGTATGGAATGTACTGCCGGAAGCTGCATCGTCCACGAAACGCTTCTAACTTTTCATCAACCGTTACGTTTTCTCCTAAAGAATATGCAGACTCACATACATCATTGAACTTGTCAAAAAATTCTCTAATTGTAGCCAATTTGTCATAAGATCTTTGTTCAGTTCTAGTACTTCGGTTGTCAAATCGTAGATATCTAAGAAGAAAACTAAAACGAGCAAGTGGCATTCTGCTTCTAAGTAATTCAACACCGGTACCATCCGTGGCCCAGAGATCATCAAGATCCAGGTGACCTGACTTATGAAAACAAGCTAAATATTAAAGTCGAAACACAGCCTTTATTTCACTCACATCAATCTTTTGTAAACTATTATTTTTGCTGTAATATACTTGCTTTCTTTTTATTTCATTCGTATTCTTCAAAATTAGGTCTATCATGTCATCAGGAAAAACTATCGCCCAGCAACCTAAAACTGATTTTGAATTTTTTGTGTTACCCAGAACACAGGGGCCTAGCTAACGGTGTTATGTGATCGAGTTCGTATTCGAGCTTCTAATTTGTTTTTATTCCATCTTATTTGCTTATCCTTCGCCAAGTAAAAGGCTCTTTTGTGGATTCTTCCTCTGAAGGTACTTCCTCACAATCTTGTTCAGTATCAGACTCATGGTTACTGACTAATTCTAAATTAATATCACTATCATCATCCCCGCTAAATGGCTCCTCGTCTGTCAAAGCGTCATTTGTAAGTTGACGTAGCCTCTGTTCTCCCTGCTCGTAACTCATGTGGTAAAAAATATATTATTCTCAAAATATTTACAAAATGTATTTGCTTATAGTTGGTATGTAAAAATACAGAAGACACAGCAGCAACGATAATATTGTAGTAGAATATACATGAAAACAACTTAAGTTTCGGAAGTAAATATAGTCACATTTTGGTAAGGTGGGATCTAGTGGACCCCAGCACATTTTACATGTCTGCACACTAAACTTGCTTGCACGCAACAGCCTTTAGTAGCGGGTTAAGGGAAGGGAAGCTACACTGAGGCACGACTCACTACCACGGGTTCTTAAAAAGTTATAGTTAAATTAAAATCGTTGGAGTGTGTGAGACCCCACCTACTAAGGCCTGGTTAAACGAATGATATAAGCTTTCACCTGAATAATCTGATTTGTCTTACAGCAAGGAGGCTTAGGACCCAAAGGAAGTTAATGGACAAGAAATTACAATTACACCTCATACAACTTTTTCGAACTTGCTGTATGATGGTGATCAAGCCTCTCACAAAAGGCAGAGCACGACCTACAACAAGCAGCTCACAGTGTTTTCGAAATAGACTCTGAACATGGCACGGGTATGACAACTGCTAACATGAAATCTTTGACTCTGAAAGGAAATAATTTTTGCCATCAAACGTTCTAATAAATGGCCAAATTTTCGAACACACAAAGATTAAAATATTTGAGCAACATTCTGTTTAATGCGCGAGAAGCGGGTACGAATAATAAAATCAGTAAATGTAATTAGATGACTGGAATTGTAAATATATATTTCGGAAAGAACACGTCTAGAAATATACAGAGTAAACTCCATAAAGTCATAGCTGAACTGGTATTATTATTATTATTATTATTATTATTATTTGGGTCTGGAAAATGGCCTTACCCTCAAGAAGAAACCATATTAGAACTGGATTCATTTGAAATCAACTAGGGGAAAACATCTGTGTAGAAGATATCGATAGACAAGACTACAGTCAACAATAGGGAGCCACCAATTGACAATGAACAACAAACGATATACTGTAAACCTAAAGGGAGGTCCCTTACAATTGTAGAATATATAGGCCTTTATAATTCTCCTTTACAAATTACAGCACATGTTCTTTATGTACCATGTGATAATGATAAACGTTTGATGCAACACCCTATAAATTCGTAGAAAGCGACGTTGANGTAAGTTTTCTTGTTCATGCTCACACCACTTTATTCCATGCAACTGTCCACTGGACAGCAGACGTCATAATGTACAACATTGCAGTCGAAACAGTGTCGTTAAATAACTAACTAACTAACCGTAGAAAGTGTAAGAATTGAGTTTTCAGGCCCGAAATTCGTTTAAATAATATACGAAATTGAATTTTGTACCAAACAGAGGACATTGCGTCTCCATTAAAAAACTGATTAATGCAGTCTAAGGAAATAACCGCTCTTTATTATGATAATCATACAAAACACAGAAATACAGTTTATGGACAAAGCAAGGAGCTTTAGAATATTAAAGTACATATAGTACTCACTGAGATTAGTGTTAAACTATTATTTCTCCAGAGTAGAATGATTACTCGTTACTTAATGCCGCCTGTTGAATTTAATACATTATGTAATGTCGTGTGCTGGGTTATTTGTGAATGGGTTCCCAAGGTTGTGGAAAGATACGTTCAGTGGTCTGTTTTAATACAATATCCCAGTGTTTGTCTGGAGAACCCGAAGAAAGAAATAAAACATCAGGCCAGTACAATCGGTTTCCGGGTCAGATGTTGATACCGGAGGAAAGCAAATTCACTGATCACTTCAAAGGGGAGTTCAGTTTCGCTTAAAAGTTTATATAGGTAATTTATCTGTTCTGTTGCCTGAGGATTACGTCATAACAGCTGCGCACTGATAAGAGAAAGCGCTACATCACTACGAGACAGTAGCAACTTTCGCCTTCTGAATAAAGAAAGCGGTGGGAGGGTGGGGCGCAGCCTGAGCTTGCCATTGTAAATCACCCGGAACAGTACGACAAATCGCTCGCTTCTCGTAAGTCTCCAGAGATTTAGGTGCATTCAGCGCTGGGCAGGCTACCATCTCCCAGGCTTACGAAGACTTGATACCCGTCTACACGCGCCCGTATGACACCACACGTACCTAGCACAAGGTGAATTTATAGATAAAAGCAGGCTTAAAGCTGTCCCGGTACTTAATCAAGCACAACATCATGAAGATGTGTGTAAGTGGAGAAACAACTCCGCACATTCCTAATCTCAGCGCTAGATAAAGATAAGTGGTCAGTTTCATGCCCCAGGAAGAACAGCCCTCGGTGCTAATTGAATAGGAGGATGGATGGGCCAGAGAGCCGCTCTGCAACGGTCGCCCAGCCCGTGTTAAGTCGTTATACTGAGCTGCCCCGCTAGAACAAGCAGCTGCGTGAAATCAAACCTAAAAAGACTAAACTCCGTGGCCTGTAGTCAGCAAGCGAACTATACCAACCAAGAGACAGCCGCTTGTCGTCGAAGTTAGTGCCAACTTTTGTGGATGGAAAGTGTCACGTAGTCAGCACAACGGATTCCCACGGCCGCTAATTTCGGTTTTCTAGACCAGAGTCGCTATTTCCTTGAAATAGCTCCTCATTTATCCTCACGAGGCTGAGTGGACCCCGTTCCAGACTAACTACTCAGAAAATCTGGTATTGCCGGGATTCGAACCCAGGACCTCTGGATCTGTAGCCAGGAACTCTGACCACTAGACCACAGAGGCGGTCAAAATCGAACCTACAAAATTTTTTGCCATGTTACATTTTTTTATTCACCTGAAGTGGTTATGCAACGTCAAAGATGATCATAAACGGTGCTCGGATGACGATTTCGAAGGAGGTAGTGATGGTAGACTACCAACATCTTTTAAAACTGAGGAAAACTACGAAAATATCATCAGACTGTGTTGTAACCCAGCTGATATTGAAACTTTCATATATCGAAAGTTATGAAATAAACTCATATTATGGAGAAATTATTTCTCATTCTAATGATATTACCGACATTCAAAATGTTGCAAAACAAAGTATTTTAACGCTTCACGGCCACCTGGGGGGGACATGTCTCCCATTTTGAGAAACGCCGATGTAGGTCTAGCTTTCTCAATACCTACATGTTGCATAGCATTGTAGACACCTTCTACAGATGATCGAAACAGAAAAGAATAGTGTTTTAAGATCTGAGACGTTCATGGAGTGAATATTAACTTCTAGTCTCAAAACTCAGGCAGTATTTTCCCTCGAAACTTTCGTAGCCACCTACTAGACTATAAAGCGTCACAGCCAAGACTAAGCGTGGGTTAGTTAAGTTCCTGGTGTAACAACAAAAGTGGAAAGATGGTCGCTGATGCAGGCCCGCAAAGAGTAGTCACTCAGGTAAGCAAGATATATCGCCCTTGTATATCACCAGGGCTACGTTCAACATAGGAACACATTGTGCTCCTCAGCTGCCTGCAATTTGATTAATGAGACAGCTGAAATATTGCTGCAGATATACCCTGTATGTCAGACAGCCTGCCCCGCGCTGCATCCTACAAGGGAATAATGACGTCACACTATCTCTCTATTTCTCTCTTTCTACCTTTTATTATTTACATACATTGCAGCTAACTCGTTCCAAAACCATACAGTATAAGGGGCAGCGTGAGCAATATAAAGTCTTTCTTAACGTAATGCCAAACTTACTGTCAGTTGGTATATTCGTTAATGTAAACGGGACATTGCAGGCTCAAAAACAGCGGTAAAATAATTACTCATTGATTCATTCATTCATTCATCAATAATCTGTCAGACGACAGGTTCACAGTCTCCTCCAAAACAGTTCCTCCACTTAATGCGATCTAAAGCTTTTTTCTTCAAATGAGAATATCCTCTTCTGTCCCCAAGGTCATCCAGCATCTTCTTACATCTTCTTCCTCGTCTTCTGGCCACTTTTATCCGCCCCTCCAGTTTAAACTCGCATACATGGTGTCTCTGTTTTTGGAAAGAGACTATCCAGGAAAAGTGATAATGTGGTAGTTTTCCATTTGCTTTCCACATCACAGTACAACAGCCGTGGTCACGGCTGTTGTTATACGAACTTGAACCATCTCGAACATCATTTGCTCTGTGCTTCAAGTCGCTGCTGATGACGCTGCTTCCGGCATCAGTGTTTGGTTTTTGGTGTCTCTCTTCGTCTGATGCCTACCCTTTGACCTGTCCAGCAAGGGAGGCCCTGCCAGTAGCTACGCTACCGCTAGTATAGCTCTCAGGGTCCTTGGTATACTCAAACCCCCTCACTTATAGTGCGAAGGGAATTCTATGGCATAATTTAGAAGAAACCAAGTCTTGGCAGAATAATAATTTCGTTTCGTGTTCAAGAAATGCCGCGAAATAATTCCAGAAACTGAATCGTGGAGACATAAGCGTTGTATCTGGTGTAATAGAACCGCCACACGTTGTTTCACAAGAGAGAGTTACAGCGGCCTCTTGTGGACAAAATGCCATTACTTACTTAAATAACATGAAGTAATATATTGTCACGTATCAAGACAACGCGGCAAGAAATTGTGCGGGTTTCGGAGTAGACGAAGATGTTTATTGGGCAACTACTCGTTTACGCTCACAATTACAATCACCCTCAAATAACGCCCTTTCAGACGAAGCGACCTGTCTTGTCCATTGTCTCTCTGCGTTTCCTCTTCAGCAGTTAGACTCTTGCACGTTATTCTCGGTAGAGCGTCTTCGCTCTAGGTTCTACTCTTACCTCTCGTCGGATCTGTACTGCCCTGGTCTCTTATCTTCTACCCTCTTAAGTACTTCTTCGCGTACCGCTGACAGAACAGCTTGTCGAAGGGTTCTGTTTCGCATGTTAGCTAGAATATTCGTTAGCGCGTCTATTCGTTATCGTGGGAAATCAACACTTTTGTCCCTGTTGTCTAGGCAGTTTCTTAGGTGGTTGTCGTTCCATGTATGCTTTACCGTTGAATCATGCGTTCCAATTGCAGCCGTTGCACAGCGATGGACGTAATATAGTCCGACTTTTTGGCGGCACGCCACGATATGTGTAAGCATTATATTACTTGGGAGGAAATTTCAGTACCTAATTCCAGAGAGATATGATCCTTATATATGATATGAAAGACACGATACAACCTCCTTCAAGAAAGTCCAGTCATGTTTGTATAACCATTGTGTCTGATGTAAAGAAAATTCCTCGACTTAATTCCAGAGAACTGATTGGTGAATACATAACCAGTACACATGCCACTGCCTCCTTCCAGAAAGTCAAATTATGGCGATGTAAACATCACGCTTGGTATATAGAATAGGCCAGTACCCCATTCTGGAGGGCCGGAACGTAGCGACATAACCATTACCTCTGGTGTGAAGGAAATCCCGGTACCTAATTGCAGAAAACAAATTGCTAGAGTAAACAGTAGAAAGTGAAGGTATCCTTGTAACATGGCCGCGCCATAGCTCAAGCGGTTAGTCGCTGGCTTCCCATCGCGGCGGCTCGGGTTCAATCCCAGGTCTGGTGAAGTGGGATTTGTGGTGGACAAAGTGATGCTGCGGCAGGTTTTCTCCGAGTACTTCTATTTCCTTTGCCAATCTTCATTCCACCAGTTGCTTCACAAACACCCTCACCTATCATCTGGGGCTGGTACAATAGACCAGAAGTGGCCGCAGTACAAGGGACTTAGTTCCACCCCACTAGCAATAAAGAAAATCCCTGTAACATGCCATGGAGGCCCATAGGGTTGTGAGATGTTGAGGTTCCCACATTTTCTAGGCAATCGGCTCATAGATGGCGGCAAGGTTGTCAGCCTTACGCGCCGGCCGCCCTTTACTCCCAAGAATATTCCAAGAATATTCCTTGTATTTACGTATTTCTGTCAGAGGTTGAGTCGAGCCCAGAGCCATAGTACGGCTGGAAGAATTAGGTCAATTGAAAAAAATCCAATGACCCAATCGGGATTTGAACCCAGGACCTTCCGGCTTGTAGCATAGTGCCTCAACCAGGCAGAACCATAATATCTACTGGAAATAAACTTCACATCCTGATTCCAAGAAGAATATAACCATTATGCCTGGTGTGGAGGAAATGCCAGGACCTAATGCCAGGAACGGAAGTAATGGATATACAACCATCAAATCTATCCATCCATTCCTGTTACTGCCAATTGGAGTATAGGGCATCCGTGAAACAATTCGCTTCACTCCAGTTTCTTAATCTAAGCAGTCGGTAGAACTCCTTGGGCGGGGGACAATACAAACATAGAGTAAACCCGAACATCTACGTCTTGAGTGGGATTCGAACCCACGATCGCAGCGTTCGAGAGAGGGAAACATTTCATGGCCCGGATCGCGCATCCACCGGTTCGACAACCATTACACATGGTGCGGAAACATGTCACTACCTCCTCCAAGACTACATTGTTTTTTGTGGAGGAAATGAATTATTTCCTTCCAGAAGACTGATTCACTGCCGTGTAATCATTGCATGTCGTGCAGAGATGTCTAATTCGAGAACATCTAATAATATCGGGATACGTACTTTGCTCGTGTTGCCTATATATCACCACAATTGCTTATTCCCTTATTTTACTATGTCATATCAACAACTGAAGATATATGTAACAAAAGGGGCAATTTTAAGATCTCGATTAAAATGAATAGGGGCGACATTGCGTAAAAGTAGTTAAGCTTTTGATTTATAACCACATTCGAATAAATGACTGAAAAAAGCAGTGAAAGCTCAATAAAATAGCTGGTTCCTCGTTATATGTAACGGGTGCTTCCCTGACATGAGACAGATCCCTTATCATTGTCTCAGTTCCTAGATAAGGAGCAAACTTTGAAGAGTTTTCTTCTAACGTAAGTGTTAATAATTAAGGTAAGGAATGTTATGTAATTCCAGGAAGAATTTACAACAAAGAATTACACCACCAATTAAAACCGATAATATAACTTAGATAAACAACAAGTTACCTTTCGAACTAAGGTCCTCTGGGTTATGGCAGCGTGTAATCTGGTAAGGTTTTTCCGACGATTCGGATAAATATTCTGCCTCCATTTTCAAGGCAGACTGAAGATGAAGGCAACATATTCGTCCGAAAAATTTACATGCGAGAAGACTACAATCTAAATCTTCGCTGCCGTGAAAAATTTAAATTCCTTACAAAGTGAAAAAGCTTTACTTACTTTTACTTTACAGAGTGTAAAATCATCTCAAGAGAAAATATAATATTCATGAATATATATTACCTCTAAAACACAATTTCAATTTCAATTCAGCCAGTCAGGGGTGATTTCCCTAACGAGTCAGAGGGTCATATTATGAGCTGGTTCGTGGAGACTCAGGCACATTTCAAATACCGAAGAACTCGGATATTCTGACCACTGAAGATACCACACGCACTGCTACAGAAGTGATTCCGCTTTACCGAGTTGTCAGCGCGACTGGCAGAGCTTGTGAGCCAAGTAAATTCAGAGCCCTTCCAGTTTGAAGGAGTGGAGTTGCATGAGCGCCTTATAATGCTGCAACTCCTCCAGCATTGCTGTTATACATTCTACATACATATCGGAGGAGCTCTCTTTGGAGTAGGGGTTTCCCATCCAGGATTTTCCATAGACAGAAAGTACACTTAATAGAAATATCGACTGGCATAAATGCAGAGGAGATAGAAACGTTTCAATTTATGGAACGTGCTCTTGAAATCGTTTCAAGGTTTTGAGACAATCGTAGGTTTTCTGAATCTGAAGAACGTAAACACCAAGGAAGTTCTGGAACAGGTGCAGGCAAAGAGTGTGAACAATGGAAAGTGGATACTGTATTTTGATGCAGTCTTTGTCTCTGGGTTTATCATCTCGAGAAATGGAATGATGTAGCATATGTTATAGGACAAAAAAGAATTCCACGTCTATTTTACGTGAAATTTGACGTTATCAATGCTGTCAGAATCAGGTTATGGTCTTCTGGAATGTGACGCCGTGTATTTTTGTACATATATACCAAATTATATGACGTGTCATCCCAGAATATCGTAATCTTGATTATCTGCTTGTATTTTGCATACAGAACTGCACGTAATGAGCATCTGTAATCCATCTGCAGCTGGAACACAAGGACATTGGCTGGGAGAACACCTTGACAGGGTAAAGTTATATATGTTCCAAGTAGAAACAAGAGTGATGACTGTTACGAGGACAGAGGGGTAACTGTTACCGAAGATATTTACTACAAATAGAGCATCAGAGCAACGACGCCTCTTATGCAGTGAAAGCAAATTTTTTTTTCCAATAAATTGTCAGAGTGATATTCCATACCTTTAAGAAATCTACTGTGGCTCCATATATACTTTGTATGCGCTCAAGTTCACTGGAATCGGTAACTGTAACACTCGTGCAGGCAACAGAAGCAGTTGCAGTTGATATCTGTCCATGATTGAAAAGCAAAATGTGATTGTACAAATTAACACGAGTAATTTAATTACATTATGATGGAAATAAAATTTACAATCAAAATGTACAACCAAATCCACAATAAAATCTGTTCGCTGTATAAAAGGTCTTCCAAGTGCGTATTGATAGTAAAAACGTTCGTTTTCTAGTGAAAAGGTAACTCTAACTTTACTGAAGTTGAGCTCCAAACATTTACCGAACTCCCTTCGTGTGCACAGTCAATATCTGACTACAAAAGTATCTAGCTAATCATCAGCAAAAATAATAAATTTCCAGTGATTAATTACGTTACATTATTATTAATAAAAGTTTTATTAATCAAGTGTCCTAGAGCTGACCTCGAAGTAAGCCTGAATGCATGGCCAAAGGCGAAAAAGTATACCAGAAAAAATGAGTAAAAAAAATTGTGTGTTAGTTATATAACTAAGAACCTAGTTTAAGTAACCGAAGTAAAATTAGTATTTACTGAGTTTATAAAGAAGCAGTGAGTGCGATAGACTGTAGAAACAGATAAAAAATTAAAATAAATCGGGTCAGGTTGACCTTAAACAGATTAAATGGATAACAAAGTCAATGAAAGTGACTAAATTGGGAAAAAATAATAACAATAACAATACTAGGAACAATAATCTAAGTCATGAACAGTCTTTGTTCGCTGGAACACTGGGGTCGTGGGTCCGCCCACTCGATGCATGGATATCTGTGTGCGTTTATTCAATGTCTGTCTTGTCCTGTATGTAGGTAGAGGAATTAAGACGGGCTGATCCCCCGTCAAAAGAGTCCTACCGACTGTGTATAAGATTACGAAAATGAGAAAGCAGCCAGGGACCAACAAAGGGCTGTAGAGCCATTGATGAACGAATAAAAACTGCATATCAAATGCACATTTGTGCCTCTGCAAAATAAAATTGAATACAAAACCACGAAGATGTAAGTGAACCTGAATGTGTAGACGCACATACTTTTAGCCTTAGCACAGGACGGAGGTGAATGATCAGCTTCACTACCCTGCCGCTTTAACTCCGCGAAAATATACCCTAGGACTCACTGGATACGATTTTGGTTGGGCCTCAGAAACGATCTGAACATTGTGCAGAAGAGATTAATTTATTGCTCTTCCGGGAATTTAACAGCGAAAGCAAGGCCGTCCAGCCCTTAGCCAGTCACTATACCGAATCACCTATACAGCACCTTGATAGTCGTCGTCATCATCTTTGACAAAACAGCCCTTTTTGAGACACAGTCTTCCTCAGAAGATATCGCCAGATTTGATCCAGTTTTCACTTCTTTGGTTTTCGTAACAATAATTTTTTCTTAGAGCCAGTTTTTCAGTCTTGCGTCTAAACCCAACCTCAAGGACCAGGTCTCTGTAATTATGTCAACCAGTGATAGGGTTGTAGGCGGTGCCATAGCTCAGGCGGTTAGTAGCAGGCTTCCAACCCCGCAGGCCGGGGTTCAAGCTCGGGCCGGGTCACGTGGGGTTTCTGATGGACAAAGTGGTGCTGGGGCAGGTTTTATCCGAGTACTTCGGTTTCCCTTGCTAATCTTCATTCCACCAATTGCTCCACAATCACCCTCACCTATCACCTGAGGGTGGTACAATAGGCCAGAAGTGGCCGCAGTATCAAGTGGACTGTCTCACCCCACTAATAATAATAAAAAATAACAAAAGTAACAGGGTGGTCTAGTTATAGCTCAAGATAACAGGTTCCCTATTCATCGCTTATGACTCACAGGGTTGCGGTAAAGGCATTGCCACTCACCTCGCCATGGGGAGCACCTTGGTATTACAGACAGTAATTTGGACTACTGTTATTAATATTATTATATCATCATTTGTATCGTGCGCCCCAGGTAAGTGGCCATGCTGTGTGCGTGACCCTGTTCCGTTAGAGTGTCTAGTTCAGTCAGTGTATACAGGCCTGTCACTGGCTAAACTAGCGAAAGTGACGGCTCGTGTTTACTTTGAGAGGAACTCTTTAAGGGTAAACAGAAGTTTATTCGCTGTTGTGACTGCGATTCCAGACTTCGTTGCAATTTCCTTCAAAATGGTGTTCCCGAGTGGGATGTAAACACGTCAACTGCTAAGTGCTCATGTAAGTAACAGTTGCGCGAAAATTATGGGGGGTAACTGCAAACGAACATACGCTCATTAAGAGTACAGATGGTTCTATTTTGCTTCCACATGGAATGTACTGCATCATGTATAAGGGACATGGATTCTCTTAGACGCAGCTAGAGATAGAACGCTTACATGGCATATGTACTATTGAGATAATAATACCTCTAGGGAAAAACATTCCAAATCCTAGCAGCGAAGAGAGATGAAATAACAGGAGGTTGGAGAAAACTGCATAGTTAGGTGCTTCATAACTTGTACGCTTCTCCAAGTATAATTAGAATGGTCAAGTCAAGGAGGCTGAGGTGGGCAGGACATGTAGCACGAATGGGGAGACGAGGAATGCATATAGGATATTGGTGGGAAAACCAGAAGGAAAGAGACCGCCGAAAGACCAAGGCGTAGGTGGGTGGACATTATTAAAATGGATGTTAAATAGGATGGGATGGTATGGATTGGATTGATATGGCTCAGAATAGGGATCAATGGAGGGTTCTTGTGAACACGGTAATGAACATTCGGGTTCCATAAAATGCTGGGAAATTCTTGAGTAGCTACCAAATTGGCGGCTCCTCAAGTAGGGCTCAGCTCCATGAGTAGGTAAGTAAATAAAGAGGGATGTACAGTATCTCAAGGACGCCAAAGCATCCTTGAATATCTAGATACAGGAAATATATTAGTTTCCCTCCTACATTCCACTGATACAACAAAAGATAACGTATTGATGCCACAAAATCATATAGGGGTGTATTGCTTTCGGAAGGTGGTAATCCTGGTGCTATAACAGTACCAACAAGAGTCAGCCTGCAGCTTTCCAGAAATTTACTACCTGAGTTTTTCATTCTGACTGGCCAAACTCAGATCATGAATATTTTGTAATTACGTTCAGGAAAAAGAGAATCAATTCTTTTTCTGATATGCCTTCATGTTTCCCAGCGCGTCACAGAAACTTAGAATTCCTATGACCCAGGAACCGAGAAGTTGTTCATCCCTCCCTATTGTAGGGGAACATTGAGAACAAAGTTCCGTTTCTTTCGCGACTCTCTCCTGATGTAATATCGGCTGATGTTGAGAAGTCTTCCTTAATCTGCACCTTGTTAAAAAACAAATTAAATTCATACGTCTCGCTTCAGAAGCTGAGTGTTATCTTATGAATAACACAGCTGTCTGGCCTAATGTCTGTTTAATCGCCCCTTATTAGGGGTGAAAAAATGAAACCTTATCGTGGTGAGGGGGTTTGAGTATGCCAAGGACCCTGAGAGCTATACCAGCGGTAGCGTAGCTACTGGCAGGGCCTCCCTTGCTGGACAGGTCAAAGGGTAGGCATCAGACGAAGAGAGACACCAAAAACTGATGCCGGAAGCAGCGTCATCAGCAGCGACTTGAAGCACAGAGCAAATGATGCTCGAGATGGTTCAAGTTCGTATAGCAACAGGCGTGACCAGAGTGGTTTGAACGGCTGTTGTACTGCGATGTGGAAAGCAAATGGAAAAACTACCACATTATCACTTTTCCTGGATAGTCTCTTTCCAAAAACAGAAGATCGCATTAAGTGGAGGAACTGTTTTGGAAGAGACTGTGGACCTGTCGTCTGACAGATTACTGATGAATGAATGAAATGAGGGGTGATTAAATCCCGACCAGAATATTTCTGCTGACAATTCATCTGTTCTTATCCCTGCCTCCCCCTTGTGCTATAGATCCCCCTGGACCGCACGGACTGCTCTATAAGTACTAACGAAGCCAAAGGGGAGAGCACTGCTACTTCAAGTTAATGGCTGACGCCCATCGTATTAACAAAGGTGCTTCAGCTAGATCTCATACCCAACCTCAATCTTATTGTGACAATAATTATCAAAACATTAGAGTCCTCAGGACCAAGAAGTTCTAATTTTAAGGAAATATCTGCTCCACGGGTTATAATAAACTTTTATAGTTGAGCGTTATTTATTTTGACATTAGAAACGCAGCGTTCCTTACAACCTTCTTCTCCATAAGCTTAGTATCCTTGGACTTTCTGTGGTTATGTAACCTGGCTTTGCAGATACCTAATAAACAGATAATACCAGGTCCGTTTTTCTGAAATCGTTTCGCCTACTATTGCATACTGTCCGGTATTCCTCACGGATCTGTTTTGAGGCCTCTCATTTTCCACATGTTTATTAGACCGCCTCTGTGGTCTAGTGGTCAGAGTTTTTGCTACAGATACCGAGGTCCGGGTTCGATTCCGGCACTACCAGATTTTAGGAGAAGTAGTGTATCCGGAACGGGTCCACTCAGTTTCGTGAGGATAATTGAGGAGCTATTTCAAGGAAATAGCGGCTCCGGTCTAGAAAACCGAAATTAACGGCTGTGGGGATTCGTTGCGCTGACCACTCAACACCCTCTCTCCGCCAAAGTTGGCACTAACTTCGCCGACAAGCGGCGGTGGCTCGGTCGCTCGGTCGGTATAGTTCGCTTGCGGACCAAAACCACGGAGTTTGATTGTTGTTTGTTTTATTAAAGAATTGGGTAATCAATTAATATCGGATATTGTTAATTGTGTGGGGCATATATAACATCATAAAGTGCAGTAGATCAGTTCAGTTACCGTCGTAGATGTAAGAGAAGAAAGGTCCTACTCAGCCGAGGCAGACAGAAAGAGCTGTTCTCCATCACTGAACTCTGTCAAGCTTATCCCAAGCACCGAATAGTGTCCATCATAATATCTGCATAATGTTACTTCAATAGTTATAAAATGCATCAGTAAAAGCTCTGTTGTTATGATTGGATGGGGAAGAGAGAGCTATCCTTACTATTAGAATTTTCCACTTCAACAAATATTACATTTGTGAAATAATTCCATAAAATAAAACAATAAATTTTACGAGCGTAACATGTGACAGAACCCTGGTAAGTCGCAAAGGCACTCGATGTTTTATTCGCAATGAAGTGTATTTTAATAACGATTTAAAACACCGCCGCCTAAAGCATTCAAACTGTGGCAGTCTCTACTAAAGAATAGCAGACCTATGTGAACACATGCTCCAGTCTTTTCAGATACAACAGATGAGAAGGTCATTTTGAAATTTCATTGCTGTAATATGTGAAAGAATAATAAAAACGTGTATTCTGGATTCTGCGGTAGCGGATGATTCAAGTTACTCTCCAGTGTTTTCAAGAATTTATACAGTATTACACGGTAGCGTTGTTGGTTGAGGCACTATGCTACAAGTCAGAAGGTCGCGGGTTTGATTCCCGATGTCATTAGATTTCTTTTTTTCCAATTTACCTATTTTTCAAGCCACATTGTGGCCCTAGGGTCGAACCAGTCTCTAGCAGAAATGAGTTCCAGAAATCTTCCTGGGAGAAAGTTGTGGCCTGCGCTTAAGGATGACAACCTTACCACCATCTGTGAGCCGACAGTCTAGAAAATGTGAGCCTCTATGCTTACAACCCCATGAATGTCCACGGCCTGTTACAGGGATAGCTGTACAATCTTACTTAGTACCATGAGATATACCATCATATATATATATATCCAAATCTGAGTGCTGATTGTTAATTAAGCCCCGAATAAACTAGTACGACTCGGGGTATCTCTGTCAGTAAGGAGGCTAGATAGAGGTAGATTGAGCGAGATTATTTTCGCGTCAGAGGCAGGGATTCTCCTCTTCACCACTGCGTTCAGACTGATTCTGGGGTCCGCCAAGCCTCCTATCCAAAGAATGCGAGGCGTTCTTTTCCCAGGAATAAAGGGCGCTGAGCATGCATCTGATGGCAGACCTATAGCTAGTGAAAAAGTTAAGAATAAGTGAAGCATAATTCCAGTCCCTTATGTGTCCCTGACATGGTTCTTAATTACTGTTATTAAAAATTATGAAGATGAGCTATCACACTCGTTACAGGACGAGGGTGTGAAATATATCATTGTTTCAAATGATATTCTGCTTTCTTATCTTTATTCCGACCGCCTCTGTGGTCTAGTGGTCAGAGTCCCTGGCTATAGATCCAGAGGTCCGGGTTCGATTCCCGGCGCTACCAAATTTTATGAGAAGTAGTGGGTCTGGAACGGGGTATAATCATCCTCGTGAAGATCATTGAGGAGCTATTTCAATTAAATAGCGGCTGCGGTCTAGAAAACCGAAATTAACGGCCGTGGGGATCCGTTGCGCTGACTACGTGACACCCACTATCCGCAACACTAACTTCGCCGAAAAGCGGTGGTCTCTCGTTTGGTGTAGTTCGCTTACGGACTACAGGCCACGGAGATTGTTTATCTTTATTCCCGTTGCTCCCACTTGGAGCATAGGATAACCGTGAAAGGTTTTTTCACTTCAGTTTCTTAAATTTAGACAGTTGCTTGTACTCCTTGGACGGGAGATGAGCCCGTCGCAAGGCCGCTACATTGATTTGATTGATCAGTAACTGTCAGATGACAGGTCCACAGTCTCTTCCAAAACAGTTCCTNCACTAACATCGCCGAAAAGCGGTGGTCTCTCGGTTGGTACAGTTCGCTTAAGGACTACAGGCCACGGAGATTGTTTATCTTTATTCCTGTTGCTCCCACTTGGAGCATAGAACAACCGTGAAAAGTTTTTTCACTTCAGTTTCTTAAATTTAGACAGTTGCTTGGACTCCTTGGACGGGAGATGAGCCCGTCGCAAGGCCGCTACATACACAGAATAAATACAAACATACATTTATGCCTTGAGTGGGATTCGAACCCACGATCCCAGGGTCCGAGAGAGCGAAGACATTTTATGCCTTAGACCGCGCGTCCACTGTTATGGTCTTCAAATATTATTAGGCAAGGACAAATATGTACGCGAATAAGACTTGCCAGGTCCATGCTCCTTATTACACAGAAGAAAGGAATACGAAAATAAATTTTCATTATCAGCAATGAATATTTTACATAACACAAGGACTCTCTCATTTAATCGGAAGTTCATTTTACTTTTATAGATTTCCTTGACCTGAATTCAGTGGACACTCCACAACATAAAAACTAATTCCAGAAAAAAAAAACTGAGCTGTATGCATTTCGCTCTTGCTTGAATTCTGTGGTAACTTCCTTACCATCAGATCTCCTCTCCTTTCCCGCACTTTCCGAGTTCCAAGTTTGTAACTAGCTACCTCACAGCGTTATCACATGATTCTTAAGTAGTTGACCCTACATTTTGGGTGATTCGATCCGAGGAATTCTTCCCTGTCGCCTGTTGTGGTCCCAACTTTGTCATCAGTCAAAGTCCGCTTCCATCATGGCTGGAACCTGAAGGCGAATTATTGCAGCGTCGTAGCAGAATACTGATGAGCAATGATATGGTCCTACACGGGGACTTGTGGCATGTAACACGAAGAAAGTGAACTCTCCAAGGGAATCTTGTTGCAGAAAAGATGTAACAAAACTTCGAACTGAAACTAGTTTCGCTGAGTTGCCCGTTCTATTTTCCTCATATCCTACTAGTGCCACCGTAAGACCACCTCCGCTGTACGAGTATTATCAGTCTCAGGCATATTAAGCGATCTTTGCATATAAATATATATAAATGAGCGTACAGTACAGATACCGCGTCTTTCTGTCCGTCTGTACGCTTCATCTCTGAAACTCTTCAAATTGTCTCGATGAAACTGGAATTAGACATTTATAATATTCATTATTATTAATAATATCACGTATTAGGAATGATCAAGTAAAGAGGACGAGATGGGCAGGGCATGTAGCGCTAATGGGGGAGAAGAGGAATGCATACAGGATATTAGTGGCAGAGCCAGAAGGAAAGAAACCACTGGGAACACCAAGGAGTAGGTGGGTGGACAGTATTAAAATCGACCTTAGAGAGATAGGATGGGATTGTATAGATTGGATTGATCTGGCTTAGGATAGGGACCACAAGGGGGCTCTCGTGAACACGGTAATGAACCTTCGAGTTCCATAAAATGCCGGGAAATTCTTGAGTAGCTGCAGAATTTGCGGCTCCTCAAGAAGGGCTCAGCTCCATGAGTAAATAAGTCACGTATTAGCTGTTAGCGTGACTAATAATAATGGGTTACGGATTTGATGATTTAGTTTATTGGCACGTCTTCACAATTACACTAAATTATAACAGCTCACACATTTAACTCCTTCTGCACGACGTCTGTCTGAAGAATCTCTCAGTAATATCTCACTGCTCTAAAGCACGAGTAAACTCCATTTTATAAATGCCACGCAGCCCGAATATAAGTTACCATGTCGAACAGTTAATTGTTCTCCCTTATTCTTTTTCTTTGTCACAGCAATCTCGTGTTTAGCAACATCGTTGTCATTCGTTGCAGCGGGAACTTGATTTCCGAACCGTTGCTCAGCAATGGACGTCTGCTCCAGTTCCACCATTCCGGCTTTCAGCCGTCGTGTCACATTATTTTATTCATTATCCTTGTAATCTAAAGCCTCAAGGCATTTTATGCGTTTATAAAATTGGTGGAATGAAGATTGGCAGAGGAAACCGAAGTTCTCGGAGAAAACCTGCCCCAACGCCATTTTGTCCACCACAAATTCCAGTTGGCGCGGCCATAAATTACTACTTACTACACTTTGTACTTGGAAGATCACGGTGGCCGTGCGATCTGAGGCCTGAACTGTCCTTGTCCGCTCCAACAATGGAGCAGTGGGTTCGAATCTCACTCGAGGCATGTATGTTTGCATTTATTCTGTGTTTGTGTTATTCTGTGTGTAGGTAGCAGACATGCGGCCGGCTGATCCCCCGTCCAGTGACTCCTACTGCCTGTGTATAGGATTACAAAACTGAAAAATTAGCCTGGGCCCAACAAAGGGCCGTAGAGCCATGGATGAATGAATGAATACGTTATACACGTACTTGATGGATAATCAGTAGTGATCACCAACTTCATGGAAGGAGACCGAGAATGCGAATCTTCATCGTCGTGAAATTCTCAAATCTCACTTAAATCATTGTAAACCCACAGAATATGGAATCGTTCCTGCTTGTCGGTTCTCAAGCTATATAAGTCTGTAGCTGTATGAAACTGTCATAAAACCCGAGACGGTGCGGAAGAAACATAAAAACGCAATTAGAAAATGTAAAAATTCTTTACTGTCTGCATCCTGTTCTGTATCACAATTTGTGGTATTCTGGCCGCCAACACAACAGTAAAATATAAACCAGTGGAATTGTTCATATTGGTTTTATTTAATATCTGTTACGTGTTTCGGTCCACATTTGGGATCATCTTCAAGGGAATTTCATTAAGTACGTCTCATGTTATTTAAATATTCAATAATTACTGAGTACCTTCTATACGACGCCGTGTAGTTTGTTAGAGAGGTACCAACATTTGGAATAACCTGAGTCCTCCGCCTACATGACAGAAGAGAGAGGCAGCAGGTTCCTACGAAACGTCGGTAAATGTTCAATAAACCACACGGCATCACAGCCCAGAAAATTGTAACTATCATTCTCGAAATCTTAATCTCGAATCTTACAACAGCAGATATTTTTCTGAAACAAATGATCATTTAATATGATGATGGATATAAAATCGCAAAGAAGTCACGTGGAAACTCTGGAGTGGGGTCCTCTGTTCACAGTGTGGGCCTTGCTGATATTAACAGCATGGAAAACGCGTCTGTGTGACCAAAGGTAAACCTGTCACGCCGGATTCCATACAAAGGCAAAGCGCTACCTGTAAATTCGCAAGTCAAATTGTCGTTGCTAGGATACCGATGGATGCCAGTCAATATTTCCCCTTTTGACTTCTCATGAACAGAGTTAGGTGAAAATTACATGAATTTTCATGCTTTTACTTTATAAAATATGGTGGCTATTCTTTGCACCCCAGACCTTATTAAAAAACTCAGAATTTTGTCCTCATAGTGCATTAACTGTCGCGCGGTCTAAGGCATGAACTGTTTTCGCTCGCTCGGACACTGGGATCGTGATTTCGAATCGCACTCAAGGCATGGACGTTTTTCTGCGTTTATTCTGTGATTATGTTTTCCTATGTATTTAGAGACCTTGCGGCGTGCTGATCCCCTGTCCAAGGAATCCGACCGACTGTGTATAGGATTGAGGAACTGAAGTGAAACAAAATTTCTCACGGATGCCTTATATTTCAATGTGGGAATAACAGGCAAAAGAGAGTGTGTATTAATGCCGGGAGAATTCCTTAAAATAGACCATATCATTCCCAATTCATTATTCACCCTCTTCTAACCAGAAGGTAGCAAGCTGGAAGTCTTATAAAAGACAGTCAGACTGCAAGAAGTGGAGATTCTTCCTCATATTAGGTCCCAATCCCATTGGCTCGTATCTACCACCTGTTCAAACCCACTTCCCATTATTTCCTGGGAGTGTAGGTAGAACTCGTTAACAATAGTATGCGGCCTGTGTAAGGAAGAAATCCCGAAATAAGAACCATGGTCCTCCAAGATAAGCGGTTCAGGCAGCCGGCGTACTGTACACACTCTCAATATCCCAGAATATTTTCTACAGCTATCCTGTACCTCTAAAGACACGCCATAGCTTAAACGGTTAGTCGCTGGCTTCCGACCGTGGTGACCCGGGTTCGATCCCGTGTCTGGTCAAGTGGGAGTTGTGTTGGACAAAGTGGCGCTGGGGCGGGTTTTCTCCGATTACTTCGGTTTCCCTTCTCAATCTTCATTCCACCAAATTCTCCATTACCATAATCACCCGGAGCAGGCTAAAATAGGCCACTCCCCACTAAGCGAATTTAAAAAAAAATTGAATCCTCTACCTCTGCCCCAAAAGAAAGCAAGTTTGTTTGCTCTTTATAAAAGATTGCTTTACATACTACTTAAGAGGCATTTAGAAAAAAATCATATTTGCAGTAAATTTAAAAAGAAAGTGTGATATTTCTGCACTATATATTCTGTGTAAATAGAATAACTTTGTACAAATATTATATTTTTGGGCATTATCCATCGCCCTGTCTTTATCTAAAAATATCGTCCTGTTTATTTTTCAGAAAACGACGTTTCGGATACTGGATCCTCTCTCCGTCTTCAGTTAAAACCTACTCAGTTGAGCCCAATCGATAGAGCTAGTCCCTATCTCCGGAACCGATTTAGTTCGTGTCCTTTATGCTGCCTCTCTTTTAAGATTATAAACTTTAACAAACTATTTTAAACCACATTTGTAAAGAGACTAATTGTAATAATTTATAAATATTTTAATGTATTCATGCACTTTGCTGTAGTTGTTAAAGGGTCAGATTTTATATTCATGGCATTGTGATTATTATTATTATTATTATTATTATTATTTTACTGCAATATTCACTCGGTGGCAGTTGATATTACACTGATACAGACAAGGAAAGACTACAACATAAAGGGAAAAATACAAAACAAAGTACAAAAAAGTGAATTATATATTGATATTGACCAATCACATTGTAATAGTGTAGTTTGTGCCTGTATTGATATATCCTTCTGAAGATGGTTTCTAAGACCTAAACATGTCATGGATGAAAGATTTAAAAGGAGAGAAGGAAAGAACATTTTATTAGTCACAATGGACAGAGTTTTTTAGCCTTTTATAATATTGCTAGTGTGACGGACCAGGATGAACCAAATCAAAGACTTAATTCTTAAATACGAACATCAGATGTATACGCGTGCAGGTCACCTACAACAAAGGTTAGCAATTATCTCTACGATGTAACGGTTAGTATTCTTGCCTCATAGGCGACAAGTTTTCGTGTCTAATCTCCGCCTAAAGCTGTTGTCATACAGGAGCAACCGACTGCATGAAAATGATCGCATGCAACTAGTCGCCTGAAACCAGCGACACTTCTTGCCCGCACACTGAAGCGAACGCACGAGTAAGCTACAAAAATCACGCAATAACAGACCAACGCAAGGAAATTGTACATACTGCCTCTATGGGTAATGATCAAAAGAAAAGTTGTCCTTGTGCTTCATTAATTAAGCACAACACAATGAAGATGAAGTGGGAAGGAGAAGTATAGCTTCATCATTCTCAAAGTCAGGGCTAGATAGCGGTGAATGGTCAGCTTCACGCCTCGGTCGCTTTACTCCCGAGAAAAGATCCCCCAGTATAGATTGGATAGGAGGCTGGGTGGACCCCAGAGCCGGTCTCGACTCTGGGGAGTAGAGGAAATCTCTAAACCCTGTGGGGAATCGAACACTGAACATCTATCCTGTAGCCTGTCGCTATACAAACCGAGCTATTCTGGCTTTGCCTCTAAGGGTAATAAAATATAATCGAAATTAGTAGAGCAGTTTTCGATAAAATGGAGTTTCGTTTTTGGGCCGGTAGAGAACGTACCATTATTTTTCTAAAGATATCACCTATCCGGTTTTATTTAGGGTCATTATTATTATGCTTCTACAGCCCTTTGTTGGATCTTAACCGCTTTGCACACAGACGGTAGGACTCCTTGCACGAGTGATCAGCCAGTCGCAAGGCTGCTATATATAAACAGAACAACACAAACACAGAATAAACGCACACCATAGAGACATCCATGCATTGAGTTGGATTCGAACCAGCGTTCCAGCGAGCGAAGAGAGTTCATACCTTTGACCGTGCGGTCACTGTGATCGGCTTTATTTAGGGACACACTCTTCATAAATTACTGACTTGTAAGCGATATCATTAAGTGCTGATTTCGAGATAGCCAGCATTTTGTATTTTGGAACTATTTCAAAGGTCCCTGTTTTTGGAGTTGGAAATTTCGTATTCACTCGGCTTCCACTTATGACAGATAAACACTTGAATGCCGAACACGAATAAAAGGAGCCCAACCATTTATGTGCTAACGAAGCTCACATATATACAAACATACTGACAGACAGATGGCATAACAAGAACCATATTTCCATATTCAGGGGTACAGAAAATATGTAAATCTCGGGATCTATATTTTCCACCATACTGTAGTTTCACATATATATTTTTTTTCCTTGGCACTATAGCCCCAGTTGGCCTAGGCCTACCTCCATGAACTTCTCCGTTCACTTTGGTTTTTCTAGATCTTACACATTCGGTACAGGCCTCTACCTGTACACAAACACAGAAAAACGCACACACACAAACTAAACATCCATGCGCTGAGTGGGATTCGAACCCACGGTCCCGGTTTCCAAGCGAGCGAAGACAGTACATGCCTTAGACCGCTCGGCTACCGTGACCGGCACATATATATATACTACGTACACAAGAGAGTAGGAACCGCATGTTACATGTGGCCACATACAAGCAGCAGGTCGAGCCACTGGGACAGCTGCGCCTCTCTTCTGGCTTACGTCTCACGTAAGGATTTACATCTGAGATACTCAGAATCTTACACGAATTCCGAACCATTATAAGTACATTTTCGTGGTTATACTCAGTATCTTCAGGTACATTTCGGGAAAGAACTGAGTGCGAAATGTAGAACAGTAGTTTCGCGATTTCTACGGGTGACTTGGTATGATTGATTGTGAAACAGAGACAGCTGGAATATTGTTAGGGTGGGGGAGAAATTCTAGGAAGAGATCAACTGCAAGGTTGAGGTGGCAGGAAATTATTAAGATCAATCTCAATTTTCGCGTTTGGCATCTTATTGTGTGTGTATATATAGATTCGTATCTTGAGACCGTCGACATAATAATTAAGTGGGAGGTTACAGGTTGGCGTATTGACATATATGTCCTAATCAGCTATTCACCGAGCTGTGACCTCCAAATGAATTGTTGTGGCGACCACACCGGTATACACACTGAATTAGATCAGTATTGCAGAAATGATTATGAGGTTAGGTGACGGACAGAACTGGTTCAGAACTGTGTCCAAGGTCAGGATAACCCGTTAACAGTGGCAGACCTTTGGGTTTCATTGACATAACAGTTTAGCTTATGCAGTTGGAGGACTACTTTAGTTACAGGTGCAGCTGTTCCTGTGTAGAAACTACGACGTTAAAGTTAAAAGGTAAGGTAAAAGTGAAGTTGGTCGAATAATTAACCTTGACACTAGATGGAGATTAGTTGTCAGATTCACGCTGCAGTAGCATTATCCCAAAGGAAAGCTCTCCTGGTTACTCATTGATTAGGAGGATAGGTGCCGGTCACGGTAGCCGAGCGGTCTAAGGCATGTACTGCCTTCGCTCGCTTGGAAACCGGGATCGTGGGTTCGAATCCCAGTCAGGGCATGGATGTTTAGTTTGTGTGTGTGAGTTCTTCTGTGTTTGTGTACAGGTAGAAGCCTTGCTACGAGCTGATCACCAGCCCAAGGAGTCAAACAGAAAGTGTAAGATCTAGAAAAACCGAAGTTAACGGAGTTCATGGAGGTAGGCCTAGGCCCACTGGGGCTGTAGTGCCAAGCAAAAAAATGAGGCTAAGTAGACATGAGAGCAGGTCTGGACGTGATGACCGGAACTGAACCCCGACCGTCCAGACGCAGTCACTCTACTGACTTAATTCACGGATAGTTAATAATACGAAGGTTACATGACGGTGCCACGAAGCTGCGTCAGTATGTGTATATCAGACAGCTCAGGAAGTTGTAGAAATAAACATACGTGTATAGTTTCGCATCCTGCCGTAAAGTGCGCTTTGCAATGTACCAATTGGGGGAGTACACATGGCGGTTTATAGTCTATGTCAGTACATAAAAAAGCAAGCGTTGCATAGAGTCGCGTGTTTATAGAATTTCGATTTTCCAACGTTTGAATTCAGAAACTAAATAATTCCTCTCTCGCCCTCTCCTTCTCTCTCTCTCCCTCTCCTCTCTCTCTCACTCCCTCTCCCCCTCTCCCTCTGGCTCACTCGTTCTTTCTCAAAAATGTTCTATGTTCTGCAATCTCTAAAATAACGCCGTGCAGGTCTTATCCGTTTGGAATGGTCATACTTATAATATTTTCGTTTGTATGGCTGGAACAGCTGTTTCGCTGCAGGTATTAAACACAAGCGGTATTATTATATGGCAGTCAGTACAACAAATTCCATATAAACCAATATTATTGTATTAACATTTATTTATAGCGGCCTCCATAGTCTAGGAGTAACGTTCCAACCTCATGACTCAAGTTACGCGGGTTCAAACCCGGCGGAGGTCGTGGAATTTTTAAGGGCGGAAAAAATCAGGGAACAAGTCCTCCGGGAGGGACTTTAAGCCGTGGGTCCCGTGTCGTAGATTTACGGCACGTAAAAGATCCTCGTGCTCTAGGAGAACGCTGAGCAAAATTAGGCAAAAGGTTTCCCACTCAAGTACACGTAGTTTCCAAGTTATCGTGTACCACTGCCAGTAGAGGGCCGACCTCGCTGGCAGAAAGGGGAGATAGCGGGCACCAGTATCGGTAGGGTATGGCGACAGTAGATATTAAAGGGGGACGTACAATAGACTATTAGTCGCGGTGCATGGGGAAACCTACTCCCTCTATACTGAATAACTGAACATTTATTTATTATTCCGTATCTGCTACATGTCAGTCTAGAAAACCGAAATAAACGGCCGTGGGGATTCGTTTCCCTGACCACGCGACACCCACTAACTGTAACCGCACCATGCAGGAACACCAACAATGTTGTTGATTTACATTCTTAATTACAATGTACTACATTTAAATGAACTGTATTACTGATAACAAGATGATACAGAATTGCCCCCAGCACCAGCAGACGCCAAGGACAACATCTGGTCTTTCTGAGGGACAAGCAAGCTGCAGATCACTTGAAAACCCAGAACGGAGCAGGAAGTATCCCGCTGTGTTTTCTGGGGATTTCAATGCTTAACTTCGACGGTTCGAGTCTTTGAAAATTTGAGACTTGACAGATACGAGTCGCAATATTTTTCGAAGAGGCGTACCGAGTGATCGTTAGCGTACCTCCATTTATTTGAGAGCTGTCAGAGGGACCGTGTTGTACTTAGGCCCAAATTAACATGGATCTGGATAGGGATTGGCTGAATGAAAACGAGAGAAACACCCAAATTTTAGGTTCAGCCAATCAGCAAAATTTCAGAGGAGAGAAATCCAGGCGTTCCCGGAACCGTCGGGACTTCTGCCTCTCCAGAGCAGTCAGTCATCAGAAGGAAATAGCGGGAGTCAGTCATCAGAAGGAAACGGCGGGAGTGAGTCATTACAAGGCAATAAGAGCAGTCTTTATACGGGAATAAGAGCGGTTAGTCATGGATAGCGAGTAACCGGAGTGAGTTGCCAAAGGGAGTAACAGTAGTAACCTCCCGGACGTTAAATTGGTGTACAAAGTCCAAGTGCTAGGGCCTCGTAATGTGTAACTCTAGTGAACACTAACAATAAAGGCAACAGTGTTGGTGAAGTGCGAGTTTTTTTCAGTGTTCTCTCTCTCCTTGTGTGAGCAAGGCCCAGAAGTCGCCCTGAGACAGAATCTCGTCCTACCTTCTGAGCAGTCGGAACCCCAAACGTCCGCCTATCCATATCCCCACCTTTGTTTTCCCCGTTCCAAACTCGTGGATTTCACCCAAGTCCACTGGCGCCCATAAAAATTCAAGTATTCAGAGCAATCCCACACCCTACCCTGAATCAGACAGCTACAAGGAAGCGGCGGATAAAAGGGCAGACCAGGAAGGTGCGAACGTGAAGGGCAGGTAAGGGACGACCAACTCGTGAGGCTTGAAGTCTCACTGAGCGGTAAGGACGAAGAAGAGGAGGGCGGTAAGATAACTTCGCCGATAAGCGGCGATCGCTCGGTAGGTATAGTTGGCTTGCGGACTAAAACCATGGAGTTTAGTTATCTGCTATATGCTTCGACCCAGCTTGATCTTTTTCAGGCAGCTATTGAATTGCGTTCTAATGTAGTTCCATGTTAGTAATTATATTAGTGTTAAGTTTTTTACTGGTAATTAATCATTAATTAATTTTAATTCATTTTACACTGGAATTGTTTTGAAATAAAGTAATGTCCATGGTGATGTATGTTGTATATCACAATATATAATAGAGGGAAGAAGTGATGTCCCCACACAAGCTATATTATGTGCAACATATTTGTATGTAAAGAAATCAGATTTGAAGCAAATAACAGAGTAAGACAACACACTCATAGAAAACACTAAAAATACCGACTCTCAGTACAGAATAATTTCATCACAGCTATTCACGAAACCAGAGAAAGAAGTGATAGACCATATAGAATTTAGTGTCGCTTGCTCGCGACTAAGCGCCCACATGCCACGAAAGTAATCACTTATATCATACTATATGATTACACATCACACACAATCTAACTATATTAAAATATATTTAATCTATTTTCAGATATATAACGGACCAAATACAACGCCGACTCCCAAAACAAAAAATCTACTTTCTTCTCTATAACATGTCACCATGGACATTTACTTTACTTCAAAAAAATTCAAGTATAAAATTAATAATTAATTAACAGTAAAAAAATTAATATTATGACAGATTTGGAACAGATTTGTTAGGGAACGACTTGTGGAAACTGAGAATCCTAGTGCGTATGCAACGGTGGGCTGAAAAGTGTGTAAATCAGCGGTAGCGCTGTATTAATTGTAATTAAGAGAACTTGTAACCGCAGCGCCAATAAATCCAATCATCCAATCTGGAACCCGTTACTTTTGTCACGTGAATCCCCATACGCGTGACATTATAAATAGTATCATCTTCTGGAGTATTGAGCCGTGTAGGTGGGGAGAAATCCACTGACCTTTTGCAGGAAAGTACTAATTCCATCTTGTCGGAGCGTGACAGTACGGGTAACCACGTTTTCATCAAAAAGCGCTCACTGCTGCTACTTCCGCTAATGCTAATATTTCACCTATGAAATTTAAAATTAAAATTATGTGCATCGGTATGACTGAAAAAAAAAGACAGACTAACTAACATTTCGAGAAAGAAGAAGGAAAATGTAATAATCCACTCAACCCCTGTCATGGCTCTCCAACATTTCCGGGTTTGCNCAATTAAAATTGTGTGCATCGGTATGACTGAAAAAAAAGACTGACTAACTAACATTTCCAGAAAGAAGAAGGAAAATGTAACAATCCACTCAACCCCTGTCATGGCTCTCCAACATTTCCGGGTTTGCGAATCTCTGCAATAACATGTCATGTACTGGTGACTCTGTTAGCAATGTCGGTCATAAAGATGGAAGTGGCATGTTCCTCCCATATATCTGCACCCACCTACCACGCTGCACGGTGTCCCATCCAAGAAGGCTACATATAGCCTTGATAGAAACCACCGTGGGTATATTAAATCCTAATATGTCTGGCTTTTAGAAGCCTCAGAAAGGGGTTCATATCCCATGTTCAGTTTAAGACTATGTTTTCACCTTTAACAGTGACTCGGCTGCCTCTTAAAAGGTGTCATGGGTTCGTGGAATAAAGAGGTGAAGTTATTCCCTTGCTTAATCAATTAAGCACTATGTCATGAAGACATATGGGGGAGTGGCGATACAGCTCCACCATTCTTGACCTCGACACGAGATAGAGGTAAATGGTCAGCTTCACGCCCCTGCCGCTTTACCCCCGGGGAAATCGTCTCCGGTACGCATTAGACTGGAGGCTGGGTGGGCCCCAGAGTCGGTCTGGACGATGTGGAGAAGAGAAAAATCTTGCCAAGCCGGGAATCGAACCGAGCGGTACAACCCGCCTCTGTACCGACTGAGCTATTCCGACTCCGGGCTCACGGAATACCTGACATTTATTATTATTATTAGTATTAATAAATTCTGCCTTTTTGTTATTTAAACTGTTGGTCCTCACGTTCTTGCTTGGTATATAAGAGAATTTACAATGCTATATTCGCTTAAGCTGCTAATGTTGTTTGTAGGGACGTTTGACGCATTTCTAGTCAAAGCTATTTTCCTTAATCGCATTTAATAATTTATACTTCTTAATTATTAATTATTAAAATATTAATTGTGCTCAGTATTAAGTTATAATTCTTCTTCATGCATTACTGTTAGCATGACCGCACCAATGAAACTGTATGGTCTAAATGGTACAAGTTGCCTTGCTTTGTCTGTTGTTTGTGTGTATGTGTTCGTTTTGTTTCTCCCTTTGCTCGTGCTTAGTTTATAGTTGGCCTTTATGTTGTTGATCAAGCATGTAAGTAAATAAATAAATAATTTAACTTGATTGTTATCACTATCAGCAGCAGCAGCAAACAGCGCAATCCAGTCAGACTTGATTACTGTTTATGGTCTTGTGTATTTAATAGCCTGTTGCTATCTGCAAAGACAATGAAAACCCAACTGAGAAATGACAACAGCATTATGAACAGTTTGTGGGGAAGGCTATAGCTGAGAGAGGTCTCAACCTATTGAAATAAGTGTTTCATAATTTTCCTGGAAGGAATAATTAAACCGTTGGCGCTTCTTGTAATGAATGCATGAAGAGAGACGTGCAAAAAACATATCGAGAATCGAACTGGTGTCTTACCTCTATATGTGCTACATATGTATAGCAAGTAATCTGTGACCAATATATTGATCTTAAAGGGAACTCCTCCATTTATTGTCTGCACATATAGGAGCGTACAGAGTGTTTTCATTTTTGAATATCGCTTGACGGTACATATGCAGAACTAATTGGTTTAAGGGCAATGTTTACCGATCTCTGATTAAGAAAGTAATTGTAACTTTATAAGAACGGACTGTCAAATTTAATATGAACTTTGAAAATTCTACATCCATTACGCTTTACAGCTTCCTGGAGTTTACACCGGAGTTACATGATGTACTTTACTTTGGATCTTGTCGGCAAAAATTAAATCACAATTAGTGTGAGGCTCAAAAGGAAACTTTGGTTTACCCAAAAGCAACGCCTCGTCTAAACCGCGGTCTTGGCATAAAATTAAAATTCACTAACGTATAAAACTAATATTGAAATTTTGTTTCTATATTGTATAAACTTGAATAGAAACACTGGCAAATATAGTATTTGACAGTGTATTTACGACTGATCAGCTTCTGTAACAATAGGCTTGTTGATTAAATAAAAAATATCTTGAGCGAGGAATACCGGATGTTAAGGAACAAATTTAACAAGTGCATCCATACCGTATGGATGAGCTATTAACACTAATGTCAAAGAGTTTAGAATGATTGATTAATGAATTAATTATTTAATATATTTATATAAACAAAGACATAAGAGTGCGTATTCTCCACACTGCAGTAAACTTTCCCACTATTATTACTGTCCTAATATAGTCTACAAAGAAGTTGTAATTTTTGTTTCAACTCCAGTGACCTTATCGCCTGCCAGAAAATAGCAGCCATGATTATCAGAAGTTAGCAGAGTATTTTAATTTATTCAAAACTAAAATTATGTAACATTGCAAGTTTTAACTTATAATACAAGTATAAAACAACTAAAAGGAATAATAGGTTCTCGCCGTCCAAGAAATAGATGGAAAGTTGATGGCGGAACAAAGTGATTTACTGAGTCATAAATTGCAAATAATGGTGAAGAATGTAATAAACTATATGTAAGCAAAGCAACTTGGGACTATATTAAAAATCGTCCCTAAAATACTAATGTCATCACCATAGGAAGAGCTCTGCTGCACACTCCGCCTCCGGTCTAAAGGCAGGCAGAGGTTGAAGGCGGCAGGAGCGTGAAATTGACAGCTCATATTCAGCGTGTGGAGATCGACTGACTGGCTCTAGGTCAAGAATATTGTTCGAGACGTAGAGACTGAATACCGTCGAGGCGTGAGAATGATGTCGTATACTGAGGGCGATGACCACGCCCTATTTAAAATTGTCTCGGAATTCAGGTGGGAAGGCTGATGACACCCACAAAAACTTATGCAGGATAGCCACACGACCATCGGACTGTGTACATGCCGAATATACCTGTACATGCACGGTGCTACAGCTACTCCAATCTATAAGCGCGAGAAAAAATACAGCTGAAATGCCTCTGATCCCATCACTAGTGCTATACGAATTTGTTCAGATTTCCCGACGGGTTTTCTCAGAACGCCCAATCCAGTGATTGAACTACAGTTTAAAAACATAGCAAGGCATTTCTCGTTCAGATTATAGCCTAAAGGCACGGAAAATATCCTAAAGTCGTGGGTGCTTTTCACAGATCGTGGCCTAAGTTTCCAGTGGTTCTATCCCCAAATAGCTCAAGCGGTTAGTGGCTGGCTTCCCACCGCGGCGGCGCGGGTTCGATCCCCGGTCTGGTCAAATAGGATTTGTGGTGGACAAAGTGGCGCTGGGGCGGGTTTTCTCCAGTACTTCGGTTTCCCCTGCCAATCTTCATTCCACCAAATTGTCCACCATCACATTCACGGGGGGCAGGCTATAATAGGACAATTAGTGGCCGCCGTGCCGAGCGGTCCCAGTTGGACTCCACCCCTCCACTAAGCGAATTAAAAAAAAAAACAAACAAATTTTATGGGATAGAGAATACACTGATACAACGTCTTAAACACTGATGGTTGAACACAGGAAACAGAATGAAAGGGAATTCTTACTTTTTATATTTCTCTTGTGATTTTACTCAGTTTAATCATTGATATACAGCCTTTATGCCCTAAGCAACCAATTATATTTTAACCTTAAAAACAAATAAATTTGTAGGTAGAACCATTAACATAGAACGTCACGAAATAAGTTATTTATTGTTTGACGAAAAACAAAATATTTGTCCTCATTATAATTTATATTACTTCCTTCGGACACAACAGAAGGGCATAATTTCACGACTTGCTTCCACTCGTCATCAAGCTAGGCTCTCAATATGTTTCTGATATGACCGACTTAACGTGTAGAGAATTTTAATATGAATTAATAAATTATGTATTAACAAATAATTTAAGAATGTATATATAAATGATGTGTTAAAAAGTATATTAAGACCATAACAATTATTTTTGTGTATATTCTTACTGTAAAATATTTGTAGCTTCACGATTCAAGTACAAGACCCTTGATGGTGGAAATAACAGGCCGAAATTTCTAGGGCTAGAAACAGATTCTGGCATTGTATGTAATATTTTGTGTAGCATGTGGCGGAATTAAAATAATATGTCGATAGGTTAAACCACAGAAGTAACGTTCTAGATGCTCCACCATACTTCCTGGTTATTATATCGTTTTTACACAGTTTCTCAACACCAAGGTAATTCCTCGACTTATGATACTGATGCAAACAAAGACAACAAATTTAACCATTAGAGGTGCACAATAACTAAAATGAGAAAAAAGTTAACAAGTCAACATATATTATTTGTGTTTATATCATCAGTGGTTACTAAGAGAGGCTTTAAAAAGACTCTAAATTGTTCAATGATAATAATCTCTATATTTCTTCAGCCAGCAGTGCAGTACAAGGCAGTATTAACATGCACCTTTAATTCTAGTATATATACCCTTACTTAATACTGTAATTCCGAGTTTACGAGTTATGAAATGCGTGGGTGGCCCTCGTCTTTTTTAACCAAGTCAGAATGCTAGTTTCCCGCACTGCGCTTTTGGCATAAAATAATGTAGAAAAGCAGAATAAAAGGGGCAAAGGTGCTTATTCTGTACAGATAAATGAAATAGAATGAAAGTGTCTTATATTAAAAGAAGAATACTGCGATATCATAATGTACAGAATATTCAAGAAGGATGGAAACCCTCTGTATTAAAAGAATTTTTATGAATACCAACCCAACAGACAGAAAAGGCCACGGAAAATGGATGCGATGCTGGGTCCAATTTAACTCTTTTATGGTTATATTAGCATAAGATCCTTTGATTTTACAAACTTTATCAAAAATACTTAACCTCAATAACTTGAAAAGTTTTGGAAAGAGCTACATTTACACTACGATACTAAACTTGAGAGAATACCAATATTCTGCTACTATGTAAACGATTTTTTAAAAAACTTGATTAAAAACGTAACTTTATTAAAAATATACAACTCCATATTTTCTTCAACTGGTAACAAAATATCAAAATGGGCATTATCTAAGTGAAGGCCAAACAGCAGATAAACATTCCTTTCAAACACAACTTGGTCATCTGTAAGAGTGGCTGGTTGAATTGTTTCAGTTACAAAATGAATATTAGCAGGCAATTTAAAAATCACAATAAAAGATTTCTATTTCCACATTATAATAATACAGCCAAATTTTCCCACGTTCACTTTGTAACATTCTCTCATATTAATAAGCAGCATATTATTATGAATGTTACATTCATCTGTAGGAAACAATTTCCACTGCAATTACAGTTTCCACAGACAATTCCTCCCCTGATCCACTCTTATGCACACTAAATCAGAATTTTGCTTAATATGTACGCTACAAAAGACGGCCTCTGTGGTCTAGTGGTTAGATTTCCTGGCTACAGTTCCAGAAGTCCGGGTTCGATTTCCGGCGAGACCAAATTTTCTGAGAAGTAGTGGGTCTGAAACGGGGTCCACTCAGCCTCGTGAGGATAACTGAGGAAATATTTCATGAAAAGAGCGGCTTTGATCTAGAAAACCGAAATTAACGGCCGTAGGGATTCGTTGCTCTGAACACGCGACACCCTCTATCCGCTGAAGTTGGCACTAACTTCGCCGACAAGCAGCGGTCGGTGGTCGGTATAGTTCGCTTGCGGACTAAAGCCACGAATTTATTACTATAGGATTCTGACGATGGTGTATAACACATGGTGTATAAAGTCCAAAAACCCAATATTCATTCATTCATCAGTAATCTGTCAGATGACAGGTCCACAGTCACTTCCAAAACAGTTCCTCCACTTAATGCGATCTCAAGCTTTCTCTTTCAATTAAAATATCCTCTTCTGTCCCCAAGGTCATCCAGCATCTTCTTACTTTTTCCTGTCTTCTGGGCACTTCTATCCGCCCCTCCGGTTTGTTTTGTCTCCAGAGGAAACATCTCGCATATATGGTATCTCTAAGAACTGAAGAACACTAAGAACTGAAACCCAATATATCACCACGAATTTATATTTATGTACGCTACAAACAATGGAAATTATTTATGCGCAATTCACTACCGCCTATAGTTCAATCTTGTAACATTCAATACACAACCGCATATTATTCTGAATGGTTTCAAGCTCAGATACTCGCGATATGAACAGTTCCCACGTCTCGGCAACTGTTTCCAAAGATGACCGCTCAGCTGATCAATTCTTATATACAGTAAGTAATCATTTTACTGCATCAGCAACGAAAACTTTTTCTGCAAATTTCGAGACTACAATGTTGCCTGGCGGCCAATCCCTTGACTATTTCCATAGTTTCCTGTTGCGGACAACCTTATGGACTTCCAGCTGGCCTCTGACCTTTATATGCATAGATCAATTGTTAATGCGAAAATTTAAAATCAATTTTTGAAGTCGAACAGGCGAAAGGAACTAAATTATTTTTTCTCTGTGTCTTTCTAACCAAGTGTATGATATCTGTGTAGGTTAGAGAGACCTGCGTGGGTAGAATTCTGTGAATAGGCCTAACTGGGAAAGATATCGAAGGAAGAAGTAGTGGCCAACTTCAGGCTAAAAGGATAAACTGTCTCTAAGAGGCCGTGAAGGCCCATATGGTTGTGAGACATCGAGGCTCCCACATTTTATCTAGACAATCGGCTCACTTGGTGTCAGTAGAAGACTTTATTCATGCTTAGTACTTGGAGCGTGTGAACGAGACTGTTATAGTGCCTGTGTTTTAATTCCGTCACCAGGAGATGACTAGTGTGTGTAGCAATGAATTATAAAGTGTAGAAAGAGCGATAGCGCTATAATTACGTGTAATTGCTGGTGGCGTGTATTAGAAGATAATAAGCCCGTTCATCCAATCCCGACCCCGCGATTTCAGTCACTAATACACGTGACAATATGTAAGCACAGACGTTGTGGAGAAATCAGAGATTCCAATTTTATGCCCGGTACCTTCAATTCGTTAAGTCCGCCACTGGTTCCGATCCTGAGCCAGTTCAAACTAGTCCGTACCACCCAATCCCATCTCTCTAAGATCCATTTTAATATTGTCCATCAACCCACGCCTTGGTCTTACCAGTAGTCTCTTTCCAACTGGCTTTCCCACCAGTATCATATATGCATTCCTCTTCTCACCCATACTTGCTACATGCCCTGCCCACCTCATTCTCCTTGACTTGATCATTCTAATTATACTTGGCAAAGAATACGCTGGACTGAACGGTGGCAAGAACTACCCGAGTTCAATCTCCTCTTCAAAATTTGATTTGTTACTGTCCTTCCAGAATATTTGAAATGTGCTGGGCTTGATAATACTCAGTTAAATTTAGTTTAAATTCCTTACATGACGGAATTTGGTAAGCCCGGAATACCGGGATCGATTTCCTGAAGGAGCGGTGATTTCTCTCTTCGGATCCAGGTTCAGACCTTCTCTGGGAGCTATGTTACTTACCCTCATGGACAGTGGTTGGATGTCATCAGTTCCGAGGCTAAGAATGGGCGGGGCTTCATATCCGTGCCTCCTGAACGTCTTCATGGGTTGATAATTTAATTAATTATTTTTAATTTGTAGAGCTGGGTGAGACTGCGTCCACTTGACAAGTATGCCCACTGCACGAAGTCAGATGATGATGATGATGATGATGATGATGATGATGAGTGTGAAGCAGTTGGTGGAATGAGAATCTGGCAGGAGAAACCAAAGTACTTTCCCCAGTGTCACTTTATTCACCACTCTACCACAAAACCTGACCTGGGACTGACCCCGGGTGGCTGCAGTGGAATCCGACGACTAAGCGTCTCAGCTATGACAAAGCCAAATTGGCCGTTAGGCGCTGAGAAATTTTTTAATTTGTTTATAAAGTAATGTAACTAGTTTGTAAGTATTATGTGCAAATAAATTCGTTTGTACCTTATATGAAATCCCAAATCCAAATACAGAGTGTCCGCATGAAATGTATCCAAAATAAAATATTCATATCTCAGAGAGAATGTATTATATACATTTATGGTTTACACCGTTACAAAGGGAAAATGTCAAAGTTTTTTCTGCTTATATAATATCTCTCTGTCCAGGTGATTTCTAACATGGTGGCAGAAATGTGGCGGCGCATGCGCGTAAGCCGGACAAGAGAAAACAACTTTCAGTGTTTTCCTTTCCGCTGACATAAACCGGCTACTTGTAGGACAATTAGTTACCGAGATATGCAGTATATTTGTTTTGTTTTGGGTAACTTTCATCCCAACATTCTTTATAACGCCAAATGAATGTTCGGTGTTGCTGCGCACGGTAAGCTTGGAAACAAAGAAACTTTTGTGTCTAGTGGTCAGGGACACCGACCTCTATCCTGCAAGCAACTTTGGCGCTAATCCTTTCGGAGAGCGTTTCAATCCCACATGCGTGCGGCTGTATTGCGTTACACAGTAGCTGAAAGTGCTTCCAATCTCTGCTTTCAAGTAAAGGTTGTTTCTCTGTAAACCAAGCAGTAACAGTTCCGTTGAAAGCATCAGAAATTATTGTTTGTTGGAAATTGTTTGAGAGTGACCAGGGGAAACAGGCTACCCAAATGAGAGCAGAAGACAGGACCTAAAGGAGGACACTGCAGACGACATGAAATCCAGTGTTGTGATGATATGGACATAGAGAAATACTGGTGTGACATAAATTGACAAAACAGCTGAGAGGACGCCAATGCAAACCTTGAAAGCAGGAAAGCGAAAGCATAGCAGTAAGAGGGAATACATGTGAGACGGGAGGAATGTGAATGCTTTGGAATCATCACACAGTTACGAATGTATGAAAAGGGAACGCCAAGAAGAGATAATAAATGCAATGCACATTATACTATAATATATCAAACGTCGTTATTAAAGCGTTAATCTTATCACCGTGGGTACACAAACCCACCACGCAGAGCTGAATCAAGAGCAAATTTTCACTTCCCGGTTGAAAATGTTCCACGTTAACGTTATCCTCTCATATATGGGGGAGAGTCGTGCGGCTAAGTTCCCCAATTGTCTCCTTCCTCCAGATGTATCGGTCAAAATATTGTGTGCATTTGTTTTTCTCTGTGCACGTTACATGTCCCACCAATATTATTTCCCTTGATCACCCACACTTATCAGATGAAGAGTAACATCCAAATGCTTCTACACCCTTACAAAACAATTAAATAAGACTTTAATATAGAGATATTCCATTCCATGGCGCTATCGTACCGCCATAAGACCGTCGAAGTATCCCGGAAAGTTCGCTTAACAAGCACGTTCGCGGCTTCATGAATTGAATACACCGTACTTTAATTCTTAATTGTTGGAAAGGAGACGGGATTCCGAAATGATTCTATCTATCTATTTATCTATCTATCTATCTATCTATCTATCTATCTATTCCTGCTGCTCCCACTTGGAGCATAGGTTATCCGTGGAAAGCTTGTTTCACTTCAGTTTCTTAAACTAAGACAATCGATTGAACTCCTTGAACGCGGGTCGGAATTGATAAGTAGCGTGTATTACCTACTTTCCTTTTACACAGCGAATGCAACAACAAAATGGGTAAGTCCTATATCTGTCAAACTGCATGTTTCATCTCAAAACGGCTAAACAGATTTTAATAAAATTTGGTTCTGAGTGTGTACACAAAAATACCTGCATTAATTTCACGTATCGGTTAATAACCTCTATTCTGTATGAGATTGATTAGCTCAAAGTCTTTGTTGTGGTCATTTCTTCCCTCTGTATTTACCGTTTTCCCGCGGCCCAATATTCTACCTTCGAAGATAGAGGAAGAATTTTCCTCCGAAACATTAATATCCATCCATCATAAGATGCTAATCTTGGTACCCCTATTCTACGTAAGTCGAAACTTAATATAAAGTTTTGATTCTTTTAAATTTTACATTATTTATTTGAAATAATTTTTCCCATATGACGAATATTCGACGAAATACAAGGAAAAATAATTTTCCGACGCTATGCAATGAGACGTCTTTACAGCTATTATTTTTAATGAATATTAGAGTTAATTTTACCGACCACACAACACGTTTTTTATTATTTACTGTCACACTACATGTTTCGACCTCAAAATATCATCCTCAGGTGTACGAACACAGTGCACAATCACACGCAATCAAATTCGTTTTTCCACTTATTTTGATCCTGTATCCTGTTCAGGTCCACGCTCAAATAATATGTGTCGAGTTCTTCTTATAAAATATAAGTTAAAAATACAAATGTTAAAAAGTTAAAATTTAAAATTTAAAATTTAGTTCACTATAGCTAGTTATATTATTACCACTTGGTTAAAAAGTTCATGAAATAAACTTCAACTCATCACATTGACTGCACTTTCACTTTTGAAGGTCTTGTTGTTCTTCGGCGTCCTCTGATGTTGGATCTATTACGTTCCTTGTCGTGATGGAGTAGCGTGTGATTGTGCAACTGTGTTCGTACACCTGAGGATGACCTCTTGAGGTCGAAACATGTAGTGTGACAGTAAATAATAAAAAACGTGTTGTGTGGTCGGTAAAATTAACTCTAATATTCATTAAAATACACAACAGGATGCAAGGAACAATTAAATTTATTATTTTTAATATTAATATTAGTAATGAAAGCCAATAACATGTAGAAAAAAGCTAAGAACGCATTTGGAAAATACGTTTACTCCATTGAGTACACCTCTGCATTCCACTGAAACTGCCTCTACGTGCTAATAGTTACCCCCTGCCCCTTCATCAAGCCTCGTTGGTTAGCCGTCTGCTGGAGCATGGGCTGACCGCATTAGTGGTTGCCAATTGCTCGTATCAGCCAGGACAGTTTAGATTTAGTCTGCACTCAGCTTACAGGTTCATAGTTTGGGTTTATAACACACCCTCTCCCACCATCTCACGAAGTCAATCCATCATCCTTATGCAGTAAGCCATATTACAGTAGTCTTACTAAAACTGTGTGCCTTAACGAGATCAATTTCACGCCGTCTTCTTTCGTGGAAGAAGGAACTATCGGCCACTGTAATAACGTAATTCTTTAAAACTCTCTTCCCTGAAATTTGGGCAGTGAGAAACACTTTCTTTTATTTACGAACGGTTTTATGGGTTGAACTGTAACGTGACTTTTAACTAAACTGTTCTCATAATCCAGGATTTCTCCTTATACAGAACACAAATCTTTTAACTGTAACAAACCTTCTGAAACCGCCTTAATTCCCGCAGGAGTCCTCCCATGCCGATTCGTTATAGGCTCCCTGTACCTCGTGCTGCTGCACTCTATCGCTCCGCTGCTAACATTGATCCACGTTACTTCCATTGGCCTAAATCAGCCTGCATTTGAAATGTTCTCCTTCTGGATGCTGTTGCTCAGGCGTAGGTAAAGAACAGAACTCAGTCTTTTAATTGCAGAAGAACCCGATGATTTCACTGAGTGCAGAAAGTTTACAGATGTGAAGAAACACAAAGAGTGGACACTAGGTCCCATGGAAATCTTCCGGATATGAAATGTGACTCTAGAATGAATTCTCGGCCATGCTACCCTGATTATTTATACAACTTTCCTGGGAGTTGATCGGGGCTTATTTTAAGCATCTGATACTTTACATGAGCTTAGAATACATTCAATTATAGTGTCACAAAATTTCCAAACGTGAGAGGAAACACTGACCTCTCCGACCTTGCTATTGACAGTGTTCAGACACGAACTACTCGTAAATAAATTAATAAATTTGTTTTGGGGAGACTATGATACATTACATGATATGAGGTTCGAGAAAAATGCATAATGAGGAGCTTCATAACTTGTACTCTTCTCCAAGTATAATTAGAACGACAAAGTCAAGGAGGATGAGGTGGGCATGACGTGTAGCACGAATGGGGGAGACGAGGAATACATATAGGATATTGGTGGGAAAGCCAGAAGGAAAGATATCACTGGGAAGAAGTAGGTAGGAACTTAGAGAGATAGGAGGGGGTTGTTTTGGATTGGATTGATCTGGCGCAGGATACGGATCAGTTGATGGCTCTTGTGAACGCGGTAATGAAGCTTCGGTTTCCATAAGATGCTGGGAAATTCTTGAGTAGACGCAGAATTGGCTGCTCCTCAAGAAGGGCTCAGCTCCATAAGTATGTAATGATACATTACATTCCCTTTCTTTCAGTATGGGTCAATCGCCTGTCTTACTTAGTCAAAAGATACAATTTGGTATTACGCCTTATTATACCTAATCACATACATTTACACATTGTCTGTCATGACACTTGTCATTACATAATCATTACACATATAAAAGATTTGAAATTCTTATGACAGTGAACGTTAAGTTCACAGGGTTTGGGGATGGGACGCCCTGTAGTCTGGTACCAACTTTTCGAAGGAAATTCGCTTCTACCTTGAAGAAGAGACAGAAGTGTCCAATTAAACGCGGTATTTTGTCTACCGAACTACAAGGCATCATATCATATGATATGTGATATTAGCCTGGGTTCATACTAACCTCTACTGAGCACACTGTTGTAACGACAACGTTCCATTCTGGAGGTACTAGGTTCGAATTCAGTCGTGTTACTGGCTATTCCGATTAAGAATTTTCATGCAGAAGTAGAGGTTCTCACAGCGGTGGTTATGAACAGTACTATCTTCTACGATATAATGCCGTGTAGTCCGTTGATATTTTTCAATTAGCAAGAACTTGCCGCCTCTATCTTCAGGATTAAAGTGTAACCTAAAGAAGAAACCAAAATGAAGTCTGTATGCAGAATTCCTGCTTGGCTTATTCTTCAACACTGAAGATGGAGGCGACATGTTCCTCTGAAACGTGAGTTAAAAGTCAAAAAAGTTAAAAGCCGCCTTTACTCCCCGGAAAGACTCCTGGTACTCATTTCTGTTAGAGGCTGAGTCAACTCCAAGGGCCATAGTGCGGCCTATTTGTTCCATATGACTATAGCACTTGTCTCTAGAAGTATGAAAAGAATATGGACGAAGGGCGTTTGAAACCAGAATACACCCAGTCCTTCAATATTAACACGAGTCCCACTAACACAATTCTAACACAGTTTATAACAAGGATGATTCTCGACAGTTTAACACGGTTTATCCACGAGTTGTTCTTCACATTATACTGCATCGTTTCTCACATATATTCCTGTACGACTAACACAATTTCACACCACACATTTTCAAGAAAGCATTAATCGTAGGTACAGTGGAACACCGCATGTATTAAGGAGAACGTCTGAACCCATGAAAAAGGCAGTAACAAGAAAGCAAAAATTTCAAAATAAGGGGTATCATAACGTGTGTTCAGAGAGAGCTGCTTTAGACTGCCTGTTTGCTGCCAATCAGTTCTTCATGGCGACATGTCCCTTGAGACTCACGACCAGTAATACTATTTTCCAACTAAATACTTGCGGTTACAGTCCTTAAGTAACATCCTCTCTGAGGAGAGGATGAGTCTGTCGTTTACAGTTGCTGCTGGTCCTCGCCAGTACAGTCATTCTCAGGTCAGATTCCCGCGGAACTCATGACCACATTTTACTCTCATATACGAGACTCACCCAACCTGGAGAGCCAGGTCCCCGTATTTATATCCACCAGGAAGAGGAAGGTCCAGTTACACCCTCAGGCACTGAGTTCCCTTTTCGTCGCTTCCTACGACTCGTAGGGCTACGTTGGAAAGAGCGTTAATATTGTCAAGTTCATTAAATCAATGAACATGGGCTGCGCGAAACATGAAATGTGAATGAGAGAAATTAAAAATGTATACAAAATTTTAGTCGAGAAATATCTACTTAATTCAAAGATAAATATTTTGTGAGTTTGTAATAGTTTGCTGTGAGGTCCGGGAGGGTTTATTTCGAGTCATAACGAAAAGTGAGTCACAAAAAGACTCAGAGAGTATAATATAGTTAGCTGAGGGAAAGTTTCAGACTTGTGCTGTCAGTTTTGTTTAGGGATAGATTAATGATCCACTTAATCGCTTCGAAGGATGTGCTGTGTCCTGTGGTTTGTTCATGAACGCTTCCCCTTTAATGCCTCGCCTCCACAGAAATCAAGCACTGCTTGTGTCTGTCAAGTCACCGCCTTGAGAAATGAGTTTCCGACGCAGATTTTCAGTTCATGGGCATTAAAGTGTAACCTTCCTAATTCTAATTAATTGTTTATAAAATACTCAATAATAATTAAGCCCAAAGAGTTAAATTTTTAAATAAATGCCCGAGACAATAATTATAAGCATATGAGAATATCCATCTGCAACTGAAATATAACATTATGCTTAATCACCGAAAGCAGTACAGTATTTACGAGATTATAAGACAATTCTCGAATTTTTACATGTTTACTACCTTAATCAGGGAACCGGGATAGCGTAGTCGATATAGAGACTGGCTACGGACTCGATGACCAAGATGTCGGAGTTCGAGTCTCGGTAGGATCAAGAATTTTCTCCTCTCGACGTCGTCCAGACTGGCTCTGGGGCTCCCCCAGCCTCCTAACCAATGAGTACCGGAGGTAAAGCGACCGGGGCTTGAAGATGACAATCCACCTCTAACTAGTACCGAGGTGAAGAAAATGTGGATCTATACAACCACTTCCCCCATACTCCTTCATGACGTAGTGCTTAATTACTTAAACACAGGGACAATTTTACTTTCTTACATTACTACCTTAATCTAGACTGCAAACGCATACGCGGTGCATTTGACAGGAGAGTTTTATATAAACATTTATAAATTGCATACTGACGTATGTGATAAAGTATTTATTGCCAAATGCTCAAACACTTTAAGTATCATTTAACATACGTCGTATGTAATTCAGTTGTAAATATTGTCGAGAATAAAAGACTTCGGTAATCTTCGTGCGTTTTCGAAAAATCAGTGTTTGTTAGCCTCTCCGTGTGATGGCTCTGCTTTACGCTTGCCTTCACGCTGGTATCTTGATCTATTTATTCTTCGACCTTGAAGATGGAGGCAGATTTATTCCTCCGAAACGTCGCTAGACTTTCAACGGATTACACGGCGTTGTATTCCAGGAGGTATTACTCTTCATGATCACCGCTGTGAGAACCTCAAATCCTACACACAAAATTGTTGATTGTTAGGAATTTACACGTGGCGCAAATATTCTTCCTCAATGACCTTGAAAGTAGTAAAGCTTAAAGTGTGTTCATTCTACGAGTATTCTTGTTTGAGGAGCTATGTCAAAGATACGAGGGGAAACTCATACATGTCTTCATACGTAAAATAGGTAAAGTCGGCCCTGTGCCCAACGAATTAAGAACTACACTATGAAGGCGTATGGGTGGAAGGGGAGTGGATTTGTAGATACACAAGTTAATATGTAAAATATTTTTTTTTTATTTTGACCAAAGTTGGTACATATTTATAAATCAGTTCAGTTGCTCTCGTACTGTTTGCCAATACAGGGAAACAGAACGTCCGTCAGACAGAGGGATAAACAGAAGGACTCAGGGGTTTGTACAGGCGCACCGCAGGTTCAAAGACGCTCCTGAAAAATAAATACACTTTCAGTGAATGATAACAGCTATCCTGCTGTAGAGAATAATTTCACCTTGAGATACTGCGACGAAGAATCATTAGGATACATACAGATAATAATACTGTAACGGATTTAATCAACGCGTTGCTAGGCAACGGCTCTGCAAACACAGTCCGTTGCTAGGTTATGCAACAATGGAGGAGGCCCTATTTTCCGTGCCCGCAGTGACGTCAAAACATGAAATAGTGATCACTTGACATTTGTTTACTGTTGGTCGATGTCACTTTCTCGGCTATATAAGTGAGCAGAATTCCTAAGCTGGAAGAACCAGTAGCGGCAGAAGCACGCGAACAGAGCAAATTGGAACTAGGAGACTAGGAATACAGAAGGGTACAGGAGGGCGGCCTGTGAGGATTTAAAGTGTGATTGGAAGATTTTATTTATGTGTAATATCTGGAGTGTGAAATTCAGTGAGACTGTTATAGTTGCCGTGTTGTAAACCCGTGAAAACTAATGTAGATAGACTGAATCGATTAGTGTGGCGTGATTGTACATTGTGTGATGCAGACATAGTGTAATAATTAATTGTAGTTACGACGTGTAAGTAGATAGATAGATTTTTATTAACTTATTTATTTAACAAAAAGTAGTTAAAAATAACTTAGATTTTTACAACACAACATATAAATGAAAGAAAATAACATAAAATAACATATATTTAAAATATGTACTGAATTTTATGTGCAGTTGATATATACAGTAGTATTTATATCTGTTTGTTGAGTATAATTCGTCCCTCTTCAATTTTTCCAAGTATGTGTTTGTGCAGCCAGTATCTCTCGAACGCCTCGACGCCATCTTGCCATATGCTGTATTGCATTTCTAGATTCAGTCGGAATTGCAGCCTTATGCGGTACATGCGTTGGTAGTCGGGTGGTTTTTCCTGGGTGTTCTTCGTTGCTAGGTATGTCTTGTATATAGTGGTCCTAGACAGATAGATCTGTAGGTAACCGGAGTTGCGTTTCACATCAGAATTTAGCTTAATCTGTTACTGTACCGCTCTCGCAAGGAAACAGATGTGAGTTCTTTATGAAACAGTGAAAGCGTTAGCTGTCTGATGGCGCCTATTGTCTTCAGAGTCCCGTACCCCCCTGCTCTCCTATATTCAAGAGACCTCTTTGCACCTCCATATTGTTCTTTGTATATACCACTCCCTGCTCCTACTTGAGAGATGGATTTATACTGTCTTTATTACAAACGTTATTAATTAAAAACATATACAGGCATTGAATAACCTTTGTTACTGTGTATAACTAATGGTGACAGAGATTTGCTTCTCAGTCCCTATCACAAGAACAGTGTCTCTTGTGAAATTCTATGCTTGTCTTTTAAGTAATCGTTCCGGGGCTGAACAATAGGATAAGAACACAGCAGTACAATATTCAGTGGACACTGTTGTTTGCTAACGCGACACCTTGAAGAGGAGACAGATCCTGGAGGGCCCAGATGTAGATTATACGTCACAGAATACACAACGTGATAACTGTTTGTGAAGAAAACTGTCAACCTGATGACAACACCTCATGTACTGCAAAGTTAGCCATTCAGATTTCATTTATTCTTTATCTGCTTTGCAGATAAGATCTTTGGAGTTACTTTTCAGAATTAATTTCTGAGACTCTGAATATGTGGTAGGATACCCTGGATGGCAGATCAGTTCATTGCAAGGCCTCTAACAACAGACAAAAATACAAAAACTTTCAAGGCAGTTCAACAGTTGAAGACTTTGTGTGTTATTGTTGTTCGTAGTTACGAAGTGTTACAGTTACAGTAAGATTGTGTTAGAACTAATTGTAGTTACAAAATGTGAGTTGTTAATAAACCAATTACCAATCCGAACCCCGTCTCTAGTCACTAATACACGTGACAACATAAACCAATAATTTAGAATTTCCCTTGTATTGCTGTGACATAACAATAGCTTGTTTGGCATTATCAATTGATACAACATAGTTAAAATAATCAGATTACAAGCAATATTCATATTAGCCTTCTGTAACTATCCATTTTCTCTTACTTAATTTGTTCTTGGACCGAATTCAGGAATTATCCATCGAACGACCCTTACCTCCACATGATAAAACAGCGAAAAATACAATGGGACAGAAACCTACGACCCGAGCGCGATCCCAATGCACAGATGGCCTGAGGCCAATGAACCACCCAGGAATGACTTAAAATGTTTGCAGAAAGAAACTAGCGATTTCACAATGTTATTTTAAAGTAAAATAGTAGGGCGTGACTTTTCGCTACCGGTGCGGTAAATTACATTGAAGTTAACTGGAATGTTAATCAATGTTCTGTTGTTTCTCCCGAAAATTATCTATCTTTCGGTCGACACTTATTTTGTGATATTTCAGCATATTGATCCTTTATATCGTCACGTAACCGTGGTTTGCGTGACTAATAAGACTGATTTTGGATTTGGTGATCGAATTTATTGGACATTATTCCTAGTACTCATTTCTGTTAGAAGCTGAGTCGATCCCAAGGCCACAGTGCGGCTGGAAGGATCAGGTAAACTGAAAAGAAAATCCATCTCATCGGGACTCGAACCCGCGACCTTCAGGCTTATAGCCTAGTACCTAAACCAACTATTCTACCGCGTACCCCACAACCTGTTACAACAGTTCACAAACCACTGTCAAACTGTCATCTTCGATTGGACACTCCAGCAGAGCTCTGAACTGAACTGCCACCTTGTTGTACTCCATTGTACTCCGTCGTACTCCCTCCCTTCTTCTGACTGTGCCCCCTTATAACTTCTCAGCACGGAGACCACGGAAAACACCTATTCTGTTGTCAAGAATGAGTGTATATTGGTCTGTCACATAGCAATGATGTCCTTCTATAGTTGAAAGCTTATGCTTCGGAATGTGTTTACCGAGTCGTTGCCTAGCAATGGACGTATGGGTGATAATATGTTCTTTTATTTTGTTTAAATGTACTTCTAACCGTACTATTTAGCCCTATGAGAAAAAGGGTCATTTTACAGCGCTCTTCGAAACTGTTGTTCTGATTATAACACAGTTTTTAAGCGAGATATCCAGTAACACAAAGGGAGCTAAGAAGCACTGTGATGTTGCTGTCAGCCTATGTACCCTATCAGTGTCCATCGTAAAATTAATATTACAATTAATCCACTTCAACTGTAACAACATGAATTTCATATAAATAATATTTCCAAATTCAGTTTCTTTATTTTTTAATTGTCAAGTTTTAGAGTGAGTGAGTGAGTGAGTGAGTGAGTGAGTGAGTGAGTGAGTGAGTGAGTGAGTGAGTGAGTGAGTGAGTGAGCGAGCGAGTGACCGAGTGAGCGAGTGAGACTTTAGACTGGGTTTGGATTCGCAATTGAATTTATTGATCACTTTGCCCCACGAATCGTAACTACAAATAATTAAAGCGTCATCACTGATCTCCACACTTTAAAAATCACTACGGCACACACTAAGTTCCTTTTTTGTACAAGAGGCCAGAAATGGCCGGAGTACAAGGGACTTAGTCTCACCCCACTAGCAATAAAAAAAAGGTCTACATGCTACGATATATTTTATTTATTTTGTGACGTTGCCACTATGTCGGAATTATGGGAAGAAGGCTGAATGCCAAAGTGGAGAGAATTTTCAGGAAGCGATCGTGATCCACTTTGAGGCACTATGCCTGCATTTGCCGGATGGGACTAAGGAAAAGGAAACAGGAAAGAAATATAACATACTTAGGATAGTCTGTGTCTCAGTCGAGATTCGAATAGGTCACCTCCAGAATACAAGTCACAATCGTTAGCGTTTCAACCGCCTTCCTCTGTAAATTTAAATTCAGTTTCATAGAAATCGCGCTGACTCTTCCATGCAAAGGCCAAACCCTTAATGTTGTTTAGGGAATAAATCGATCTTGGTTCTGAAAATTATATGAAACACAAGAAAGCTATGTGCAAAATTCAAAGCCTCTGATTGCTAAAGTACATAGTACACATTTTTTACCTCTGAGATTTAAACTGTTAATGAGTAAACGAGAGAAACAATATATATCGAAGCATTCCCTATCTTCATTATCTTGTTCACACGATCCCGTCTCTGTACTCTATGATACACAGCTTGTACTTCTTCTCTCTGCAATGTATCTAGGTTCGTTTTCTTGACCGTGTCTCTCCAGGAGAGAATACCTCGTACAATGTTAGGCTGCCTGGCCTATGTGCGCCGTAACCTCTGATGTAGCGATGCTGTGACAAGCCCTGCATTGTGCGCTCGTAGAGGACAAAACCGACAGGGAGTCGTAACACGCCGGAACTACAGACCTATCATTTAACGTCGCAAATCAGCGGTAATGCTTCTGATGAGAGCCCCCTGTAGACACTGACACAACATGCGTTGCTGATGGAATTGATCCGACACCGCAGTACGGCAGATAACAGAAACAAGGCAACGCGTACTTCATTCCATATCTTACCTTCTCCTTCTATGAAGGGCACAGAAAGAAAGTGAAATTTTACAAAACACGTTGAAACCTCACAGAGTTTTTTTTTTTTTTACTTTTTCTATTTTCCGGTGTTCTAGAAAATAGAAAAAAAATACGTTTCGGAAACTGGATAATTTTCCGTCCTCAGGTGAAGGGGGAAGACACCTCAGTTGGGTCCCTTAGAAAGAGAAAATCTCTTGAAACATGCATGCTCACTTCAGTTCTACTCACACCCCTGCTGACATACCCGGCGGCCCACTTCTGTAAGTGTTCACAGAGGCTGCAGACTTAACTCTTGCGTTACGTTGCCTTGTAATTACGTTAAACTTTCTTAAACTCTTTGTTTTGTGTTTGACCCCGTTAAAATTGAGCTGACTGCATACTTCTTTTAATTCGCTTAGTGGGGATTGGAGTCCAACTGGGTCCACTCGGCACGGCGGCCACTGATTGGCCTATTGTAGCCTACCCCGGGTGGTTATGATGATGGAGAATTTTGTGGAATGATGATTGGCAGGGGAAACCGAAATACTTTGTCCACCACAAATCCCACTTGACCAGACCCGGGATCAAACCCAGGCCGCCGCAGTGGGAAGCCAGCGTCTAACCGCTTGAGCTATGGCACGGACCTGGACTGCATACTTAATGAAAACTGATACATATGAGGTGAATGTAAAAAAAAAATTATTTATACTTGTGAATTTTAATCATAAATAAGGAGTGAAGAATAGCGCAAGCCTGTGGTAAATTCAATATTATGAGAGCCCCACTCATTGCCTTATTGAAATCGGATCTACCGATATCAAATAAATATAAGGAAGTTTGCTAAGCCGGTACATACGTGAGGCAGAGGGAAAGTTTTCATTTGTACACATGGTTACAAAACTCGATCTTTTTGTGGGAGGAGCTGGCTAACAAAGGGAGGTTCAAATATTTACAAGAATGTGGACACGATAGAGTCGTGGCCAAGATATAGTTTATCAGTCGCATGCAAATGAATACGATTTTGTTGGCCGTGAGTAAACTAATACATTTTTCTGGATTCCGTAAAAATTAAGCCAATGATGGCGGGCGTCCGACTTACAGATGGGGCCAATAATTGTAGTACCTGCATTTTTGTAAGCATATGAAGACTCAGCAGCTACAGCCTGCTTAACTCTGCTCACCCATCATCCTTACCACCTGCTCTTCTGGTTGTCAGGTAATTAGTAAAGGGTTGGGCGCCAGTAAACTTATTGGAATTCGTTTACAAACTTGGTGGAGAAAAGGGGGGGAGTAGAATTGATAAGGAGATGCTGGTGGTGAGGTTCTAGTTCAAGTTGATAGAGATGAGAATCAGTCTCAGGAGTGTTTAGCAGAGTCTCACTCCGAGGGGAAGGGGAACTCTTTCTACTACGTAAGCAACACTTGTTCACAGGCACTTTATTGCGCTGTTAATCACTGGTGAACAATCAACTAGATTATACGTGTTCCTTTATGTAGGACTCGCACTGGTGCCTGTAGAATTACTTAAACAGCTTGCTTAAGTTTCCAAATGGATTTCGGATATCCTAACTTGCACTCCAAGCTGAATCAATAGTCAGCTGGTGGTTACACTCACTGTTGTTATAACCACTTACTCAATCTCACTTAACAGCACTTATAGTCACACTTAAAGGCGATACAGATTTCGCGTCTGAACAGTTGGTGAGCCAGAATACAACTAACTTAACAGAATGACTTCTCCTCAGAACTAGAAATCCTGACTGTTTCATATCGGCCCACAAGTCACCTCCTTAAATTTTGGGGACTGGTCAAATTTGAACAAGAGGAGTTTACTTCATTTGCTATCCCTCCAATCAGTTCCAAAATTCAAGGTAATTTGGACTTTAATGACTTAATGTAACTATTGGCAGTCGTTTGATGAATACTCCACTTGGTGTGGGTTCTGGGCGTTCTCACTTTTGACGTATGGTGTCCTGGACCTGTCAGAGAACGTAGTACCAAAGAATTCCGAAGAGCAAATTTTGAGTAGAATTTCTAGAGAAAACTTCAGGGGTCCTTCCTGTTTATCTTTGAAGCTATGTAACGAGCCGCTTTCTTGAATTCAAGAATCCTACTAAGTTGCCGTCTTGAGAGTAAGAATTTGGCTATGTCCCACTTGGATAGTTATTGTTCGTACAAGAAAATATCATCTAACATGGTGATTAACACTAGTAAATACATGTTCTTAATTTAAAACTGGGATGTGGTTGAGTGTACAGTTACACCTCACTACTTAGCTCTTCATCTTTCCTTGCCCTTTCCTAAATTCTTGAGATTACTACACCAAGTCCTATACGAAAACATTAAAAATGGAAAAAAGTTGACTGAGGGTTACTTTTGTTTCAAGTCCTATGAATCATGCTTGTAACTTTCGCTGCATAAGGACTAGGCTTAAGGAATTTAATTCTGCTAAATGAAGAAAGAAAATTTATTCGTCAAGAATGGGTTCTTTACAGATGCAGCCGATAGAATATTATTCTAACAAAAGTATTGTAGCGTATTGGGTTTTTATACCGCGACAAATAACTCCATGCCTTATTGGGTATAGCGAATTTTATTTCACACTCGCTCATACACTCACCCAAATTACAGATTTACGATTACTGCTATCTGCAGTATCACAATTAGTACACTCCAAATGCCACAATACAACTGACTGGTTGCTGGCTAACTCGGAACTAACTCGGAGGTAGCTCGAGGACTAACTCGGCGGTAGCTCCAGGACTCACTGACTCGTAGGTAGCTCCAGGACTGACTGTGAATAGCCTTCGCTGCTCCTTATGTAGCCTTGATCGGACAATTGTCGTCTGGTGCCGTGTTGCTAGCCACGCTGTCCGGAGTTGTTGACTGCTGCCTAGCAACCGCGATATCCCTCGGTGACGTCACCGCTGTTGATTCGCTTTGCATAGCTTCAAGGTTGCGGGGACTCGGCTAACGTCGGCTCCGCTCGGCTCACTTAGGTTCCGCTCGTGACGTCACCGCGCGTTGCGCGTTGCATAGCTACCAGGATGCGGGGTGATTACTCGCCTATTACGCGAGCTCTACGTTACCGCTACGTGCAGCTGGGGAGGTAGGGGTCAACATGTCACACTGTATAAGGTCGGGCAAATAAATTTCTACACTAATTAATTAAAAGTTTATTTTAAGAACTACAGATATTAACACTTACAATTTTTTAAGTAATCTCCCTCCTATTCTTTACAGTGTATCCAGAGCTTCGATCATGTTCAAAACAGTTTTAAATCGGAAGAATAATGTCTGTTAATTTGTTTTTTTACGCAGATTATTTAATTTGCTCAACGTCAGAGAAACGCTTTCCCTTCAGCACACTCTTGAGTTCTGGAAACAGAAGTCAGCTGGAGCCAATTCAGAAGAGTATGGCGGATGATCCATGGAAAATATGCGTTTACTTGCTAAAAACTGCGACACTCGAGAAACAAAAAAGTTGCCGGCGAGTTGTGGTGGTAAAGAATCCATGAGCGTTCTTCTCTTCAACCCCCCTCGCTTGCACCTCACAGCGTCCATAAGCTTTTCCAACGCCTCCACGTAGAACATCTGATTAACAGTGGTCTCTTCGGGCACAAATTCGAAGTGGGTGATGCCCTTGATGTCCACAAATCAGATCAATATTGTTTGAACTCGGACTTTAATATCTGAGGCTTGTTTAGCCTAGGGATTCACCATAAATTCTTTCTAAGATCTTTAGCATTTCACTTGGCGATTTATGCAGTTGAACGCTAGGATTCACATTCACTCTCTTCTCTATCGTACAATCCAATCTCACTTCTGGACAAAGTTGGCGATACACGGTGATCTAACGAGTTACTGTTCAAAGAATACTGAACGCAGTTTATCCAGACTTTTCACGTGAGCTCTGCCTTGTTGCATCACCTAACATTCCAAGTAACAGCGTTGCCAAATCACCTGGCACAAAATTAAAAATGTCTCAAAATATACGTATGTGCATATCTATAGAATACTATTAACAGCTGTCAAAAGTAGCATAATCTTATCTAAGTCCTTCTTGAATAGTTCTATGATCTGGGGTACAACGCTGTGTAGCCCTCTGAAACTCAACCGACGTTTCGGGGGAATATGCTGCCTCCACATTTAGGACTGAAAATCAAGCCAGGCAGGAAACCAGCATGGTACAGGATGTAAGAAAAGCTATTTTCAACAGGCTACATGGCGATATATTTCAAAAGATATAATTCGTCATAATCACCATTGTGAGAACCTCAAATGCTGCCGAAACCCGTCTTGTCTTCACTGAAGATAAAACCAGTGCAATTAAAATGCACAAAGAAGAAAAATATTATTAAACATAGCCCACTAAGGCCGAAACTGGCAGAATGCAGCATGTCAATATGGAAGTGTGCTTGGCTTCACCTCGATTTTCCTGAAAACAGGCAGCAATACAAAAAAAGGTGCAAGGGGTTTGTGTGCAGTCTGAATAAAGCTTTAGTTGATGGTTGGAGAGAGTCGTTTTTTATTAATATCGAATTTTTTATAATTAAAACCCATTTTGTTAAGCCATCAGAACGTAATATGTGGTCACATTTTAATTAAATTCGCTAATCAATTTGTAGTGGTTTACACAGCGCCAACAGTGATGTAATTAAGTGATTATTTTCGAGGTGAATAAGAGTAGAGAGGGGTAGGCCTTCAGATTGTGCGTATTTTCCTAATTCGTCGGCTGTTGTTCTGCACATATCAGTGGTCTTCAGGATCAGTTACTTTTTAACTTCGGGCTGCTCTGTATTCAGATGCTAACAAGGAAAGCAATCATACATGTTTTCATAAATGTAACTTCTGTTCCCTGTCAGGGGCTTAACGACCCAAGATACTATATCTCCTACTTTTGCCAGTACATACGGTAAAACTGACCGTTAAAGTGACGCATAAGTATTGCGTCAGCGTTTGATGCGATTCGAGTTCTTATTCCTGCTTTTGTAATTATATAAAGAGCAGGGATAGCGTAGTCGGTAAAGCGACTGGCTACGGGCTGGACGACCAAGGTGTCGGAGTTCGAGCCCTGGTGGGGGCAACAATTTTAATTTCTCCATGTCCACCCAGCCTCCTATCCAATGCGTACCGGCGGCTCTTTCCCTNAGAATTTTAATTTCTCCATGTCCACCCAGCCTCCTATCAAACGCGTACCGGCGGCTCTTTCCCTGGGAGTAATGCGGCCGGGGCGTGAAGCTGACCACTCACCTCCAGCTAGTGCCTAGTCCAAGAAAATGTGGATCTATGAATCCACTCCCCCATACGCGTTCTTGGCGTAGTGTCTAATGAGTTAAGTACGGGGACAAATTTACCTTACCTTTTACTTTTGTAATTACATAAGTAAATTTTAGTGCCTCAATTTCGGTGTTATGCTAACTTTCAAAAGTTTAGCTCCTATAGATAGCGATATTGGCACGGAAAGTAAATTTACAGGATCTTAAGAAAATAACTGGTATTCTGCTCGCTATATATAAAAATCCATTGCAAACCCAACTGCAGAAATGACATGATATTCTTTGTAGTATATCTTTAAATATGCACCATACAGAAGAATGGAGTCAACATAATAACATTAGGTAAAGAGTGGAAAGTTAAGAAGTTTCTCATTATGCAGTTTCCACTGTCCCCTTTGTCACTTCCTTTCTGCACAGGCACTGTCCTCAGCACTTTGTTCTCAGACACCCTCAGTCTACAAATTGTCCTTTCCTTACGGTAAGAGGCTTGCATAATTAGTGCAAAACGTAACATTGCAGGAACGTTACGGAAGTGCAGTTTCAGCACTGCATGGCATCCAATAAACAGTCTCCCTTCCCTAGTTGGACCCAGCCTTTGCAATTTGATCCTCTCTTTGAGCAGTTTTCCGCTGACTAGAAAGGAAACAGTTTGGTGGTAGAACAGGTGAACAACTACCCTCACAATTGCCTCTGCAGGCGATGGCAACATGGCAGGCTCACAGATAAGGTAAATTTGTCCCTGTGTTTAACTAATTATGCACTACGTCATGAAGGCGTATGAAGGAGTGGATGTATAGGTCCACATATTCTTGACCTCTGCACTCGTTGGAGGTGAATGGACAGCTTCGCGCCAAAGCCGCTTTATCCCCGGGGGAAAAATCCCCGGTACCCATTGGACAGGAGTTTGGGGGGGGGACCCTAGAGCCGGTATCGACGACGTGGAGAAAATTCTTGACTCTACCGGAACCCGAATTCCGACCCCTCGGTCGTCCAGCCCGTAGCGAGTCGCTATACCGAAAGCGCTATTGCGGCTCTCGAGCGAGGCCAGCGTCAGGGACACACATTGCCACAGCAAACATCTTCATTGCGTTTATTTGTTAGTTTATGAAACTATTTGTATTTGTGTTTGTGTGTAGTTGACTTAACGACGGTAACAATAACTCAGAATAAGAGCGTCGAGTGATCGGTGACAGTGAATAATGAAATAGAAAGGAAGGAAGGAAGGAAGGAAGCGAACGTGACATCTTTTTACGATGCTATTCCGGAATTTCCTTGTAATGGCCGACAAAATCCACAAAACACTTCGGTCAGGATAGTCTTTGCCTCGACCGAGATCCGAACCCGAAGCTACTGCCAGAGGTAACTCGCTCGGTAAAGCTGTATCAAGTAAGGTGGAATGGCGGACCTACTGTGGACTCGAAAATGGCTAGATTTTTATGTATTTAACAACGCTCTTTCAACTCCCGAAGTTACACAGGGTAAAATGTGACATGAAGGCGATCGTGGCGGTAAGCATTCAAGAGTGCGACACCGTGTAGTTTTGTAGAGCGGTACCAATGTTTCGGAAGAAGCTGTTGCCTCCATTTTCATGGAATAAGAGGCAGCAGGTCTCTCCGATCTATCTACCAAGCTTGACTGTGTCACTTCGCAGAAAACGGTAGGTACTGACCGTCGTTAGAACCCCCCAGCTCTCTCATGATGGTAAGTGGATAAAGTTTGGAAGGAGGCTATAGAAGGTTTTGCTGGAGGCGCGTCCACTCGTTCGCTTGGGAGACTGGAGCAATGGACTGACAAGTGACTTCTGGGTCACGAGAATGCGCCGCCCCGCACAGCACTTGCGGTAAAGCAATTTTAGGCAGTAAACAAATACGAGTGTCGTAACACTCAGAGTACTCTCCTGATTTAACTCCGTGCGTACATTTATATTGGCGAAACCAAAAATATTTGGAAGTACATCACTTTAAATTATTTTAAAAGACTCGTACACCGTAAAGATATGCTACAGAAAGCCATTTGCAAAACGAACCCCAGCAATGTTTCCAGGCATGGCAGAGACGTTGTAATGGTGCATACTTTAAAAGTTTCCCACTCACTTAAGTTTAGAGGCAATAAACTCGTAAGTAACTGAACAGAACAGCACTCTTATTTAGAAGCTCAACTATTCAAGAAATTCTCCGTCTTTTATGGAACCCAAAGGTTTGTTACAGTGTTCACAAAAGCCCGACACTTGTCAGAAGAATGCAGTTCACACTCTCCCACTTTATCTCTTTCAGATATGTTTTAACAACATGTTTCTATCTATATCTATCTTCCAAATAATCTCTTCCCCACAGACTTTCTAGCCGAAATCTAACGACAATATAATCTTATTAAAACGGTCGCGCTATTTGTCAGACTCCATACTGACGGACATTCATCTTCTATCTAAATTAATTCGTTAAGAATTATCGAAATTATAGACACACAACATTAATCCAAATGTTATGAATACAAGCCTAGGGACGCGTAATTATTTATGAAACCGTGATGTGTTGTACTGAAGTGCAAGCACTTGACATCCATGTCTGTGTACGGCTGAACGCCGTACAGCTGAATGATGTACGTTCGAGGAGCGAAAAGGGTGGGACCTATCCGCCGGGACGGAGAGACATGACGTCGATCCCACAGGGACTCGAGTACATTGAAATGCTGACATCAACTGCATTAATTAGCAACTGTAACACAGAGCACTGAACAGTACCACATGTTGCGACTCGCTGGTCTTCGCGACATGAATACTGCAACTGAGGGGCTGCTCATTCAAATTACGGGAACTATGTTTTGTGAGAAACTTATATTGAATGGCCGGTCTAGAAAACCGAAATTAACGGCCGTGGGGATTCAATGCGCTGACCACGCAACACCCTATGTTCGCAAAAGTTGGCACTAAACTTCGCCGTCAAGCGGCGGTCGCTCTGTCGGTATAGTTCGCTTGCGGACTAAAATCACGGAGTTTTTTATATATTTATGGGACAGCATTTTTCTCACTTCAGACCTCTGTCGATGGCTCCCGATATGTCACTGAAAACCCAGTCACTATCAAAATAACTACCCCACTGGACTGCTAACCGCCATTTCAATCCACACCACAGCTAAAATGTAGTGTAGAGCTGAGCTCACACTTTCTAAGTATGGCGGGGCGTAATATTAAAATATGAGTAAGTAGTGTGCAAGGTTATGAACTGGTTTCAACTGGCTCAGGATAAAGGGGGAGGGGGTTCTTGGAAACATGGTAATAGCCCTTCAGTTCCTTGAAAGGCTAATAATTTTTGGATTACCTAAGTAACTATTACATTCTGAAGTGAGGCTCTTCCCATAGACTTCACTCGATTAGGCCGTTTAGTTTAGGGTGTCCCGAATTTAAAAAATAGAAACCAACACACATTTTAAAGCGCTTCTATATATCGCTCTACAATCTCATATTTCCAGTTAGTGTTCAAAGAGTTTGTTCCTCCCCTTGGGCAAATGTCTGTGCTTTCGTAAGGAATTATTGCCGTAATTTTAGAATGTTACTCCGTCCTTCTAAATACAATAGAAATGTGATATAAAACGAATGAGCTATATCGGTAAACAGCTCATTGTTATAACGTTCTTCAAAATCTGATGTAGCGATGCAAGCTTAAAGGTGAGAGAATTTCCATCTCCTATGTTTCTCGTTTTGTTTGCTAAATTATAAAGTTCTACAGTTACTTCACACTCTAAAATATTGTCTCTTTATGCTTATTTTATGATATTGTAGCAAATTTTCAATTGACTTTCCAAAAAATAAAACCAAACACTGGAATATTAATCATTATAACCAGCAATGCAAGGCGTGAGACTGAGTAGTCACTGCGCAGTAGTGCAGTGCGCAGTGACAATCACTGACACGTGAAAGTCACCCAGGTACCACTTTTCAAATGGGTGTGAGAGATAACATTTTTACATAACTTCTAAACAAAGTAGCACTATTGGTATTTTTTATTGCTAGTGGGGTGGGACTAAGTCCCTTGTACTGCGGCCACTTCTGGCCTATTGTACCAGCCCCAGATGATAGGTGAGGGTGATTGTGGAGCAATTGGTGGAATGAAGATTGGCAGGGGAAACCGAAGCACTCGGAGAAAACCTGCCCAAGCGCCACTTTGTCCACCATAAATCCCACTTGACCAGACCTGGGATGGAAGCCGGGCCGCCGCGATGGGAAGCCAGCGACTAACCGCTTGAGCTATGGCGCGGTCCTTGAACTGGGCGGTTACAACTATAAAAATCTTGTTACCTTGTAATAAACAAACATTAAATTCACATGCAGCTATTCATTGTCACGTTACACTCAAATCGTCGAGAAATCAGAACCTCTTATGTTAACGCTATGGAATCCTTGTGAAGGCGGTTCTGGGAAAGAAAACTGCAAGCCTAGGAGGATAACTGACGAGACACACACAAAATAGATTAAAATTAGCCGCATGTCTTTCTACTGCGTCTTGATATCGAAGTAGTACTATCATGGATCATCATTGATACAATTTCTAACTCTTTCCATACTAAAATACGGTATTTACTTACGAAATATCAGAAACATGAGCAATAAGAAAGTAAAGAAAGTAAAGGTGTCCATGTAACAGGCCGTGGAGGCCCATAGGGTTGTGAGATATGTTGAGGTTCCCACATTTTCTAGACAATCGGCTCGTAGATGGCGGCGAGGTTGTCAGCCTTACGCTCCGGCCACACTTTACCCCCCAAGAATACTCCTGGTACTCGTTTCTGTTAGAGACCGAGTCGACCCCAGGGCCATAGTGAGTGGGGCTGGAATGATTAGGTAAATTGAAAAGATCCACATCATTGGGATTCGATCCCGCAACCTTTCGGCTTGTAGCATAGTGCCCCAACCAAATACGCTACCGCATGCCCACCAATATGAGCAATAACATATGATAATGCAATTATTCAAAATAGAAGTTTTTGTATATTTACATATAATAATACATTAATTCAAAATAAAATTATTTGTACTCTTTGACAGTTCCAGCCAATTCAAGACTATTCATGGATTCAGGCTTTCGTTACAACGTGAAAATGAACACTTTGTCTGAGGATCATATCTGTTCGTCCGCTGTTTCTACCTGTAACCTACTGTTAGGGTCTAAACTGTTGGATAGATTTCTTTAAAATGTTGTATGCGTGACTTTCTGTGAACGTGTGGCAATTCCAATTTTCAGTCCTACTGACCTTTAATAAATACAGATAATAAACAGACGTTAACATGTATATCATAAACCATTAGTCAAATTTTAGAAAGGACGGACTGCAAGAATGTTTAATTAACTTCAAAGAACGCCACCGGAGATTCATGTAATCTATTACGGCGTATACGTGTTCTAACAAAAACTTATCGGACTAGTAGCCATGTCACTTTGTTAAAAATTACCGCCTTTGTGATGAGGATAGGGATGGTTCCTGAAACGCCAGTCATTTTTATGCAAGGGAAACGCCTGATAGCCCGAGGTGTTTTATTAACTTTAGCTGCGGTAAAAGCTCCAGTTTTTACCTACACACTTCCTAAACATATTTCATGAAAAATAGTTATGTATTACTATTCAACTATCCAGGCTAAATTAAATTCAGTACTGAAGTTTTTAGTGCGTAATTTTCATTGTTGTTCATTTTCACGTAGATGACCGATCCATAAGAAATGGATCTGAAATCCGGGAGACAGTTTTATCTAACCCAGGAATCGCGTACATATCTTACCCAGTAACTGGGTCAACTCCTCTGCAATATCCCACCCACAACAAAACGGTACACAAGTATATTGTCTGATATGATGAAACCGGCGAAGCGTTATTTTCCGTGAAGAATGGGAAAAGGAAGATCTGAAGTCAGCCTAAATTCACGAGTCTCTTATCTACATTCCTTCGCTTTCAAGTCATTCTTCATTGAATTCTGAGAAGACAGTAGCTATATTTCTTTTCTTTTCCAACTCTGCTGACAGGCAGTCACGTCTTCCAACATGTCCCACACACACTGAAACCATCTTGTTAGCCGCTGCCCATGCAGTAAAACCAAGTGAATGTACAGAATATCATGTTATTTGTATTAACTGAAAGTAGTGGTGGGAAAGCTATGGTACGCGGTATAACTTTATTAACTTACTTACTCATGGAGCTTTCGGTCCGCGCCATAGCTCAAGCGGTTAGTCGCTGGCATCCCACCGCGGCGGCCCGGGTTCAATCCCGAGTCTGGTCAAGTGGGATTTGTGATGGATAAAGTGGCGCTGGGGCAAGTTTTCTCCGAGTACTTCGGTTTCCCCTGCCAAACTTCATTCCACCAATTGCTTCACAATCACCCTCACCTGTCAGCTGGGGCTGGTACAATAGGCCAGAAGTGCCCGCAGTACAAGGGACTTAGTCCCACCCCACTAGCAATAAAAAAAATAATAATACTCATGAAGCTGAGCCCTTCTGGAGGAGTCGTGAATTCTGCAGCTACTCAAGAATTTCCAAGCATTTTATGGATCCCGAATGTTCATTACCGTGTTCAAAAGAGCCCTCCAGTGGTCCCTATCCTGAGCCAGATCCATCCAATATACACCATCCCATCCTATTTCTGTAAGATCAATTTTAATATTCTCCACCCATCTGCGCCTTGGTCTTTCCAGTAGTCTCTTTCCTTCTGGCTTATCCACCAATATCCTATATGCATTTATCTTCTCCCCCTTCGTGCTACATGCCCTGCCCACCTCATCCTCCTTGACTTGATTATTCTAATTTTACTTGGAGAAGAGTACAAGTTCAGAAGCACCCAAGAGAGAAGGAACGAGGAAAGGTATGAAGCGAATAACTTCGAAGATGTCCTGAAATAGGGGAAGTGAATGTATAAGCAGTTACGATAATAATAATTATTTCATTAACATAAATAAATAATGCAGCCAAGTAAACAAAAAATGATAATAATATCAATAATAATAATTTAATTAACATAAATCTAAATGTTATTGAGAACTGAGAAATGAAACTTATAAATATTTAACTGAGAAATGAAAAGTATAGATTTTCAGAGAGGATAACAATAATAATAATTCGGTTTAATTGTTGTTTATTGTACATGCAAATAATAATACTAACAATTATACTATATTTAAAAATCGTCTGGGNACCATAATCACCGTAACAACAGTATCAGTAGCACAGAAAAGAGCCTATGGCATCGATTTAAAGGATGATCAGACAATAATAAATTGGAATAAGTTCGGAAGGAAGCGGCAGTGGTTTAATTTCCGGTACTCTCCCGTAAGTCACCTGGAGGGAGTGAGGAAACCCCACGAAAAATCCGCCTCAGTATGGTCAATTTCTGGGCCGAAATTTAAACCTGGCACCTGCCAGATACGAAGCAGCAGTCCTATCCACTCGACCGAGGTATACATTTACTGAATCCTTATATTATTAACTAGCTGTACCCGGCCACGCGTTGCTGTGGCTCAGTCTAACGAAATATTTCAATTCAAACGCAGATCAATCGACACAGCTCAATCCCACCGCCAATTTCACTGTAAAATAAGAACAGTTAAGAAAACGAAATGAAAAACAATGAAAAATGAATTATACTCACGAAATGAACGCTATGGTAAACGACACAGCCCAATTCCAACGCCCAAATCCAATTTATATTTATATAGATGTAACGTGTTTGGGCACGTCACGTGAGTATTTATTGTTCTTCGCTTTTACACTTATGCACTTTGCAAGAATTGCCACTTGCAGTATCAGAACTAATTCCGATGGGATAGGGAATACCTTATCGAAGAGTTAGTTTCATCTGTTGCTTAGGAAATGCTAGCACAGAACACCTTGTAGAAGTGTTTGGTTTCATCCGTTGTTACGCAACGGAACCTCTTATCCTCTCATCTCCGGGGAAACGCGTTTGTTGTTTCGGCAATTCCTATGCAACGGCTCACTGTTATTGCGTTTCCACGGAAGTATACTTTCCGGTTTCATCCGTTGTTACGCAACGGAACCTCTTATCCTATGCAATCGGTGAAGAACTTTCGGAGATCTTCGAAGGGTAACAAACCAACATTTACGTTTTTATTTATATAGATAGATTGACATTTTTAATGATTTTAACACCATAAAGTATTAAAATACATTTTTAGTGAGTGACATATTTTTGATGTCTTTTAAATTGTTGCATTATTTACGTGTACTTTGATAATAAGAATATGTCGCGTGTTACCTATGTAACATTGTTGTGGTCACGTGTCTCCTATTCAGTGCGACAAATGACTTCCACGCACGTCTCGGATTCAGCGAATAAGTTATTGAACGCTCACTTTTACACCAGGGAGTGCAATTATTATCACGTCCAGTATCACCGAAAAACTTTTCGGAGCTGGACTATTATAACCCGGTTTCGGACGCAATAGAGGGCACTTTCGCCCAGGGTTCCATTTCACGTGTTCTGTGCTCGTTGCCGCAGAAATGCATTATTTCCGCTGTTTCAACAGTTCGTTGCCACGGTTATTCCTAGGCAACGATCTGTTGGTATTCGATGGACGACGTATAACACGTTACAGTATATTAATATTGAGTACAATTAATACTTTAAGAACCAACCAACCTGTCACAGGTGTGCCATGTATATAATAGGTATAAAAACATGCGCGTGTTCGAATGCAACGTTGTGCCAAAATTTTGAAACAATCAGTGAAGAACTTTCGGAGAGCTTCGAGGACTAACAAACCAACATTTACATTTTTATTTATATAGATTGTAAAATCCCTGTGCAGTATACCAAAGTACTCTGAAGCAAGCTTTCCATATGACTACAATATTTAGCCCACTTTCATCATTCTGAAAAACTGAAAGTATTCTTATAGGATCCGGGATAGCGCAGTCGGTATAGCAACTGGCTACAGATAGAACAACCGAGGGGTCGGAGTTCGACTACTACTAGGGTTTAGAATTTTCTCTTCTCCATGTCGTCCAGATCGGATTTGGGGCCCACCCAACTTCCTACCCGGTGGGTATCGGGGGTAAAGTGGCCAGAGCGTGAAGCTGACCACTCACCTACAGATAGTGCCGAGTTCAAGAAAATGTGAATCTATACATTCACTCCCCCCATACGCCTTCATGGAGAGAACTTTATCTTACCTTAAAAGTAGGCGTACGAGATCATCTTCCTGCTTTTGTTTGCGTATGTCTGTGTGTCAGTGTGTCTGAAGGTGTATCTCCCCTATTAACTTTCGATTTCCTAAATCAGTCATTATGAAACTTTGTACATGTATCACGGCATCTATTCCCATCTCAAAGACGTGATTCAGAAATCCCTTCCTCCAGTTCTATTAACATTACAGCCTCTCAAATTTCTGAAGCTAAACCTTAATAATGTTTGAACACCTGCACCTAACATCATGAAACTTGGTATTCGCATCATGCCACATGAAGCCATCTTAACGGCATACTCCATACGTCCCTTTGATCAGTGTTGCCAGCATTAAAGCCCCTCAAATTGTTGCTGTAATAACCTTAATTTTACTTAACTGTCTCAACCGATAGTCATGGAACTTGGTAAGTATACAATGCCAGTTGAGATCATTTCAATGGGGCACATCATAAATCCCTTCCATCAGTAATGCCAACATCACAGCCTTTCAAATCGCTGAGGAAACCCCTTAAAATTACTGGAACGCCTGTACCTATCTTCATGAAACTTGGTGTTGCAGTCGAAATAAACAACGAAACAACATTCGCTGCTAGGCTATAGATTCTTGATAAGTAAGCACATGCAGCTTTTACTGGGTAACGCCTTCGCAAACAAACACGTTCCCACATAAACCACTGGAGGACAATAATGAACGGTGTTTTCTACAAGGTCCGAGCTGAGATATGAGAAGCGAGACAAGTTTAGAAGTTAGTTAGCTGTAAGGGAATTTGTGAAGAAGATTTGATCAGTTAAGTTGAAGAATACCCAGTGTAAGAAACCGTTATCAGGAAACGACTAGGGGAGAATGCAGCAGACTGAAAAGACATAGCGTGTGCTGTAGTACGCGCGAGGAATGTAGCAATGGAATAAGATACCGAGACTTAAAAGCAGCTACGTCTGAGGTAGGAGAGGACCTACGGCACGTGCTTTAGGAATCACCGTAGAGCTGGAGATCGTAAACCGAGTAGTTGGGTCGTAGACTGGGCTGCGGGAAGTGAGTAACTAAATATTGTGGAGGGATGGGCCCCTTCCGAGAAGAAGAGATGTCCAAAGCACAGACCTCGAAAAAGAAGATGGTGGTACACACGAACCGGCTCGCACCTTAACAAGGAACTGCTCGGGACCAGCGGCCTTAAGGAGGGAGCAGCGGGAGAAGTTGGAAAGTAATCGTCGTGAGGAGCGAACCATGGGGAAGGAAAGCGAGGTCGTAAAATAAGAAATTCTGGCATGCATGTAGGACATTCAGGACAAATAGCCTTGATGAGGGAGAAGTGTGAAATGTAGACCCGTTGCTAGGGAACGACCGCGAAATAAGCGATTATACAACAATCGTTGCTAAGCAACTGCTCAACCATGAAGCATATTCTCACGGCAACAATTGCACTGCAACAGAGGAACGGTGTTTTCTTTGCGGTCTGTGCAGAGATGTTATAAACTAGGGCCAGCAGCAATTTAGTAGTCAGTCAGTCAGTCAGTCAGGTGGTTGGAGAGTTAATGAGGAGTGAATGAGTGAGTGAGTGAGTGAGTGAGTGAGTGAGTGAGTGAGTGAGTGAGTGAATGAGTGAGTGAGTGAGAGAACTGCTGCGGTTCAGTTATTGTGAGCTGTTACTGTAAGAAGCTGGTAGTTGGGGCCGGGGAAATTCGGGAAACGACATAGGAAGGAGGACACGTGCCTTTACAAGCCGCTACCAGCAATTGCAGTGAAGATATTATTGTGAACACTAGTGTGTGTGGGTGTGTTTGTGTTTGTGTGTGTGTGTGTGTGTGTGTGTGTGTGTGTGTGTGTAAGAGTAAACTGTAAAATGTAGTCACTCGCTGTATCAATGGGTCCAATAAATTCGGTTATCAATCCAAAATCCGTCTATAACCACAGTATATAAAATCGTGACAATATCATTAAGTGATATCGCTCGTATCGAAGCAAGAAAACGCCAATGGAGTGGTAGAAAAGCAAAAGCGGAACAAAAGAACATCGAAGCATGATGCAATCCTCGCCTCGTCTGATATAAACTTTTTGTACGAACACGTCAGGTTATAAAGTCACGATGTCTCATAATTTTCATTAATAATAAGATAAAGCAGAAACGTAAGCTATGCAACTTGAGGTCTACACATATTCTCCAAGTGTCTTCTCCCCACATTGCTACCTCTAATTCTTGATGTTTGTTTGTTGCGGACATGTTTGTTAAGATGATCAGGAGCACAGTACGTACTACACTACGCTAACGAATTCATGGACAAAACTAATGAAAAGTAAGGATTATAGCCTCCATAAAGTTCTAAAATCTTATTATATCATTCAGTGCAAGCAGTGGAGTAGGAAATGCTAGGATAGTGAATTCCTTTGGGTTGGCAAATGATGTTTTTGGCTGCATTCAAAATTTTGTAAGAAGATTGAAAGGAACTGGTGAGAGTATACCCGTGTATGTTCACTAAAATGTAAAGCAATGAGCCTTAATTTTTTTTTTCCTTGGCACTACAGCCCCAGTGGGCCTAGGCCTACCTCCATGATCTCCGTTCACTTCGGTTTTTCTAGATCTTACACATTCGGTAGGACTCCTTGGGCGGGTGATCACCTCGTCGCAAGGCCTCTACCTGTACACAAACACAGAAAAACGCACACACAGAAACTAAACATCCATGCCCTGAGTTGGATTCGAACCCACGATCCCAGTTTCCAAGCGAGCGAATACAGTACATGTTTTAGACCGCTCGGCTACCGTGACCGGCGTGCCTTAATTTACAGGCACATATTTTCATTGTTGTTATTATTATTATCATCACCATTGTCGTAACTCCTGTTGAAACTACAAGGGGAAACATTTGTAGTTCTGTATCATTGTCGATTTTAAAGTATAACTCACTGTGAACTCTCGAATGGCGTGCGCAGAGCATGTCACTTCAGGTACAATAGCTCTGTTACCATTCAACAGCATGTGTAAAAAGTATATACAATAGGATCACTTTTAACCTACCAATGAATTTTTTCTGTTAATAATCCTATACTACTTCGTGTAGAGTTACATATTTCAATTTTTTATTTTTTGCATTTCATCTGCTTTGATAAATGCAAAACCGCCAATGTTCGTGATACCGTTGATGCTTTAGTATCCAAAATATTGTACACACATCATCAGGGCACAATTGTGAACCGACTGCAGATCACCGAGATTGCCAAATACTCTAGTTTTTTTTCGTAGGATGGGTCATTTACTTTTGTTCAACTAAAACATTGATTTGGTAGTGTTCACATTCACCACATGCAGTCCATTATGAGCCCCATTAATCCTGTTGAACTGAAAGAACAAATTACTTTCTTCTCTCTACTTTATGCAATAAATCTATATTGTACTCGGTGGGGTTACGGAGGCTCTGGTTGCAGGTTGTACTAATTGGGCTGCTAGGTGGATCTACTAGCTATAGTCTCTCTGTCGTCTGTTTTCGTCATTTTCATAAAATTCATAAAATTCTTACTTAGATGATTTTGAAATCAGAATTTGAATATCGTCAATACTGGATTTCATCGTTGGACTGTGAGTAGGCGAAGCGGATTCAGTAGTATTCCATATCAATATTGTGTGAAGATAGATTCATAAAGCAATTTGTAGGAGTAAATTAACTTTCTACTGCCTACTTCACACATTGCAATGGGACAAAAATGTATGTAACATCCTCACGTACTGATTACTTCCTACTTTGCAGTTAAGCATGGGAATTCGACATCAGAGTTTTGAGAAATGAAATACATACAATAAATAAACGCGTCTCGTATAAAAGTAAAAGTAAAGCTGTTCCTGTAACAGGCCCTGAAGGCCCATAGGGTTGTGAGACGTTGAGGGTCTCACATTTTCTAGACAATCGGCTCAAAGATGGCAGTAAGGTTGTCAGCCTTACGCGCCGGCAGCGCTTTACTCCCCAGGAAAATTATTTAATTAATTCCTGGTACTCATTTCTGTTAGAGACTGAGTCGACCCCGGGGCCATAGTGCGGCTAGAAGGATTAGGTCAACTGAAAAAAATCCAATGACCTCATCGGGACTTGAACCCACGACCTTCCGGCTTGTAGCATAGTGCCTCAACCACTACGGTTCAAAAAATTACCTGTACCCCATGGAGAAAAGAATATGGAAAATGCTCGAGTTAAAATTTAATGCTTTTATAATGTACAATGATTATCTATATGTCTGTTATACTTGTATCTGTGAGATACTTCTGAGCCTATTCAATGCAGTGACAAACCTCAACTAACATTTGTGCCATATGTGAAGGTCATCCTATACCAATCGAGTTGTTTGATGTTTTTCCTTGCAGTTTGTAGTACACATTACTCTTCCCTTTCCCCTTCTTACCACCAAAGTTCGAATCTGTTGATATTGCAATAGCTTTCTCAAGGAGATCTAATTTCTGTAACACTTTAACACATAAGAAAGCAGCAGATCTGAAGTTTCACCACCTAAATTAACTAACTCTAGCATTTTGAAAAACATAACTTTTTCTGCATGAAAGTATCTGGAATTTTCGTCCAAGTGGTTAGATGAGTCAATACAGAAATGAAGCGAGCATTTTAGCTCTTGAAGAAATTGTTCTGTTATAAATGGCGCAATAACATTGGTGACTGTTGCTCTCTGCATGTAAATTTATCGTTGAAACTTTCCTCGCGATTGTGATTGTGCAGTCCGTGGATCTGAAGCTATGATTATGCACTGCAGTATGATATGCAAAGTTTGCTTTCTGTGCTGCTAGCGATAGCTCCTTTTCCATTTTACTAATACTCTTCATAATTAAGTAGTTACTTACCCTGTTACTGGAAGCTTTGTTCTGAAGAACCAGTTTAGTTCCTGTTTGTTTCCACGTGACTGACGACATCCGACTGACTATCATGTGCGCTGCAAAGTTTCGCGTTGCATAATGTGCATTCAGCATTCTCATTCACACCTTTAATGAAAGGATATTCGCTCTTATTGCTGCCACTGATTCTGCACTTGCGTTTTGCCATCACTATATGGATGAAACCGATAAATTCTCACAGGCTCTCACAACACAACGTAACGGTCGACAAAGAATGCAGAGAACGATACAAACGGAACTTCCGTTGAGGAAGCAAATCAAAATACTACCAACATAAACGAGAAAAAAACATATTGCCAACAGAAAAAATAATAATTTGTGAAACTGTGTTTTGTGGATTAGCCACCAGGAGTGTTAAGATTTTTATACAAATGCCAATTGCAGAGAATAGCATGCGTCACGGAGAGGTTATCGATAGAAATTACTGTTACAGAAGACCATTTAAAAAGCGGGGGACATTTGAAATGAGCCCGGGACAGCGGGACATTATATGACAAAAACTGGACTGTCTAGTGAAAACGGGGACCCTAGTCTATTACAGTCTTCACTAGTCGTTCCCTGGCAACATCTTTACTACAGAAGATTTTTCAGTTACCTGCACTCAGGTTCTCTTGCCACAGCCGCGCGTGCAGAACGCTTCTCAACTGACAATTCAACTACCCGGGTCCCAGGCTGGTGGTCATTTCACACTACCCTCCTAGTCTTCTCTTCACAGGTTAACTTTCAAGTGAACTGAACTGCAACTAACTAGTTGCCTCAAACCGTGCCAGGCATAAGATCTCGGCACGGACCAATAGAAAACACAGTTCCTCTATTGTTGTAGAGGGGCATTTAGCGTGCCTTTGCGTAGAAAAATTCGCTGCGCGGGTCACAGAAAACACAGATTCCGGCACTTTTTTTACTTTTGCTTGTTGATTCGTTTCCGTGGGAACCTGTATGTTTGCGGTCGTTACACAGTAACGGGTGAACACGTTACATTATATATATATATACCATATTTACGCATGTATAGGCCGCACATTTTTTGCCAAAAGTTCAAGATGAAAACTGGGGTGCGCTTACATTCGAAATATTCGAAATCACACTTCATTTAAAAAAAAATATATTCATAATTAGTAATACAGGGTGTAATACTCCTGAAACAATATTCCAAGAAAATTATTTTTTCTATAATTTCTGTCTGAAAATTTTGCTGCGGCCTATACATGCGTAAATACGGTACATACCTACCGTCTACATAACTACCCCGTGTGGAGGCGGGGTTGAATACTTCTATCTTAGCCCTGCGAGTCATAGGAAGCGACGAGAAGGGAACTCATTGCCTGGGAGTATAACTGGGCCACCCTGTTCCTGTGGGATACATATTCGGGAACTTGGTCCTCCAGGTTGGGGGAGTCTCGAATCTGAGACAGTAAAAGGTGGTCATGCTTTCCGCAGGACTCAATCCCGAGACTGACTGCGCTGGCGAGGACCAGCAGTAATTGTAAACTAAAGACCCATCCTCTCGCAAGAGGGCATGCTACATAAGGACTACAACCACAAGTGTTCAGTTGGAAAATAAAATTACTACCCGTCAGTTTCAAGGGCTTGTAACCAAGATGAACTTACTGACGGTAAAAAGCCAGTCGTAAAGTAAATCTGACCCTGAATATACACAATCATTGTACGTAGATGTAGTCGAGTATACATAATGGTTTATTTTATCAACATGTTTCGACCATGTCGTTCATCTTCAGGTTGCATTACATTTCGTAGTCTATTGTTGCATGTGAGCCACTTCCTGCTTACCTTAATTTATTAAGAATGCATCATATCATAAAGTTATGAGTTAAAGTTAACATTGAAATTGCTATCATAAAATTTGTGCGTTGTTGCGCTATAGGAATTATTGTATATTACACTGGTCACCCTATCATTCTTAAATTTTTATGTCCATGTGCTTTTCTAAGGCTTCCCTGCCCGTGTTTCTCTCGAAGTACGTCCATTATATGGTTTGTATTGCTCTTTCATGTTATTCTGTTTGACTCTATGTGCTGGCTCTTCGAAGTTTCTTCCCCAGTTTACGTATCAAGGTTGTGTCTGTTATCTTTTTGTTATTAATCTTGTAGTCTTGGAGAAACTGGTTGATATTCTTGGTATGTTGTTGAGCCACCAAAAGGAAGTGGAACTGCAATTTGATCAAAAGTAATATAACATAGCCTGAAGGTGACCGATTATTGTAGAAACATTTTCCTGATAAAAATACTGTAAATAACCACAGTTTGATGTACAGAATGTATACGTATATACATATAATTTTAAACTACAACAAGATGATCATGTTATAATATTTGTAGTGTACTTATATATGAATAAGATTCATTTTCTTCAGAAAACCAAATCAACAGTAAAGCAACTGGCTAATGGTTGGACGACAGAGGGGTCGGAGTTCGAGTCCCGATAGAGTAAAATATTTTCACTTCACCATGTCGTCCAGAACGGCTCTGGGGTCCACCCAACCAATTATCCAATGGATAACGGGGGCTTTCCTTGGGGGTAAAGCGGCTGTAGCGTGAAACTGACAATTCACATCCAACTAGAGTCGAGTTCTAGAAAACGTGGGTCTATACATCCACTCCCCTATACGCTTTCGTGGCGCAGTGCTTAATTAGTTAAGCAGAGGAACAAATTTACCTTTACACCAAATCAATACGAGGCACACACGACCAGGGGAGCGGCTCACCCAAAATGGGCGCATAAAAGCCGCAATACAACAGTCATTCTCAAAACACCAAAATTGAGAATAATGACAACGTGTATCAACGAATACTATTGACATAATCAAGCACAGTGCATTTGGTTCTATCAAAATACGTTGCCTGAAGATGACCCTGTGAGGCCGAAGTATGTAATCATATATAGAATATATTTTAATGACATTTTAAGAATATTTAACTGACATTTTAGTGAGCTGAATATGTGTTTGGTGTCATCTAAAATAAAAAGTGTGTTGCATTATGGACAGGTGAGAAACTGCACGAGCGATGGGTACTTCACTGCAACAGGATGCTGAAATATAATATTAAGAAAATCATGCACATTTATCCTCAGTTGTGCCTTCTTCGATTGCTCATGAGCTCGAATACAAATTGTTAGTGCTACGAATATTTGTTTTAAATTGGCGTCAGAAAGAGACAGAAAAAATATGCTTATCTATGAACTCCAAAAAGAAAATGACTGTAATCTCGCATAAAATTATGACGTGGCGTATTTTACTGCATGAAACGGTTGTTTCAGGTCCACAGTTTTGTTTCAAACGTTCTGCTTTTTCAATCCGATTAATATTGAACGAGTCTTACAAACAACATGAATCATCCATTGGTTTTTTTTTTCAATGGTTCTTCCAGCCCATTCAGGACCCAGGCCTTTTATTCACCTCCATATTAATTTTTTCACAGACGGTAGTACTCCTTGGATGAGTGATCAGCCCATCGGAAGGTCTCTACCTACACAAACAGAATAAACGCATACACACACCAAAAAGGCTTACCTTAAGTGGGAGTCGAACCCACGATCCCAGCGTCAGAGCGAGTGAAGACAGTTCATGCCTTAGACTGCGCAGACTCTGTGACCGGCCCCCATTCGCCTTTACAATATAACATAATTAATGAAGAGTGAAATATAAAGGTAGTAGTCAAAGTGTCTGCTTGTGCAGAGACATATCGTTGGACAGGGTGTAAAGACAAACCCGCCACCCTTAGGCCGCGCAATAGTTCAAGCGGTTAGTCGCTGGCTTCCCACCGCGGCGGCCCGGGTTCGATCCCAGGTCTGGTCAAGTGGGATTTGTGGTGGACAAAGTGGCGCTGGGGCGGGTTTTCTCCGAGTACTTCTGTTTCCCTTACCAATCTCCATTCCACCAAATTCTCCATCATCATAATCACCCGGGGCAGGCTACAAATAGGCCAATCAGTGGCCGCCGTACCGAGTGGACCTAGTTGGACTCCACCCCTCACTAAGCGAAACCCACCACCCATTCTCACTCCACGTTTAAAGCAGCGCATTTCGATATTTTCAGTTTCAAAGATCGTTTGAATTAAAGCTAAAATTAACAGTTCTCTTAATTATTATCATTTGTCAGTGCTCACCTTAGGTAGGCAGATAGACAGATGGATGGACGGATAGGTGGGAGTGTCGGTAGGTTGGTAGACAGGCAGTCAGGCAGGTATGTAGGCAAGTAGAAAAGTAGAAAAGAGCAGCAGAAAGAATGAACAAAATAAGGAAAGTAAGAAGGACATTAGAGAATTAACAAGAGATAAAAGGAGGAGGGTCGGAGGTAAAAACGAAGATACTCGTAGAATAAATGGAAGAAGGGACAAAGGAAAACGAAGGAAGGAGAGGAATAAGAAAATTAAGGAGTAACAAAGGAACGAAGTAAATAGAGAAGAGACAATTGAAAGGAGGCAAGGAGGAAAGGCCATGAAAGGCCGGGGGAAGAGAGAAGGAAAGACTGAAAGGAATGAGAATAAAATATGTGAAGAAATTATGAACAAAGGAATACAGAAGAAGACACTGGAAGAAAGTCAGAAAGGAAAGAAAGAGAGAGAAAAAGGAAAGAAATAAATAAGAAAAGAGCGACGGAAAATGTAAAACGAAGAAGAATTGAAGGAAAATTGAATCTGCCAGGTTTCGTTTTAAATTTAAACAGTTCAGACCGTGCCGTTACTGCAATCGCCCTGCATCGCTGCCTGAAACAATCAAAGGTGACTTCTTCCTCCCTGACTCGTCTCACACACGAGGCATACGCTTGGTAGGGTTGGTGCAGTGAACAACTCATTCATGTCGGAACCTAAATAAACCCACAGCACTTTAATTAATCCTCGCCTTCTCTCCCATATCCCATTTAACAGATATCTCCTTCTCCTTCCTTCACTTCGAACTATCTTCCTCTCACTAATGAAATGTCAGTTCCCGATCTCGTCACCCTTCCTTCCCCTCGCTCGGCTTCTTGCTGTCATGATTGCTCAATCCCTTATTCAAACCTGTAATCCGTCCTCCGCGAACTTTTAAATGCTAACAGAACCTGTACAAAATATTCCTGCCCCCTCGCATCATACACGTCACTTATTTACAACAGCTTCTGTGTTGCAAAGCCATGTAGTGAGGCAGAAGTCCATAGACGTTTCGGAGGAACGTTTCGCTTCCGTCTTTAGAGTCGAAAGGTAAGTCAAGCAAGATACCAGTAATAAGCAATCGTCAAGGAGTTGTGGAGGCGGTATTTAACCCACGAAATATCTGTGGCCTTCTACAGAAATACAGGGCGTTACTACCCTGATGATTTTGTCCCTCAATCACGTTCCTCAGAGTTTGCAATTGTTACAAAGCGCCTCTCTTAGAACTAACTTAAACAAGTAATAAGAAAATGTATTTCGAAGTGCGTTAGTTTCTTTTACTGGGAAATGTGTGTGAAATAATACAACGATGAGCACTGGTTAGTGTGACCCCTTAAACCATTCAACGTGGTGTAAGGGTAATAAATCTTACTTCGAATACCAGAGCTCCCAAGCCAGCATTCTACTCTCTTTCTTTCTTTGTTTAATTGTGCTTCCAATAGCTCAGTTTACATAGTGTCATGTGCTAGAACGGTTAATGAACAATGAAATGGAAATTGTGTGCAGCAAAGCGAATGTGGCGTAATTTCAGGCACTAACTTTCCATTTTCATGGAGTAACTGAGAAAACCCAAGGAAAGACAAACGGAACACCATATCTCCAAATCAGGGTTAGAATAACATATTTGTTCCTTATCAGCAACGGTTTAAAAACTGAACACATAATATTAATTTTATTTTTAATATAAATTAGTATACGAGTGGGCCAAAGTTTGGGAAGTATTCTCAAAATGCAGCAATGTTTCGCAGGAAAAGCGAAGGAATTTTTTCTAAACACTTAAGATTGTTATCTAGAATTTCCCACTTAAAATCTTAGGTCGAAAATTTTGTTCAACATCTTTAATAAAATTTATATCTGCGTGTCAATAACGTAATACACACTGTGTAATAACTTGTTACATGTTACGTTGTTATGTAAAGATTCAGAGGGAACACAGGAGGTCAGGTGGGACAGGGGTGGCACTGAACCAGCAGGCGAATATACATGTTTCCATGGAAAGGGAAATAAGAATCGCGAATTAGGTAAAAATTTTTTTTGTACACAAGAGAATCATAGCAGCAGTTACGAGGGTAGAGTCTGTTAATGTTAGGATGTCTTTCATAATACTACGAGGTCGCTGGTGTGATATCCTTCTGAATGTTCATGCCCCAAAAGAAGATAAAACTGATAACGTGAAGGTCAGCTTTAATGATGAACTAGTACGTGTATTCGATAAAATCCCTAAATATCATACGAAACTATTCTTACGACATTTCAGTTCCAGAGCAAGTACAGCAGATTTTTTCAAGCCAACAATTAGGAACGACAGCTTACATGCAATTAGTCCTGATGAAGAGGTTAAGGTAGTAAACTTCTCCTCATCCAAAAATCTAATTGTCAAAAGTACACAGTTTTCACATTGTAACATTCATAATAATTCTACATTTCTAATTCATGGACATACAATTAAGTCCATCATATTTTGACAGGAGACAGCATTGAACTGTACATGATTTCCGATTTTTCAGGGGAGCGAACTGTGATACTGTCCAGTAGACAGTAGACAGTAGACAGTAGACAGTGACAAGAAGACGAGGAAGAAGACGTAAGAAGATGCTGGATGACCTTGGGGACAGAAGAGGATACTGTCATTTGAAGGAGAAAGCTCTAGATCGCATTAAGTGGAGGAATTATTTTGGAAGAGACTGTGGACCTGTCGTCTGACAAATTACTGATGATGATGATATGAGGGTGATCATAGTTAGGGAAACACTTTCAGTAAGTAAATGAACGACGCAAAAATTTGAGACGGAAAGCTTCAACCTTAAGAACCTAAAGAAGGCAGATGGTAAAGACGAGCGTCGGGCTCAAATCTCAAATAGGTTCCCAGCTTTGGAAAACTTGGATAATGTTGTGGATATTAATAGATCTTGGGAATCCATTAGAAAAAATATCAAAATCTCAACCAAACAAAGGCTAGTTTGTTACGAATTGAAGCACCACAAGCCACGATTCGACGAAGGATGTACCCAACTGTTCGATCGAAGGAAACAACCGAAACTGCAATGGTCACAGGATCCGAGCCTCAGGAATGGGAAGAGTCTGAACAATGCAGGACGGGAAGCTAGCAGGCATACCAGAAAAGGGAAGAAGGAATATCTTAAAGACAAAATCAATGGACTTGCAACACAGAGTAAGAACAGGAATATTACAGAATTGCATAGAGAAATATGCGAATTTAAGAAGGGTTACCAACCTATAACTAACTTCGTAAAGATGAGAAAAACATTTTTTTTTAATTCGCTTAGTGGTGAGTGGAGTCCAACTGAGTCCACTCGGCATGGAAGCCACTGATTGGCCTATTGTAGCCAGCCTCGGGTGATTATGATGATGGAAAATTTGGTGGAATGGAGATTGGCAGGGGAAACCGAAGTACTCGGAGAAAACCCGGCCCAGCGCCACTTTTTCCACCACAAATCCCACTTGATCAGACCCGGGATCGAACCCGGGCCGCCGCGATGGGAAGCCAGCGACTAACCGCTTGAGCTATGGCGCGGCCTGTAAAGATGAGAAAGGCTATCTGCTTTCAGATTCTCACATTTTGAATAGGAGGGAGAATTACTTAGCTGTCATTGAATGTACATAGAATCAGTGATATTATGCAGTTATAAATATGCACAGGTGAGCCATTAGTTGAAATTGCTATTGTATATTTTTTACACGTATATTTCTATCTTAAATGTAACTTATCATTTAGTCACCCTTCTTCTTCACTACATGCTTCGGCAGCATACAGCCACTATCAAGGGTTGCCTCTCTTGATAAAATTATTACGTATCGAGTCTGAAGGCGATATTTCCTAATTAAAATAAATTAGCCTTGACTTAATATTAATTCAAATTTTTATATTTTACATTGTGGTCTTCATCCATTCTTTTAAACGATATTTGCTTGAGAGTATTTCTCGTTAATGAAGTTATTCGCTCTACATTTCCTTTGCGGCCTGGGTATTGTCGGTAACGTGTACATAATGTATTGTGTTAAAGTAAAAAAAGTAAAGCTATCCCTGTACAAGGCCGCGAAGGCCCATAGGGTTGTGAGACGCTGAGGCTCCCACATTATCCAGACAATCGGCTCAAAGATGGCGGTAAGGTTGTTATGTAATTTATTGTTAGATTTATAAGTACTGATATTTGTTATTTATACGTAAGGGTGTTATTTATGCAGTTCATTAGGATACCGATGTAGTGTTATCAGTATTGTTATCTGCAATACGTAAAGGATATATTATATATTATTTGTTATATTTTGTGTTTTATGTGTTTTTGCGTTAGTTTACCTTTTATACTCACGTAAGCTCCATTGGCTTCTAGGATTCTCCACACTGTTAAACTAGTTATGTTATTATTTGTATGTGTAGATATTATGGGCGTTCAGTGTGACTAATCCTACTTTCATAACCTGACAGGACTGCAGGGGACCAAGTTACCTAACACAGAATATAAAAGAAACTGCCCATTCACAATAACAACGTTATAATCACTTGTATCTACAGAACATCATAGCTTAGTAAATGAAAGCATGTAAACAACCACAGACATTAATAAGGCACACCCAAACAAAAACATCCATGTTACTATAAAATGAAGTCGAAACCAGTTACACTTACCCATCCAGTTGCATCCATAACAACCCCCCATATTACGAAATAACAAGAAATATCACATTTGAAGGGTTTTACCAATTGACGATAGCTATTTTATATATATATATATATATATATATATCACTGAGTATATGTATGAATATAAGAGGGTCTCTCCAAACGTAATGCGTAACATTTTTTAAAAAGTTCAATTTTTATTCTAGATCTTTACTATTTATATTATGTTGATACTTCTTACATCCTCTAGGAACAAAATATCACTTCTCCACATAATCTCCGTCCCTTCCAACTGCCTTACGCCACCTTGGAACCAGGGCCTGTATGCCAGCACGGTAAAACTCTGGACCAGCGCCTCCGAGTCACCGTTTGGTGGCCGTAATGAGGGCATCATCATCTTCAAATCTTGTTCCGCCAAGGGATTTCTTCCTTATATAGCTATATGGATTGTCTGTGCTTACATTACAAGACCAATAGCAATGGATCCGTTGCGCGAGCAGTTTAGTAACGATTAATGACAAAATTTATGATAGAGATAAGCCTGATGATGGTCGAAAGACGGAATCGTGCAGTTTGGTAACATTTCAATAAACATTCGTATTGAAAACAAAAGTTGTGAATGACGGATATACTGTACACTAAGGATACACACAACAGTGTGCCTAACTTACGAACGAAAATAATGCGTAAAATGCAACTATACGCCAAATGTAATTAGAATGATCAAGTCAAGGAGGACGATATGAGTAGGGCATGTGGGAAAGAAAAAGACCGGTAGGAAGACCTAGAATGTAGGAGGGAAGGTAATATTAAGATGGATCCTAGATAAATAGAATTGGGTAATTTGTACTGAATTCATTTGGTTCATAATAGGAATTAAGGGAGGGCTGTTGTGAACACGGTGATGAATTTTCTTGTTCCATAAAATGTCTGAAAATTCTTGAGCAACTTGCTGCTTCGAAAGAAGAACTCCGCTTCATGAGTTAGTAAATTTATGGTTTTAGGAGCTGGGAAGATGAGATATGCTGACCTAAACGTCAGCCAGCTATCTGCTGACATACACTTTATGTTGCTTTCTATTTTTATAGTTCCCTATGACCCAGTTATTGCCACGCAAGTTTATTATTCAAAGGGTTACGGGCTCTTTCCCGACTGTTATCATTGGTCTCCAAAATAAACTCAGTAACTCTTGGAATTAATGGGTTTTTGGACTTCGTCCATTTTCCGATATTCTATAAAAACTAGCCGAAAAGAGATCTACTTTCCGAAACGCGGTGTTCTCTATTTTTTAGAACACTGGACAATGGACAAAGCCCAAAATCTCAGTAGTTCCGAGTGTTATATACCACTGTCAGATCCCTTTAATATGTAGTTACTATAGGATTCTGACGATGGTGTATAACACACTGATATACTGGGTTTCTGGACTTTATCCATCGTCCTGGTTTTTAAGATAACAAATAAAAACACGACATTTCGGAAACTGGATCTGTTTCCGTCCTCAGGTGAAGGAAGCCAACCCAGTTTGGACTTTTCTCCAATTTGGATCCCCATTATCAGCAATGAAGTCACCAATTCACATAGAAGATCTGTATGACGAGATATATGCTTTTATTCATTTCTATTAAATTCTAAATTAGATAGACGTGATTTACTCCACTGTTGACGCTAATTAGACGCTATTAGTTTTTTGTTACTAGTTCTTCTTTCTATTCGATGCCGTGGGGTCATGGACCTGGTTATGAGTTTGGTTTTGTGGCATAAATTTCTACAGATCTATCTATCCTGGTTCCACACTTGTATGTGTTTGCAACAATTTGTTATGAATATTTTTCTTATTAGCTCTCATGGACTTAGCCTGGTCTCAGGTGTTTATAATCTTCATGTTTTGTGACATTGGTTTGTCCAGTGATTGAGGCTAGCTCTTTCTAAGGGACCCAACAAAATAGGTGTTTCCCTTTTCCTTCACCTGAGGACGGAAACAGATCCAGTTTCCGAAACGTCGTGTTTTTATTTCTTATTTTAAAAACCAGGACGACGGATAAAGTCCAGAAACCCAATATATCAGTACCCTTTAATATGCGCTTAAAACCAATGAAGATGTCACAGTATAATGATGAACACTTCTCATGAAAACAGGAATACTTTCAACTTCCAGAACATCTTTTATACACAACGCAGATGAGACAATTCACAATGACCAATATAATTGTGAAATAACAGTGTAACTACAAATTTAGCGGAAGAATATACGTGGGGTTAGTCTCGCACTGAAATCTGAGGATTAATTCTAAGTGTACATTTTTTCAAAGTTCAGTACCACTCGACAGAAAAGAATGCTTTCGTTAGACATTTCTGGGGCTGTCCTCGCCGTTATAGCTGTATTTCGTGACCATCCATTTCCTGCATCTCAGAACTAAAATATATCATTATCCGGTCACTGAAGGAGCAATATAGTATGACACTATAGGCATTAAAAGTGAAATAATCAGTTAATTTACCGAACAAAAGTCAATGTAACTTTATGCGTACAAAGAACATCGCAACAAATGCAATGTGTGCATCAAAACTTGACGATGTATTCTAATTAGCTACAAAATATTGGAACGTGTAAATATTTACGCAGTCTTTTGAATCACAGCATAATTCGGTCCTGAAATAAAAATATCTGTGGTGTACATAAATAGATTTTTTTTTAATTCGCATAGTGGGGGGGGGGGATGGAGTCCAGCTGGGTTCACTCGGCACGTCGGCAACTGATTGACTTATTGTACGTGCCACGGGTGATTATGATGATGGAGCATTTGGTGGAATGAAGATTGGAAGGGGAAACTGAAGTACTCGGAGAAAACCTGCCGCAGCGCCACTTTGTCCACCACAAATCCCACTTGACCAGACCCGGGATCGAAACCGGGCCGCCGCGGCGGAAAGCCAGTGACTAACCTCACATAAATAGATAGCATGCATGTGAGTGCAGGAAACGGGGTCTTCCGTTTCCACTTTCACAAACCAGAGTATACTGCGAGGCTTAGAACGTTCACAGTAAGAACTGAAACATGGTAGTGCACAGCATGGACATCAGTCTCTAGTGACACTGGCATCAGTAACAAAGTTACTCTCCTACATCTGAGGAGAATTCAAAAGGAAATAGGGACAGAATATGAATGACGATTTGTCCGCTGGTCAGCCTTAGCTATTTACTGGTCATAAACTAGCAGATGAGCATGTAAATCAAGCTCTGAGGATCGTAATCAACTCATTTTTAATAATGTTAAATTACTTCTGATATCGCCCTAATTATTTTCGTGGTGCTGTAATCAAAGTCGGTCAGGCATCTTTTCACAGAACAACAGATATATCGTATCTCCCTGCTGCCGCTGTCTTTCCAAAGGGGACGTTATTGATCGCGGAGAACGCATGGGCTAAATGTGATGAGATACAGTTTCCTCCGCAACGAGATTCTGTTTACAGAGAGGTCAAAGTATAAACTGTCCATCTCACAACAGAGGGCAGATAAGGCTTCATCTTTCTGTACCCACTTACAAAACATGTAGAAGGCAGGACCCTTCAGGAGCTTATGCAACTTCCCAACACAAACTACTTTCAGGTACATAATATCCCGGGCTTTTAGAGTTCTCTTGCACTAAATTAAACTAAGGCATATTGTGCCAGCCATCTGTTCATCTCTGCGTGCAATCATTTGTCGCCCACCCAAACATCGTATTGGCGAGATGGGATTTATGCAACCTGCAGTAGTGAGCCATTATTTGATGGAATTACACAATCAAGACATGAAGAACAATTAAATACAAAAAAAAATCTTCCTTAATCCGTAACCAAACAAGTTCCGGCGCGGGGCCGAGACCCAAAACTTAAACTCCGAGAATGTGACAATGCGCTGCCTGGTCAGTGTTTCGGAAAATCTCATATGGCAGTGATACATGGGTGTGTAGCAATGGCGGAGTGATCATTAGCAGGGAAAACCAAAGAATCCCGTAGAGAAATTGCTCCAGCGCCATTTTGTCCACTATAGATTTCATAGGAACTCGCAATGGATTACACCCGAGTCTTCAAAGTGACATTCGAGGGTCTAACCTCCTTACCTCCAGGAAAATAAATGTACTTACCACAATAAAGAAAATAAATTCTGAAAGGTGCACGTATGACCACGTGGGGCAAACTGTCATATATCAATTCCCAAAAATAGTCTACACCCATGCTCCTGGGGGACAAGGAGACAGAGAAAAGTAACTGGAAGGACTGAAAGGCCAATTCCAGGAAATATCTGCTGGAGCAGGAAGATACAAGTTTAATCATTGACAACGATGATGATGATGATGATGATGATGTTGATGATGATGATGATGATGATGACGAAACCCTTACGTTTATAATTAAATTATGTATGCGAACCGTCCATCTGACCACTTCACGTTTTTATGAAATCTGAAAGCAAGATGTCCTGCAACTGGTTACAGCCTAAGAAGAGAGACCAGTATTAGGGCTATTATTTTTAATTTATTTCTGAAAAAACTCTTGGGGTCAAATAAAAGACGATGGGACATCGCAGTCAGTAAAGTGACTGTATATGGGTGGACTGAACGGGATTTCACTCCCGGCAGAGGCAGGGTTTATTATGTACATGTGTGGACCGGTTCTGGGGCGCACCCAGCCTCACATAACACAACTGCAAAACGGCCGGGGAGTGAATCTGACCGTTCACATTGACTAGTTTCTGGGGTAAATGCTCGAATCTTTGACTCCACTCCGTTAACTTACATTTGCCTTTAATTTTCACGCAGATTTAGTCAGAGTTACATAATTCCTGAACCAGAATGTGGAACCTCAGACCACATATGGATATACTGAAATGCTCTGTGATGGTCGGTTTGGTGTATCTCTTTATTCGCTTCGGCGAATGTATTAGCGTTTCTGCACTGCATATGTCTGCATGACTTGTGGTGCGGTGAACTGCAGACAGCGATCGTGCCGGCTAGGCTGCTGCTTCATGCGACGGCGTGAAAACAGGGATTTCTGACTCGGTAACTAACGTGGCTCCAGTTCTGGATTCAATTATACCTTACAAAACTACGAAAAAGATGATGTATACATATATATTGAGTCAAATGTGATATGGATTCCATTGTTCTAGAGTTTAAAACAAAGTAATGTGTAACATAACAGGGTGCTGAGGAGAATATTTGGATCGAAAAGAGATGAAGTTACGGGAAATTGGAGACAACTACATAATGAGGAGCATCATAACTTGTACTTTTCACGAAGTATAATTCGAATGCTCAAGTTAATGAGGATGAGATGGGCAGGGCATATAGCACGAACGGAACAAAGAGGAATGCATGCAGGATATTTGTGGGAAAGCCAGAAGGAAAGAGACCACTGGGAAGACCAATTTGTAGGTGGGTGAACAATGTTAAAATGGATGTTAGAGAGAGAGGGCGGGATGGTATAGACTGGATCGATCTGGCTCTGGGTAGGGATGGGTGAAGGGCTCTTATGAATACGGTAATGAACCTTAGAGTTCTATGAAATGCTCAGAAGTTCTTAAGTAGCTGAACAATTGGCGGCTTCTCTAGAAGGGCTCAGCTCCATGATTGGGTGCATGAGAATCCGTATCATGCTGTACCCAGTATAACCACATAGGTCATCTTTTTTTCTTGGCCTAGAGTCTAGACGGTCTAGACCAACGAAACTAGATATGATGCAGTTGGGATCATCGTAGGGTGATATGTTCAGAGGGGCCTATCCCAGCACCAGAGTGGGGCCCTTTCGTATCTCGGGTGTTTAGCAACTGACTTGCCACTGCGGTAGTGTGGCTTCCATTCAAGTTCACAATATGCGGGATTTATGGTGGACAGCGTGGAACTGGGGCAACAGGCCAACAGGCCATCTATATTGTTTTATTATATTGTGCCCCCTTAAGCTGGGGTTTCTTTGGCTCGAGTTTGTACGAGATCAATGGGCCAATTTGTGTTTCTTAGCCACTTTTGTTTTGTTTGCATTTACTTCAAGCTCTTTACTCATTCTATATTTTGTTTATCTCTGATATAAGGCAAGTTAGAATATTTGCCTGTTTTGTTTCTTTAAACATGTTATGTGTATAGCAAATATATTCCTGTTACTACTGAAGAAAAAGGATCTTCCATTTTGAGCTAACTGCACGCCACGTTTAACTGGCTATCCTCCGACCCGTGGTAAGCAGAGTAAGAGAGAGAGAGAGAGAGAAGAGAGCGACCGCTCAATTTAATGGCTTCTGGGTAGCTCATTTTACTCGTATCTATCTATGGCTCTACAGCCCTTTGTTGGGCCTCGGCCGCTTTTTCGGTTCCTTGATCTTTTATACAGTCGGTTGCGGTCGGTAGGACTCTTTGGACGGGGGAATTTTACTCGTAGACATGGTAGAATTGGCCGGTCACGGTAGCCTAGCCGTCTAATGCATGTACTGTTTTCGCACTCTCAGAAGCCGGGATCGTGGATTAGAATCCCACACAAGACATGAATGTTTGGTATGTGTTTTTTCTGTGTTTGTGTTATCCTGTGTTTAGGTAAAGGCTTTGCGACGAGCTGATCACTCGTCCAAGGAGTCCTACCGTCTGTAAAATGATCATGAAACTGAAAATCAGAAGTCAGGGCCCAAGGGATCTGTAGAGCCAGTGAAAAAATAAACATGGACGAATTATGTGATGATTAACGAATAATGAAAGGGAAATGGTTTGGAAGGAAGCATTAGTGACCTGATTTGACATGTTATCCTTGCAAACGCATGGAGAGTCTGAGGAAGATACGGAATACCTTGGCCACGAAAGTCGGACTCTGATCATATCCGAAATCGGGACTTCCCGAACACGAAGATGGGCGCTACCCACTCGATCTCGGCGTTCGAAAACGAGAGAAACAAACAAATATTATGATCAGGATAAATTAGTGCCTTGTTGTATCCCCATCACCTCTCTAGGCCTAGAGACTGGATCTACTGACACATGTATTTGTGTTGTTTGCGTGTGAACCTTAGCATTCACATTAAGAATAGAAGAAAGGCTGCTCCATAGCTCAAGCGGTTAGTCGCTGGCTTCCCACCACGGCGGCTTGGGTTCGATCCCGGGTCTGGTCAAGTGAGATTTGTGGTAGACAAAGTGGCGCTGGGGCAGGTTTTCTCCGAGTACTTCGGTTTCCCCTGCTAATCTTCATTCCACCAATTGATCCACAATCACCCTCACATATCATCTTGGGCTGGTACAATAGGCCAGAAGTGGCCGCAGTACAAGGGACTGAGTCCCACCCCACTAGCAATAAGAAATAAAAAATGTAGAACATCGACTTGAGAGTGTTTGAGGGCAAAATCTCGACGCAATATAGTTTGAGCTACTGAGAGCGTCGTTAAATAGACCATAAATAAATGGAACAAAGCCAGTACGTCAAAGCAGGCTCCTAGCCAATATGGCTACTTCCGGGGGATGTTTATATCCAGGGGATACTCCTCTGCTTTAGCAGCTGGAGCGCGAAGCTGACACCTCACTTTTGTCAAGTCTCGAGGTTAAGGGTGAGTGAAATTTTATCTGTATTTCTCCATGTGCCTTCAGGCGCGGCTCTAAAATACGAGGACACATTTACATGTATCGATCAAACAATTTTCCTTTCATAAGCCCACAGCGTGCAGGAAAATTAATCTGCGATACAGCCACGTATCAAAATTGGTTAGTGCATTCAAATTATTAATTAACTCCATGATGGAGAAATATACTTGAGAAGCTAGTAGTCGCTTAGCTATTAAAGAAATGTATACGTCCTTTATGGAGCCCATAGATTCACTAAAAGATTATGAAATTGAAGAAGAGGCAAGGGCCCAACAAAATGCTTTAGTGCCATTGATGAAAGAATGAATGAATGCAATAGATTCGCTACCGTGTTTAAAATATTTCGCTATTGGGCTCTGTTCTGAGTCAAATAAGTCGAGTCCAGACCCTCTCAGCCTATATATTTAATTTCCATTTTAATATTATCCTTCCGTATAGGCCTAGGCCTTTCGAGCCGTCCCGGTTCATCAGTTACAGAAACGCTCGTCAAAAGTTCAGAAAATTTAATAACTATATACTTGTACACCACATCATGACAACACATGCAACATCTTTCGCCCATTCGGCTGGAAGCCAAATTAGTGGAGCCGCAGCTAAAGTCCATTACTGAGCAACGGTTCGGTAACCACGTTCCCGCCACAACGAGTCGTTGCCAGGTAGCAAGTTGCTAACACGAAATGTTCCATAGCAACGAACACGCTTGTATAAATCAAAGCGTTGTCCGAGATTGACACACGTTTCGTGGCAACGAATGAAAGAGAGAATAACAAAGGAACTGTTAATTGTTCGAGGCGGTGACCTCTATTCGGACAGCGTGGTAATAATAAAAGGGAGTTGAATCGCGCATTCGAGGAGAGTCCGAAGGGACTCAGATCCAAGAAAGACTACGCTGGCAAGGGCCAAAAACATGCACAAAAGACAGACCTGTCCTCTAGTCAGGGAGGGCGCCCCACGAAAACAAGGCCGTAACTTCCAAAAAAGTAACAAATATCTGGTCATGAGCCCCAGTTTGAGCTCGACATCAAGACTTACTGACAATGACCTCTGATAGTCTGGCGTTCTGATGCACCACAATGTCGACAACATTGCCGCTACCATCAGGTGTGTAATGCGTAGAGCACTGCGGAGCTACAATTTCGAAGTCAGAACTAGCAAATAATTCCAAGAGCTTCAGGCCTGAGTGGGTTGAAACTCTGCAATTCCAAACAGGGTGCTTTGCATTCAGGTCACCCGTTTCACACTGATGTAATCTATCTCCCGGAGGGTCACAATTACGTCCTCTGCAGAAATATTGCCAGGCCTAGTAACGGCTTTAACCGGTTTATCCACCTTTGCGAAAAATGTAAAGAAGTGGAGATTTTTCTCAGTAGGGAGTTTTGTTATGGTTTTGTAGGCAATTTTACCTACGGTTGTGATCCCGGTTCCAGTTGCAGATCCCAGTCCCGCAAGTCAAAATCAAAGTTATTTTACGACCGACGTTCAGTCGGCCAGTTTTTCTTGATGTCAAGCCCCCTTTTTTCAGCCCAAAGCCAGACGTTTTTTATTGTCAGACAGTCGTGGATGTTTTGTGTAAGGCGCCTCTCTGACGAGAGGGCGGGTCTGTCGTTTACAACTGCTGCTGGTCCTAGCCAACGCAGTCATTCTCTGGTCCTAGTGCCGAGGGACTTGTGACTATGTTTAACTGACCGAACAGAGAACACCGCTTCCAAGGATTCCTCTATTTCGAGTAACATGTTAAGCAGGCTGTTGCCGAACGATGGCCCGGGTATCATTAAGGCGGGAGCTTGTTCTGTTTGCCGTGGTAACTTGTTTATCACGCCTTTGCCTAGTAATGGACGACTTTTATGATCCAGCTATTTCAACTTTCAGCCTTCATGGCGCAATGTGTTCCAGTCATTTATAAAACTCTAATCAACCCACTTACTGCTATGTCTACAACCCCAGTACTACTGACCCGTCCTTAAGGTCTTCCGACCAAATTCTTTTTATATGTTCACCTTCTTCTTTCCTTCCCTCCCTCTCTGTCTCTTGTATCTCTCCTAGTGGCGCTTCATTTCTCTTCCATCTGATCCTCCGTTATTTCATCCAAGAAAAATGTTCTGAAGAGTACAAATAATAAAGCTTCTAATTATTCAATTGTTTCTAGTTTCCTGTTCCTTCCTCTCTCATAGGCTCGAATATTCTTTTCAGTACCCTGTTATCTGACGCCCTCTAACCGTTGTTACGTTCTACCCCCATAGAGAACAAGTGAAAGTGCCGTTTATCTCTCGTCTTCTTCGCTTCACGCTGTACGGAGTCAAGCCTATTCCGACTTCAAATATTCACTGTTTTTCCATGGTCTTCCTCGGCCTCAGATTGATACCGATTTGTACTGTAGAGACTCCTTTCAATAACATTCCACGATGTTTCAAAGGAGATACAATGGCACTGTGTCTGCGAAACCAGTGATATGTTTGTATGGCGAGAGGTACGCTTGAGCAGGTATCTTCCTGCTAACCGATCATACTGGCCAGTCAATTACACAAATGAGACCGCTTGTTTAGTTAGTTGATTTAGCGGAGTGCATACGTAAGAGAACTCTGCATTCTGTTGAGGAGACTGATGCAATAGATCGTGTGAGTGATAGACTGGTATCGGCATGAGTGGTGTACTGATTGCGCCAGCGAGTGACCGAATCACTTACCGAGAAGCTCGGCGACTGGAAAAGCAGCTGACTGACTGAGTGAGTAACTGTCTGCCTTAGAGAATGACTCATTGCTGTTGGTCAAGTGACTAATTCATTGAGCTGGCGACTGACTAAACACGTGACATTAATTAAACGCGTAAGTGACGAACTGAGGGAGTGATCGATTGAAGCTTACTGATCCCACTGGCAAATGGCTCACTGACTGAATGAGCGAGTAGCTGGCTGAGTTATTGGCGGGTGGTTGATTAACTCGTTAAGCGAGTGAGTGACAACACGAGACTTATTAATTATATGAGTTACTGGGTGAGAGAACGAAATGCTGACTGAGGAAGCCACTGACGACTAACAGATTGCACTAGTGACTGACTAACCGACTGAAAGTGTATGACCGCCTAAATGAGAGTCAGTGACTGAAAGTGAGTGAGTGAGTAATAATTGATCAAGTGACTAACTTAATGAGCAAATGACTAACTGAAGATATGGCTAATCGATTAAACCGAAATGCAGGATTACGCGAGTTATTCGTTGATTGAGCGAGTGTCTTACTTATTGAATCACGAGTGACTGGCTGATTGAGGTACAAACTGGCTCATTGTGTTAATAACTGATGTCGAAATTAGCTGTGATCTTACTGGGCGAGTGACTGGCAGTTTGAATAGTTTTTGACTGAATGCACCTGTAAGTGACTGATTACGAGCGTAACCGAGTGACTGACTGAGAGAGTAGTTAATTGCGAGAGTAACATTTAGGCATTATTTAGAGAAGTCCCAGATCATGTTTCCATTTCGAGATAAGAAAACCCAACAAAGTGCTTGAAAATGAAGATTAGAGATGTTTTTCCAAGAGTCCTTAAAGAAAAGTAAAAGTCAGCAACAGCAGCAGAAATCACTAGAATTATTATTGTACGGACAGGCAAAACGGAAGCGTAAGGAAAGGGATGTTCGCAGGAGAAGCAAGTAAGCGAGGAAAGAGAAAGTGTCTAGGACAGGTTGATTTACGAAAGCAAAAAGGAATAAAAATATAGAAGCAAAACTGAGGCAATACCACGTGTACGATAAGTAACCGGATATGTTCAAGAGTTCTGCGTCTTGCGGGATGTCTTTATGCAAGCTGAGCAAAAAACGCAGCGAAGTGTGTACCGCTGATTTCGGATTACAGCAGGAAACTTAATACTGTCAGTTCTTTCATTTACGTTTCTTCGAACAGCAACTGAAATTCACATTGAAGAGTTTCATCTTCTGGTATATAACGTCGTGTAGTCATCTGGACGTCAACCGACGTTTCCGAGGAATATGTCGCCTCTATATTCAGGGTCGAAAAACAAGCTAGGCAAGGAAACAAGATGGAACAAGCAGCAAACTATCTATATTCCTCCGAAACGTCTGTTGGGTTTCAACGGACTGTACGGCGTTATATCCGAGAAGGTAGAACTCTTCATAACCGCCGCTGAGATAATCTCAAATCCTATTAAACTTGTATATTTCTGCTTTTATTAACTCTCACGAGATTAAGTAATAGGGAGAAACTCCGTGAACTGCAGACCTCAGAGTCACCTAGTGTTAGGAAAGTGAAGTAAGGGCAGGGAACATATAACTAGAATACACAATTTTAGCTGGGGCGACCGCTTTGAAGCAGACATTTGGAAGACTGACGAGGAGAGGGATGTTGGGGAGAGGATTATGAGTTTTCGAAGTGGATTAAACTGGCTCGGGATCATTTAGAGTACGAACTTCGTTATTAGCGTTGTTGGATCATCAGATTCTGCACCAAAGCGTTAGTTAATTACTAAGACAGATCTTATGTAATCAGTTTCTGAGATTGGTTGGAATGAACTGGATAGATGGGCTCAAGATTGGGTCAAATGAAGGCCTTCTGCATTAGAACGATTTACAACCTTCAGATTCTACCTATAATTAGTCAGCCAGTCAGTATCAATTTCTGAAGTATTAGATGGTTGTGGGACCGCCTCTGTGGTCTAGTGGTCAGAGTTCCTGGCTACAGATCCAGAGGTCCCGTGTTCGAGTCCCGGCGCTACCAGATTTTCTGGGAAATAGTGGGTCTGGGTCAACTCAGCGTCGTGAGGATAACTGTGGAGCTACTTGAATGGGAAAGTAGCGGCTCCGGTCTCTATAAAACCGAAATTAACGGCCGTGGGGATTCGTTGCGCTGAACAAGCGATACCCTCTATCCTCTAATTTGGCACTAACTTCGCCGACAAGCGGCAGTCGTTCGGTCAGTATAGTTCGCTTGCGAAAGAGGAAAAAAAATAGAGAAGTGTAACTGCAAGTAGCTATAGCGCTATTGCTAATTCACGCTCTGCAATATCTTACGTCACACACGTAAGGCTTCTCAGCCTACTATGTCTTCACCAGTTTTCTAGCAACGGCTTCCAACGGGGCACATTCCCCTTCCTCTTGTATCCCGAACTGTCCCGTGCCTCACCTACCAGCTTCTGCAGTTCACAAGAACTGAACTGCAGCAGTCCTCTAACTCACTAACTCACCAGCCAACTCGCTCTACCCTACTAATTCCCAGGCTAGCGGCCATCTCACACCAACTTCCTACTCTTCTCACTGGCGTCTCAAGACTCTCTTCTAAGTCAAAGTCACACTGCGACGGCCAGTCAGTTAGTCAGTAAGTCTTGCTGTCGAGCCCCAGGACCAGATATTTATTAATATTTGACAGTTACGGTCTTCTTTCTGTGGGGCGCAATCTCTGATGATAGGGCGATTCTTCCTTTGCCAGCGCAGTCTTTCTCGGGTTCGAGTCCTTTGGGACTCGCGCCTATATTTTACTGTCTCAGATTTGAGACTTCCATTTCCATTGCCTCCTCCGACAGGCAGGGCCACGGTGGAGGTATTCGACTCCGCCTCCACACGGGTTTCTCACTCTTTTCTAATGGCAGCAGGTCTCCGTTATGTAGCCTCGGCACTGACCGCACAGAGAACACCGCTTCCAACAGCTCCTCTATTGGTGTGTCTGATGCGGCCATTACCTAGTAACGGCTGTTGTTTACAAAGCCATTACTTAGAAACAGCTATTGCGTAGCTGCTCATTTCGCGGTCGTTGCTTGGCAAAGGGGTCTACATGCCACACTATATTTCCTCCACCTTCAGGGTATCGGAGATTTTCGGTTCAAATCTCGGTCGCGATACCGGTTATCCTAAGAGATTTTCCGTGATTTTCCTTATTCTATGTAGGAAAATTCCGAGAGCGTACTTCCAGTAGGCCACGATCACTTCCCATAATTCAGTGCCCCCCAATCATCCTTCTATTCAAAGCTATAATCTCAGATACAGAAAGCGTAGTAAAACAAATTAGAAAGCCGACCTCAAATGTAATATTGTTAAGCAGCATAGGAGGTCACATAATGGGAGGATTTGAAACGAATGAAAAGGAAACCAAGGCACCGTTACATCTACGAACTTTTATAAAGTATGGAAGGCCTGAAATCTTGAATCCTTATTTAATTCTTAAAATCTCATTCTTACGTTATGGAGGCGAATTCAATATTGGTCCTGTTACCCGACATTGCTAAAGCAACATGGCTGTTGGTGTATAACGCTGAGCTGTGATGGAAATTGCAAAGATAATCGGATTAGGAAACGACACGTGACCAATAACTAGCCAAGACTGACGACCGAAGGGAATATTTCGACTTCCGATCCCAGCAGACGACCATATCGAGTTCTTTCTATTGTAAAAATAGGAATTCATCGCGTCCGTTTACTGTAATGCTCTTTATGGACGTACTTGAATAGGAGGATCTAGTATTTGTACAATAGGACTTCAGACTTCTATTTCAGCGTACCACAAAAGAGGGAACAGTCAGGTTTAAACGATACACTCGTATTTTATACTGCGCGATACCAGATCCTTGAATTCTCTTCTTAATAAGAACGAAGAAACAGAACTATGGAGAATTAGGTTATGTCATTGTACAGATGTTTTTGTTATCACCGTATTCTTCGTATATCTAGGCCTGATACAGCATGCAGATTTAATCAATAAATTATTTATTCTACCATACATGTTTCGGCTATTCAGCCATCCTCAGAAGTTTCTACCAATATTAAAAGTGATTACAATTGTTACAGTTCATTGTGTTATATCGTCAATTTAAATTACTAAATACGTTTACAATTCATGTTCAAAGTACTACAATACAACAATTTATGGTTCTTAAATGAAAGTAGAAAAAGGGCCAACTTATTGAGATGATTGCAAACCCAGTCAGACTTGAGCTTATATTTTAAGTTTCATAATTAGTAATGTCAAATTAGTAACATGGAAAATTGGCCGCGCCATAGCTCAAGCGGTTAGTCGCTGGCTACCCACCGCTGCAGCCCGGGTTCTATCCCGGGTCTTAGTCAAGTGGGATTTGTGGTGGACAAAGTGGCGCTGGGCAGGTTTTCTCCGAGTACATCGGTTTCTCCTGCCAATCTTCATTCCACCAATTGCTCTACAATAACCCTCACCTACATTTGGGGCTGGTACCATAGGCCAGAAGTGGCCTCAGTACAAGGGACTTAGTCCCACCCCACTAGCAATAAAAAGAAAACATGGAAAATTTAGTTTACAGTTATGTTATTTATAAAATTTCAAACTCTGACCTCCCAGAATATTGACCTTTCCTCCTTGGAAGTCCTGTATGTTGGTTTACAATTATTAAAGCTAACAGCCTCTGCAGATTAGTGGTCAGAGTTCCTGGCTATAGATCCAGGGGTTCGGGCTTGATTCCAGGCGCTACCAGATTTTCTGAGAACTAATGGGTCTGGAACCGGGCCCACTCAGCTTCTCGAGGATAACTGAGGAGCTGTTTCAAGAAAAGAGCGGCTCCGGTCTAGAAAACCGAAATTAACGGCCGTTTGGGGTTCGTTGTGCTGACCACGTGACACCATCTATCTGCTAAAGTAGGCACTAACTTCGCCGGCAAGCGGCGGTCGCTTGGTCGGTATAGTTCTCTTGCGGACTATAGGCCACGGAGTTTGTTTTTTCATTTGTTTTTAATGATTTCATGATCACGCGTTTCACTTGATGTACTTTTGAATGCAGACATGACAACGGAGAACACGGCTCACAAATACTGCAAAGAATAAGCTGTTATAGAGTAGTAAATCAATTAGCTGTGCTGTAGGCTAAACACCGAAGGGGTGGGGGTAGAATCCTAGCAAAAGAAGAGATGTTTCTCATTCCCATTTCTTCAGCTACCTCTCAGAAATTAAGATTGTGTGGAGCTAAATCTCCTCTCCTACATACTTCTTTATTGCGTGATATTTACTGACGCACAGAGATGCTTCTTCATCTTCTTTATAGTGTGGTGCTTAATTAAGGACAGAAATAACTTTGCCCTTGCTGGGAAACAGCAGGTCGGCTGATATATTCAAGTCTCTCACATAACAACGCATAATATGAAGCTTTAGGAATTTTACTCTTCACTAAATATTAGAAGGATGATCATACCAAAGAGAATGAGATGAGCAAGGCAGCTTGCATGGGAAAAATGGGAAACGCATACAAAATTGTATTTGAAATAAAAATAAACCCGAAGTGAAGCAACCACTTCCACTGAACATCAACTGTTTTACTTCCTCTTAAAATAACGGAAAGTTAATAGGATCCCTGCATTGTATTCGGTAGGTATCGGGTTCGAATTCTGGCACGGAGACTGATCAGATACCGTATTTACGCATGTATAGGCCGCGTGCGTGTATAGGCCGCAGCACAATTTTCAGACAGAAATTATAGAAAAAATAATTTTCTTGGAATATTATTTCAGGAGTAGAACACCCTGTATTACTAATTATGAATATTTATTTTTTTAAAATGAAGTGTGATTTCGAATATTTCGAATATAAGCCGCACCCCAGTTTTCCTCTTGAATTTTTGGCAAAAAAATATGCGGCCTATACATGCGTAAATATACGATATTTCATTAATTTCCTCAATCCCTCTGCGAATATCCCGGAGTAGTACCTCAAATAGGCCACGGTCCATTCCCTTCATATTATTTTATATTCACTGTTCACTAATTATCCCATCATTTGTCACTACATAGTCTGAGCTACCATCAGAATAGTTAAATAAAACATAAATAAACGAATGGCTTCAAGTCCCGATGGGGTCACTGGATTTCTTTCAATTAATCTAATCCTACCGGCCGCACTATGGCCCTGGGGTCGACTTAGCCTCTAACAGAAATGAGTACCAGGAATCTTCCTGGGGGTAAAGAGCGGCCGGCGCGTAAGGCTGGCAAACTTACAGCCATCTGTGAGCCGATTGTCTAGAAAATGTGGGAACCTCAACATCTCACAACCCTATGAGCCCCCACGGCCTGTTACAGGGATACCTTTACTTACTTTTACTTTACTTTAAAACGGTATAATTGTACTAATTTGTCTTTAACGAATATGGATACATGGGAATATCGGGTTTCACATCACAGGCAATAGAAAAAAACCCCGTGGTTTTAGTCCGCAAGCGAACTATACCGAACGAGCGACCGCCGCTTGTCGGCGAAGTTAGTGCCACCTTTAGCGGATAGATGGTGTTGCGTGTTCAGTTCAACGAATCCCCAGGGCCAAGAACACCCAAAGTCAGTTATAGAACTCTTAAGGCTAGAAGAAAAGAGATTTATGCAAGGCGTCTGTTACTTCATAAACAACATTCCTGTATTTATATAAAATATAAAAGTAAAGTAAGTAATTGTACTGATTATTAACAGTATACTATGAGATTCAAGTTAAGATCTATATTAAGAATCGCGGGGTTACCGCTATTATAGAATAAGATGTTTATAAGAATGTGCTACAGAAGGCCGGATGGGCATTGCCTGGGCCTTTTTTGCATTTACAATAAAAAACTCACCACGGCCGTTAATTTCGGTTTTCTAGACCGGACAGAGGCAACAGGCAATAGAACTGGTAACATTTCAACTTCTGCCGCTGGCTACGTCCCTAGCCACGTTATACATTACGTTTTATGTCACAAACGATGTTCATTCCGAGATAAACGGAATCGTATTGACAGTTATTCCCTCACTAACGCAGTCACATCTCCAGAAATTCCAAATAAAGCAAATCGTATTACTATTACGGCTGCCCAAAACACGTAGAAACGCGATACAGCTCCCTGTAAGTTAACCTTTTCCATTTGTACAAGTGACTATTCATGCACTTTGAATACTCGGTTATTATACTGTGCTGTATCAGCTGATAAGTTATATAACCTCAAATGAGATATGAGATTACAAGGTTTAATAGTGAATAATTAATCTGGAGTTGGTACATTCGGTTATGATACATCGCTTTATCAACTGCTAAGATTAATATAGATTTTAATGTGATATGAGATTATAATTGTGAAAGATAATTCTGGCTAAGTTCTATTCAGTTTTTGTATTATCCTGTATAAATTGACAGGTTAAGAGTCGAGTGAAATACAAGATATAAACCTACATAACTAATTATTCCCAGTAAGAAATGTTATATTTGTGTTATCTGTTTGGTTATGTTATGAGTCCATTACAACTTTTGTTGTTCGAAGCACCTAACAAGGTATGTAGAGAGACAAGACTGGCCGATTGTGCCCTTTTAAGAAACTTTCCTGGAATTATATGAAGTGGAACAGTATAAGGAGTAACAGGCCTGGCCATTCAAGGGACATGGGTTCCACTCCTTGTAGGAATTTCTTTCATCAACAACCCGAAATCACCCACGCAGCTCAGCCAGTCGCTTATCGAACCAGCATGAAAGGCTCGTTCGTCAGGGAAAAAGCTGCCGGAGAGTGAAACTGACAATTCACTTCGATATACTGAATACGTCACTTCATTTCTTTATAAATGATTTATGTAATGACAATGTCAATAGCTGAGTGTACAGAGTGTCAAATGTTAGGACAATAGATTTGTGGCTGGTTATTTAACGAGTTATCCGTATCGAGACTTTACAGCGCAGGGTGACAGGACTGATGAATGTTAAGTCGGGACATATACGAGTATGTAATGAAGCGGTCGTGGTCTAACTTAAGTATTATCCCAGTATTCTTCTAGAAGGACTGAGGAAAATTGCGATAAGCCTCAGTCAAGATAACCGGTGGCCCGGCCGAGATTTGAACCCAGCACCTCCCGAATTCAAGTCTAGAGCCTTGCCGCTCTAACACCTGTCCAACAAACAAAAAACAAAACAAATTCCGTGGCTTGAGTCCGTAAGCTAAATATACCGACCGAGCAACCTCTGCTTATCGGCGAAGTTAGTGCCAACTTTGGAGGACAGAGGGTGTCGCGTGGTCAGTCCAACGAAACCCCATGGCAGTTAATTACGGTTTTATAGACCGGAGCCGCTATTTCCTTGAAATAGCTCTTCAATCATCCTGGCGATGCTGAGTGGACCCCTTTCCAGACCCACAATTTCTCAGAAAATCTGGTAGCTCCGGGAATCGAACCCGGGACCTCAGGACCTGTAGCCAGGAACTCTGACCACTAGACCACAGAGGCGGTCAATATCTGTCCAATAGGAAGATAAATGAGTAATGAGTTTAAAATGATGCAGAAGGAAGCGGCCGCAGTGCGCTTTGAGTTAATATCCCGTGTGTCTGAAAGAAACCACGAAAAATGTCACCCATTATAGCTCATGTTCTAGCAGAGATTCGAACCAAGCACCTCCTAAGTACAAGTCAGAGGCTTTATCACTGAACCAGCTTCTTCTGTATGCCTAGGCTAGGAAAGCGTGGAGTCTATTCTTCATGTCCGCTTAGTGTATTTACTGGGTGGAGATTCCGAACAGGATCAACTTTACCTTTTTATCTTTCCCGGCATTTGTTCTGAGGGAATGGGAGAAAGTGCGAAAGACCTCGGCCAATACGCTACGTTCCAGCCACGGTTTGAACCGGGTACATCTTACCGCTCTGTCGCTTTGAAGATATCCGTTCTGATATTCATGCAAAACGTTCCAACACTGATTGAAATCCTGCTGCAGAGGTTGCTGCTAACAAATCAAAACCACATTAATGCAGTTTTCGCAATTAAGCTTAGAAAGTTAGTTACGATAGTAAGAACTTTGCATTCAGATTGGTATATTAAGTTCCAGAGAGCATGAATTTGCTGACGTGTTGTTCGAAATAAGACATGTTGTCAAGTCTTCAATGCTAACTACACAGAAAGTTGAATGGTCGACAAAAATTGTGAGGAGGAATAAGAGACAGCCTATGTCTTCGCTTTCCAATTTGCAATGCAGATATGTCTACGCCCGCGAAACTAAAAAGCCGCATAATTTGTACGCTTCAAGGAAGATGAAATCAAGAAGGGCGAAATGGGCAGGGCGTGAGAGTGATGAGAACATCTAAGCGTGCATTTCAGGTAAGGTAGTGGCAAAGTTTTTGCAGTACGATGGAGACTATGGAGAAATGGAAGTATCGCTTCAGGTATTCTTAATCTCAGCAACAGAGCTTCACGCTTCGACCGCTTTATGGCCGGAAAAAGAAACCTTTACACATTCGGCAGGGTGAACTTCAGATGCTGTGGAAAAGAGAAAAATACCTTCACTTCCCGTAAATCTAATTACTATTTTCTGGTAGTAGCCCATCACTATATTGACTGAGCTATTCTAGCTTCTCGATGGCAGGATAATATTGGAGGGTATTTGGATGAAAATGGTGGGAGGATTTGGACCATATTAATGTACAGAGTGATTCTACCTCAGAAACATATTGTATATTTTACAAAGAACAATCTGCAAGTTTGTACTATAGCAGGGATGGAAAATCGTTGGCAATGATACTGTACTTGGCACCATATGAGACTTCTGCTGGTACCAGTGACTGCAGATTCTGTGCACATTTATCTCTTGCAGCCACTTAAAAACGCAAAGTGATTCTAAATTATTGTAACGTGGATGTCCAGAGCGTTGCTAAGCAACAGTTCGGTTAACAAGCATCAAAAAGAGAAAGGCTGTTTTCTACGGGGTCAACGCCGCGACAGTCTCTATGCAATAGTTCGGAAACGCGTTCCAACAATAGAGGCTCTGTTTTCCGTGGGGTCTGTGCAAAGGAGTTATGTTAAAAACAAACGACGCTACAGTTCACTTCTGAATTCTGAGCTCTGAGTTCTCGGTAGAAGACGGCCGCGGAAAGTTCGTCGACCTGTGAAGAATTAAAGTGTAATTAGAAGGCTTCATTCATGTGTAATACTGGGAGTGTGTGATTCAGTAAGACGGTTAGAGTGCCTGCGTTTTAGTTGTGGTGCCAGGAGAGGACCAGTGTGTGTGTGAATCAGAGACAGGTCTTAGTATTCATACAATCAAAATTCCACTTTTGACAGGTTTTGCCGTTTTCATTCACAACTGGTAAGGGGTGGATTAAATAATGTTATCAAAAGTATCTGATGTTTAAAGCCGGAAATGTTATTTTCAGAGCTTCAAGCTGTGGTTATACACTCAATAAGGCTCTCTAATAGCTTCCAAGAGAGATTCATTCATTTGATGACAAGGAAATAGCAGGCCTGTCCAATTTACAATTAAATCTATCAAAATTTAACAAAATTTTCAATCGAGAGACGAATGATGAAATGTATTACACAGTTATAAATCACACGTCATGATGTCACTTGAGCTACTCCAAAAACTCAAAAACCGAAACACAATGAAATATTTTGACACATGTCCATTCTCACGATGGTAGCTATTTTAATGGCTGAGGATCATTGCTGGACCGAAGTTTAAATCGTTAAACCCTACATTCTGGGCAACATTTTATATTTATACAAAAATTCTGTGACAATACTGAACCATTTATATTATTCTTTTTGATGTTATTTTTCAGTTAAAGTATTTATTTTTTTGTAAGATTTGAGGCTTTCACGGCGGTGACTATGAAGGAAGCAGTTTTCTGGGATTTGGCACCGTGTATATGTGGTGTTAACCGACGTTTCGGAGGAACGAGCGAAGAGACCGTGAGAACCGGTAGAAGCAGACTGCTTTTACCGGTTCTCACGGTCTCTTCGCTTGTTCCTCCGAAACGTCGGTTAACACCACATATACACGGTACCAAATCCCAGAAGACTGCTTTCTTCATATTTATTTTTTTTATTTGCATAAGTATTGAAGCAGAAAAAATCACATAGCATCCTACTGGGTTAAAAAATTCCGCAATAATGCATAAATCCAAAATCGTATTCTTCTTTACCTTTAAGATAAATCCCTTATAGTTCAAAATAACGGGCTGAGTTATTCGGATAAAAGTCAAAATGAAAGCAGCAAGTTCCTCGAAAACGCTGGTAACAACCTACAATGCTGTGTAGCACAAGCTCTGCACATTTTTTAATATTACTATCTTCTGGAATATGACACTTTTCAACTTGGTAAATCGTTATCAACGTTCGCCAGAAATGCGCTGTCTGCTGCCTGATAGAATACAGCGACGACCAGTGTACACGACGTCGAATCCCGGAACACAGCAACCTCGACACGCAGCGCCGCGAGCATCTCGAGCAGGTAATTTCACTTCGTCACGGGGTACAGAGAGGCTTAGGAACTAGCCCGGTCATCTGTCCAGTGGATACCGTAGCTCTTCCCAAGGATAAACAGACCGTAGTGTGACGTTTACCATTCAGGACGAATAAACATCCGAGCTATGCTCCAACTATGCATTTTCTTGGCACGGTGCTACGTATTAAACATGCAGACTGACTTAGCTTTAGCCTTTCTTACAGTGTGAGCTGAACACAAACTGTGCAACGTACCGCGCTCTGCTCTTCTTATGAGCCTTTACAAGTTCTCAAGTGTTCGCGCTAGCCGTGTCTTTCCTCTGAGCAGTCAGGACTTTGTTTCGCCTGGTCGGAACCGACAGAACAGGCACAGGATTTCCATCTCCTTCTCTCGAACATTCGCCTGACGTACGACCGCTTCTTTCGAAATATTTTCAAATCCTCATGACGCTGTACAGTCTAACTGCTGAGGAACTGTAATATAGCCCACAGCTCAACGCCCTGGGGCACTGAAGAAGAAGGAGAGGACGAACAATGAGAATGATACCAAGAATATAAGAATCAAAAAAAGGAGAAGGAGGAGGACGAAGAAGAGATGGAGTAGGAAGAGAAGTTTAAGAAGAAAAAATGAGTAACGTGTAGGAAGAACAGATGGGAGAGAAAACGATTGGAAAAAGATGAGAAACAGACAGAGAAGAGCAAAATAATGAAGTAAAAAGTAAAGGTATCCCTGTAACAGGCCGTGAAGGCCCATAGGGTTGTGAGATGTTGAGGTTTCCACATTTTCTAGACAATCGGCTCATAGATTGGGGCACGGTTGTCAGCCCTACGCGCCGGCCGCCCTTTACCCCTAAGAAAAATTCAAAAATATTCCCGGTACTCATTTCTGTTAGAGGCTAAGTCGATCCCAGTGCCATAGTGCGGCTGGAAGGATTAGGTCAATTGAAAGAAATCCAATGACCTCATCGGGACTCGAACCCGCGACCTTCCGGCTTGTAGCATAGTGCCTCAACCAACTACGCTATCGCGTGCCCACAATAATGAAGAGGAACAGTGTCTGTCTTTTCGGTGTCTCGGGTCTGAAAGAGTACTGCAACATTTGTCACTGCTGTTCCTCTGTATAAGCTTAACCTGGTTTTGGTTTCCTGCCTCTGAATTTCACGATACATGCAGTTAGACTTCAGTAATTCCCTGCCAACATCTCTGTCTCGTGTACACGTTTCTTAGCAACAACAACATTCTAGTCGCATATACTGCGTTTAAGACGTAAGTAATTCTATTTCCTGTTGGACAGGTAACTAAAGACTCGGATATTTAAACTGAAGGCGGTTGATTAAGGAAATCAGAACGAGAGCGCAAAGCAGAGGCTTCAATGCTTCCGTTTAGTAAGTGAGATGGATCGGTCCCCCAGGGGTTTGCATTAGGCTCCTCTCTCTGCAAACGGGGCGATATCTCAAGTTGCTAGGATACAGTCTGCACTGTGTTCATTCTATCCTGCTCAAAGTGCCAAAATATGATCGCTTCCCTAAGGACGTAGTGCGCAGGCGCAGACGGGGCTCTGGAGTACCAATTAATAAACCTGCTTACTTCCTTCTGTGAACCGTGGATGTCCGAGGACAGAGTGGCGCTGAGAAGAATATTTGGACTAAAGAGGCGTGGGAATAAGCGGAGTCTGGATGCAACTGTGTAATGAGGAGATTCATAATTCTTACTCCTGAAGGAGAGAGAGGCCGCTTTGAAGAGCTAGGCGTATGTGGGAAGGTAGTAGTAAAAATGATCTTAAAGTATTTTAATGGGAGGGTCAGGGCCGGATTTGTATGACCCAGGATGGTGACAAGTAGCGGGCTGTTGTGAACACGGTGATGAACCTTCTATAAAATGCCAATAACTTCGTGATTAGCTAAGCAACTATTAACTTCTAATGAAGGAAGATACCCCATGGAGTTAGTAAATTTAACGCCCTTCTGGTAGTTGATCTATCTGTCTATCTATGGCTCTACAGTCATTTGTTAGACCGTGACCACTTTTTCAGTTTCTTATTCCTATACACAGTCGATAGGACTCCTTGGACGGAGGATCAGCCAGTCACAAGGCAGCTACCTACATGCAGAACAACATAAACACAGAATAAATGCACACGGATATTCATGCCTTGAGTTAGATTCGAATCCACGATCCCAGCATTCGAGCGAGAGTGGACAGTTCATGCCAATGTGATCAGCCCTTGTGGTAGTCTACACTTGGAAACCCACGAACTGGTTGCTACTACGAGACTACGAATCCAACAACAACCACATCTTTCCTTGCAGGTATATACACGTACATTAATGATATAATTTCTACATAGCCTCGATACTGACGGTGTCACTAAATAACTAACCGACATAACTAATCAGCAGATTGCCACTACGGTAGCAGATCCCGAAGTTGCAAAGCCCGTCACAGCGCACGGTTTGAGCCACTGTCAACCCTCACAGCCTACCTCCGTAAGACCCAGCTTCCTGACGGAGCAACTCTCTGCAAGCAGAACTCCAAGCTTCGACACTGCTAATACCAGAGTCTGTCATTGGACACAATCCTGAGTGAGTTCCACTATCACAATTCGTTTATTCATTCAACAATGGAACTACAGCCCTTTGTTGGGCCCTGGCCTCTTATTCAGTTTCATAATCTGTTTTTTACACATATGGCAGGATATCTTGGCCTCTATCTACACACAGGACAGAAAAAACACAGAATTAACCACTATCACAATATTCAGAATATTTCCTTGGGATCCATCTTACTAATTAACTAACTCTCCGCCAGAAGATAGGAAGGTTCGGCACTGTCAATACGAAAGTTCGACAAATCGACACGATCCTGGGTGAGTTACATTTCTCACAACAGTAAAAACATTTCCTTAAGATCTATCTAGCTAAATAACTACCTCTCTGACAGCAGAACATGAAGGTGCAACACGGCTAATACCAAAGTTCGACATTTGACACGACGATCCTGAGCGAATTCCGTTCTTGCAACATTCAACATACATGTCTCTTTAACACTCATCTTACTAATTAACTAGCCCTCTGGAGCCAGAATCCGAAAGTTCAATTCACTAATACTAATGCCCTTCAAAGTGGTACCAACGCTCAGGAGGTTAGTCGCCGGCTTCCCACGCGGCGGCCTGTGTTCGAGCACAGGTCAGTTCATGTGGGATTTGTGGTGGACAAAGTAGCACTTGGGCGGGTTTTCTCCCAGTACTTCGGTTTACCTTGCCAATTCTCATTCCACCGAATGCGCCACACTCATCAGCTATCACCCGAGGGTGGTACAATAGGCCAATTAGTGTCCGACGTTCCAGGCGGACTCAGCCTCACCCCACCCGAAAAAATTAAAAGATACTAAACTAATTAAAAAGCCCTCCACATGACAAGATCCAGTTTGAGTAGCCTCTGACCCTTATATTCGGTCTAAGACCGAGCGTAACATTTTCCACTAAATCTTTCGTGTGGCCAGGCGTGCAGAATAATTGCCTCACCTGGGCACGTGCTTGTCCATCCTGCCAGCGCTCCAAAGTCTCCCGCCACACAGCGACTCCATTGGGCGACTTTACAACGCCAGCAGCCAGATTTGTTCACGTCCACATAGACCTTGTGGGACCCCTTCCGACGTCAGGAGGCTACACATACTGCCTCACTGCAGTCGACCGTTTCACCCGTTGGCCAGAAGCCATCCCCATCCCGGACATCACAGCCGACACAGTGGCACGAGCCCTACTGACCGGCTGGATATCCCGCTTCGGCTGCCCACAGACCATCACCACCGACCAGGGACGTCAGTTTGAATCTCAACTCTTCCACTCCCTGGCCAAGCTCTGTGGCATTCAACTCTCGCGAACAACTGCTCACCACCCAGCGGCTAACGGACTCGTGGAACGTTTCCACCGAACACTAAAGGCAGCCATCATGTGCCACGCAGACCAACACTGGACAGAAGCCCTACCCCTGGTTCTCCTCGGAATCCGCACGGCATTCAAAGAGGACCTGCAGGCATCAGTTGCTGAGCTCGTGTATGGCGACGCACTAAGAATACCAGGAGAGCTGCTAACTCCGACTGCTGAGCCAGTGGATCCAGCGTACCTCATCACCCAACTTCGCCAATATATGGCCCGCCTCAGCCCAATTTCTAGCAACCACTGTTTACTCGTTGTTGCTAAGCAATGACGCTTGCGTTGTCACACTTGCTTGAATGTGGGCGGTTCCCACAGACGTTTTCGAAAAGGTTTCCTCGCGGAAATTGGGAGAAAAGAAGAAACGAACTCAATAACTAAATGTAACATCGCTTAAAATGTCTGAGAATGTCTCACTTCTACTTTGCCTTCAAAATGTGATTTAATTGCTTCGGATTATAAAATATGTTACACTAGACGCTGCATTCATATAACTTGTTTTAAATGCAGTTTGTGCAAAGCAAATACTATGTATGCCTATTTTTTCAAATATGCTGCAGTTCTTACTGTATTTATCACTACCTCTTATTTCGTCGAGTTAGATCCATGACGAGTGTGGGACTACAATTCACCTTTATCTGGCAATATAACCAGAGGTCACACATAAAATAGCTTCCAAATGACCGACGTTAGCCCAAGAACGACACGGTAAGTGTCGAAAGGAAGCATAACTTCCCTGCTTGTTTCTCTTCCGAAGTTACAGATTTTGTAGGAACATGAAGGATCATAGTTTCTTCTTCAGAAATGTATTACAGAAAACATAATTTACAAACTCACCGTTTATCGTGAAATTTGGTACGAAAAGCATGCCAACTCAGGCCACCACACACACATGGATATGTTCCATCAGTATTAAGAAATACATTATTACCATGGCAGTGCAAATTTGTTGGGTGAAAACAGTACTACTTCTCATAGTTTATGAACGTGTTCATTATATATTTTTAAAAAAATATAACACTAAGGTATTCATGTGTATTGTCATACGTTTTCAGTGCGCGGTGCTTAGACTCAAGGAAAATTTGCGAAGTAACATAAAGTGTTGCTATCGAGTCTATAGCATGCAGAACCTTTACCCAGATTCTTCAAATATTTTACGTGTTTGTAGGATTTGAGTTCCCAAGGCGGCGGTTATAAAGAGTGCTCACTATCTTCTGGGATATAACGCAGTGTAGTCCGTTGAAAATCAGTTGGCTCTGCTTGCCACCTGCTTCATGCTGCTTTCTTTCTCGGCTTATTCTTAGACCCTGAAGATGGGGGCAATATGTTCTTCCGAAACATCGGTTGACTTTCAATGGACTGCATGGCGTTATAGCGTAGAAAATAGTACTCCTCAGTTCACGCTTAACTTCGCAACAAGGAATTGCTGCTACCTAACGGATACTTCGCCAACTACCAAGGTATCCCCATGGCGCCACCTGTATGTACTGTAGCTGCTGTCACCTAGTGTCCAGAAAGTAAATCATTTCATAAATTATAAATTCCGATTTATCCCACGCTATATTTAAGACGTACTGCACATCCCAAAATGAGAAGCGTTATGCATTCAAAACCTGAATATTGACCCGTAATGATTCATAACATTAGTAAACGCACGTTGGAAAATAAGTAAGGCTACGGCCACGGTAAATTTTGTCAAGGAAATTCTCCATGTACATTCTACAGAGATCTGACAAGAGTGTGTAAGGTCCAGGATTACTGACCTTTTGGAATTTGTCCATCGTCCGGTATTCTAGAAACTAGTTTCTCTAGTTTCTAGTTTTTAGTATGCCGGACGATGGGCAAAGTCCAAAATATCCAGTAATTCTTAAATTCTCCATGTCACGTAGAAAATGACTGCTGAGGGTTTCGGCCTTCTGTTTTATCAACAATAATAACAAAGGTCATAACCTAATTTGTATGCATAACATTTAACTCCTTCTGTATACTGTGTCAAAGTTGCCAAATTGTGATAAAGGATACTCATATACGTAGTTCTTGTTTTCTACATCACAACGAAAATAATTTGGATTATAGATATAAAAAGTATAATGACATTGTGTAATTACTACAATGAATAACTTTCTAAAAACTGTGATTCCGTCAGGATAACAGGTGTAGAAAAGGGAAGTTAAAGAAATCAAACATTTGCTTGCACTCTCAGGGATGCAATAAAAATGTGCATTTTCCTGACAAAACTTAGTCGAAACAAATGATATAGGAGCCATAGTAGGTACACTCCTATGTTTATACCAGGAGTATAGGTGATTTGTGAATCGGTAACCTATGCAAACTTAACAGTATAAGATCATGGTCTGGTGTGTGCGTGCGTGCTTGGGTGAGTGTAGGTTCATTGGCTCATCAGTGTATAAAGTTCAGTTTCTGAACTCATAACTAAAAGTTATCCCTGTAACAGGCCATGGAGGTCCATATGGTTGTCAGACTTAGAGGCTTCCACATTTTCTAGACGATCGACTCACAGATGGCGGTGAGGTTGTCAGCCTTACGCGCCGGCCGCCCTTTACCCCCCAGAAAAATTCCTGGTACTCCTTTCTGTTAGAGACTGAGTCCACCCCAGGGCCATAGTGCCGCTGGAAGAATTAGGTAGAGAAAGTAAAAGTAAAGTTGTCTCTGTGCTTAACAAATTAAGCAGTATGTCATGAAGTTGTATGGGGGAGTGCATATATAGATCAACATTTCTTGACCTCGGTACTGTTTGGAGGTTAGTGATCAGCTTCACGCTCCGGCCGCTTTAATCCCTGCGAAAGACTCCCAGATACCCATTGGATAGGAGGTTGGGTGGACCTCAGAGTCGGTCACGACGACATGGAGAAGTGAAAATTCTTGACCCTAACGGGACTCGAACTCCGACCCCTCGGTCGTCCAGCCTGTAGCCAGTCACTATACTGACTGCGCTAGAAGATTAAAAATACTGTATTACTCTATTCATACGCTTTGGAGTCCATACACCGCACAGAGGCGTGCCAATATTAAATCAATTATTGTCAACTATGAACGATGTAAAAAATAAATCGGCCTTAATTACTTGTAAATCTCATGAGAAAGGGAGACATTACAAAAGAAATTAAGATGAATAGAGGGAGGCTGTGAGATATAACATTAATCAAAAGAGTGTCTGGTAGCATACTGTGGCATTAACAATTCTGAATGGTCGGGATCTGCTACCAGATTTAATCACTAAGATGGATCTTAAGTTGCAATGACCTGAAAGCAGAATTGGCTCAAGACCGTATCATATATCGGACATTTGTTACAATTAAGCGTATAAGCTTATTAAATGAGAATTGTTTCAGTATCGTATTCTACCATTAAATCCGTCATTTCGTTCTTCTGATGATGGTTCCTATACGCAAGGTTAAGGAATTCAATTGTACCGAAACCCTTTATCAGAGTTACCTCTACAGGAGGCTGTCGTGAAATGACTATAAGACCCAGTACCCCTGGCTTGAATCGAATCTTGATCGCCGAACCCTACTTCAGCAAACACGTAATGTGAACGTTAATTAAAATAGCTGACGTTACAACACGAGTCCTTTGGCCGGGATTGCCGTGCAATAATTGGGTTGCGCATGTTCTGGAATCTGCAGTACGAAGGTGCACTTTCAAGCAGTGCACAAAATCATTATAACTGGCAGGGCCGAAGGTGACGAAGACGTACAATGAATAAGTGCTGTTACTTCGTGTTTTGGTTCAACGTTACCATGGTGACGGCTATAAAGGAACGTGGTATGTAGGAGCAGGCAGAGCTCAGTTACTGTAGTGTGGCACTGGTGCACAGCCAAACTCTGTTCCTTGGGCATCCGCTCTCCTGGACTTCGCGGGACCAGACAGCTGCCACATCGTAATGACTTCTGAAAAGATAGAAACATCAGAGTTAGAGAAAATATTAAACAGGACAGATAATAAAGAATAATTTATAGCTGCATGGCTAATTTATTCATTTCTATAAAAGTGCTGCACATGTTCCATTAAGTTTTCGGCTTCAGTAGTGTAGAAGTTATCAGACAACAGGGTAGAAACTGAGAATAGTGGCGGGTCTAAAATGGCAGACGGGTATCAGCACAGAAAATATTAACAGTGACCAGTTCTTAAATAGTAGACAGGTAGTGGAAAAGAAACTATCAATATTGGCTATATCTCAAACAGTAGCCAGCTACTAGCACAGCAAACGTTAATAGTGACCAGGCCTCAAACAATAGCCAGATACTAGCATAAAAAGTGTTAATAGTGGCCAGGCCTCAAACAGCAGCCAGGTAATCAGAATTACTGGGATTTTGAACTTTGTCCAACGGCCGGTATTCTGTTAACTAGAAAACACAGCGTTTCGGAAATTGGATCTGTTTCCGTCGTCAGGTGAGGGGGAGAAACGCCTATTCTGCTGGGTCCCTTAGAAAGATCTAAACTCTGTCATTGGATCAGGTAGCCAGGTAATAGCACCGCAAGTGTTAATAGTGGCTAGGTCTGAAACAGTAGCCAGCTGCCAGCACAACAAGTGTTAACAGTGGCCAGGTCTCAAACAGTAGCCACGTACTAGAACAGAAAGTGTTAATAGTGGCCTGGTCTGAAACAGTAGCCAGCTACTAGCACAGCAAGTGTTAATACTGGCCAGGTCACAAACGGTAGCCAGCTACTAGCATAGCAAGTGTTAATACTGGCCAGGTCACAAACAGTAGCCAGCTACTAGCACAGCAAGTGTTAATACTGGCCAGGTCACAAACGGTAGCCAGCTACTAGCATAGCAAGTGTTAATACTGGCCAGGTCACAAACAGTAGCCAGCTACTAGCATAGCAAGTGTTAATACTGGCCAGGTCACAAACAGTAGCCAGCTACTAGCATAGCAAGTGTTAATACTGGCCAGGTCACAAACAGTAGCCAGCTACTAGCATAGCAAGTGTTAATACTGGCCAGGTCACAAACAGTAGCCAGCTACTAGCATAGCAAGTGTTAATACTGGCCAGGTCACAAACAGTAGCCAGCTACTAGCATAGCAAGTGTTAATACTGGCCAGGTCACAAACAGTAGCCAGCTACTAGCATAGCAAGTGTTAATACTGGCCAGGTCACAAACAGTAGCCAGCTACTAGCATAGCAAGTGTTAATACTGGCCAGGTCACAAACAGTAGCCAGCTACTAGCATAGCAAGTGTTAATACTGGCCAGGTCACAAACAGTAGCCAGCTACTAGCATAGCAAGTGTTAATACTGGCCAGGTCACAAACAGTAGCCAGCTACTAGCATAGCAAGTGTTAATACTGGCCAGGTCACAAACAGTAGCCAGCTACTAGCATAGCAAGTGTTAATACTGGCCAGGTCACAAACAGTAGCCAGCTACTAGCATAGCAAGTGTTAATACTGGCCAGGTCACAAACAGTAGCCAGCTACTAGCATAGCAAGTGTTAATACTGGCCAGGTCACAAACAGTAGCCAGCTACTAGCATAGCAAGTGTTAATACTGGCCAGGTCACAAACAGTAGCCAGCTACTAGCATAGCAAGTGTTAATACTGGCCAGGTCACAAACAGTAGCCAGCTACTAGCATAGCAAGTGTTAATACTGGCCAGGTCACAAACAGTAGCCAGCTACTAGCATAGCAAGTGTTAATACTGGCCAGGTCACAAACAGTAGCCAGCTACTAGCATAGCATGTGTTAATAGTGCCCGGGTCTCAAACAGTAGCCAGCTACTAGCATAGCAAGTGTTAATAGTGGCCAGGTCTCAAACAGTAGCCATGTAGTAGCAACATTTCTGTAAACACAGACTTGGTTCTAAACAGTTGACAGCAAATAGTACATAAATCGTAAAGAGTGGCTGAGTCTCAGTAACAACCGGGTAACAAGAGAGGAATTTAATTGCATTTATTCAAGAGGACGATCATTTGTGTCTGTTCATCCTTCACTGTTAGGTACTAGGATCTACGGAGGCAGTGAAACGTTTAAGCCTGCAAGCGATTTTTTTTTCTTAATGATTTAATGCTGGTCACAGTGGGCCGCGTGGCCTAGCGAATGAACTGTCTTCTCTCTCTCGAACGCTGGGATCATGGGTTCGATTCCCACTCAAGACATGGGTGTTTGTGTGTGCGTTTATTATGTGTTTGTGTCGTCCTGTTTGTATGTAGCGTCCTTGCGGCGTACAGATCCCCCGGCCAAAGAGTCCTACCGTCTGTGTAAACATTATACGAAACCGAAGAAGAGGGCAGGGCCCAACAAAGGGCTGTAGAGCCATTCAAGAATGAATGAATTTGTATAGGGTAATTATTTCTGTGTAGTCCTTTGAAAGTCAACCAACGTTTGGGAGGAATATGGCGCATCCATCTTCGGAGCTCTGATTGCCTCCTGCTTTATGCTGATTTCTTGCTTGGCTTACCCTACCACTCTTAAGATGGGGGTGACGTGTTCCGTGAAACGTCGTTGACTCTCAACGGACTACACGGCGTTATCGGTGTTATACCTCAGAAGATAGAGCTCTTTATAACCACCGCTGGGAGAACCTCAAATCCTTCATAAGTATAATTATTTCCAAATTCCGATATTGAATTAAAATGCTGCAAATATTCGTTTACATCATAGGACTTAGACATCAACCTAGGATTCTATCGTAAGTAGATGCAAGCACAGGAACTGTAAATAGTGCCCCAGGCTCCTTTTCCAGAACTTCTGGTAGTAGTATATAAACGACACGCCATAAGCCGTCCTTGGAAACTATAAAACGTGTCCCTTTCATATGCTGTTTTTTACCAGTATTGAGAAACTATTGTCTTTTAAACACTTCAGCTTGTAAAAAGCTATAATCTGTACTTGATATCCAGGAGAATCTTCACTGTGAGCGTGTCAGACTCTCTTCCTCCTAGATTCCTAGTAATTACTTTTATTTATATGCAACAAGTTACATTTTAACTAAAGAACTAATAAGGTGTCCCAATAATGTCATTGTACTTTACATGATCATACACGTAAAGTTGTACCTGTGCTTAACTCATTAAACACTACACCATGAAGGCGTATGGGGGAGTGGATATATAGATCCGTATTTTCTTGACCTCGGCATCAGCTGAAGGTGAGTGGTCAGCTTCAAAACCCGGCTGCTTTACCCTCGGGAAAGAGCTCCCGGTACCCATTGTATAGGAGGTTGGGTATGGACGACGTAGAGAAGAGAAAATTCTTGACCCTGTTGCGACTCGAACTCCGACCTCTCAGTCTTCCAGCCCGTAACCAGTCGCTATACCGACTACGCTATCCCGGCTCACTTACATGAGCATATATTCAACATTAAATGATTTGCTCACTAAGAGAAGTCTCTTCAGAAGATTTTTCATTCTCTTTTAAGTAATTCCATTTCAAAACCACTAAACGTGCCTTGGTCCCTGAGTGTTTATATCACATTCGGATGCCATGAAGTGAGTCGCTCTGATGATCTTGAACTTCTTATGAAAAATGCGATTTTATATAGCCTACGTACATTAAACTTTAAGGAATATACAACTATAAAGTGCAAGTTTTATCGTCCATTTCAATAAATTATGTCTGCAGGAAAACGAAATGTCTAAGAGATATCGTAACCTGAGAGAAAAAGCCACTGCACAGTTCAATATGTCACATGATATCACATCATGATTTATGCACACAGATTGCCTAGTATATTATTAAAATAGAGAAATGTAGGATATTACGAGTTAAGCATGTAGCTCGGATGCGGGAGCCAAGAAATGAATGCAGTACGTTGCTTGAAAAAAAAAATCTTTGAAAGCGGCCACCATTGTCGTTTAAGAAACAGATTATAAGGATCAGAGATGGTATGAACTGGCTCAGGATCGTATCCAGTGGCGAGGTCTGATTCCGCTACCTCAGCGTGAATATATCTGACATAGTAAGCTGTAGCACTCACCTGAACGTCACTTCTGTTTACTGAAGAAAGCGACAATATCTCAGCGTTGTGAGTCACAGTTTCTGCATTATATTTGGTTCTTATTAAGACGATTGCCATGCGTGTACACGTAAACATGGCCGTATTTATAAGAGATATTCCTCAAATATACATGACGCCATGAATAACCTCTGAAAATACAGTTATAAAATAAAAATATGATTATAAAGGGATGAACATTTATGTAACATGTCAGGTAACAAGCTTCTGTTTAACGATATTTTCTCACCTGTCTAGATTATATTGTAGAAAATATAAATGACCGTTGTATTTTTAACACAAAAAATTAACTATTTTGTTATTGTATCTAATTTTACTACAGTTCAATAATATACGTTTGTTGATTTGTATACACCTGATGATGGCCGTAAACGACCGAAACATGTAGTGAGGCATAGCTGGGTATTGACCTTGATACTCCTTAGTTGTTGTGTTGTGACGGAAAAATAAAGTTATATTTTATAACACAACGGGATACATGAAATGAAGGTTATATTGTAGAATTCTAGGGTAACCGTAAAAGCTGTGTTTGAAAGTTCACTGTCGAGGCCTGTTTTTAGGTAATAACCTAAGGATTTGGGTGAAAGTGAAAACGAGGGCTGATCAATATAGACATTCTTTTTCACCAATATTCGACCCTACTAAGTTCCCACAACGAAGAACGTGTACTAAACCAGTGAACCGTGATCTCATTCTGTAATGAATGTAGTTGTTTAGATTTGTTTTGCTGTCCCTTGAGCTGCGGTGCTGTACCTAGAATTGACCTGTTGCGGTAAGCTGTTTCTTCTTCAGTGCATACAAATATGCAGAGTAACAGAGAGCTGGGACAGCAGGAGGTGGGGTAACCGCTACAGTGCAAAGTTGAGGTGGCACCGGAAGAGGCGAGTTGCGGAACGATTCTCAAGGCCGCTGCCATTGCCGAGAACCTGTATTATTAACCGGCGTATGTGTTATTTGACTGTGTCCAGGAACAATGAAAAACTGTGTGAACAAACTAGCCTCCACCTTACAGCAATGCTAATTGTTCCACGGGGTTGCTCTCGAAAGAGACGTGATGGTGAATTTTCTGTTGCGATAGTAAAGTTGTCCCTGTGCTTAACTAATTAAGAACTATGGCATGAAGGCGTGGCTGTATACACCGTTTCCTTGACCTTGGCATTAGTTGGAGATGAGTGGTCAAATTCACGCCCCGACCGCTTTACCCCCGGTGCGCATTGCACAGAAGGCTGGATAGGCCTCAGAGCCCATCTGGAAAATACGGAGAAGTGACAATTCTTCACTCTACCGGGACTCGAACTCCAACCCCTCGGTCGTCCAGTAACACGCCTATTATTTTAATACAAATTCAAAACGGGCATAAATTGCAGTGTATTTGCTTGTTTTACATTCTCTGGCATGCTGGAAATGAAATTATGCGAAAATGTTCTTTTGGTTTCGCCATGTCTGTCTTTGTCTATGTCTGTCTGCCCGTCTATCCGCATGTAACAAGTCAAGAAACGTTGAACCTAATGTCTTGAACACTTGTGTTCTGGAAGTTCTCTAACACCTGTCGAAAAAATTCTGATTAGAGACAAAATCGGACAATAATACGCCAAACAATAGCTTTAAATGTAAATAAAAAACAAGCTTCTAAGATCCAGTGCATTTTCCCTTGTATATCTTACGTTTTCTGCGTATTGAAACAAAAAGAAACGAACACACCTAACCGTTATATTACGTGTAGATTCCATAACTTGTGTAGCTGTACCGTTCAATGAGTTCCTTTTTTTACAGAATGGGAAAATATTTGTGAAACACCACATGGAAACTTGGCTGTATTAAGAGAGGCCGGATGAGGTGCATGTCTGCAAGGCTAGAAAAAGACTCCAAAAGAAAAAAATCCTCGACAAATAGTATAAGTTTACTCTTGGGGTTGTCACAGTTGGACATTTGAAAGGAGAACAATGGCGATCAAACCGACTGAGTCTGAGTGGGGAGAACTGTATTGCGTTCATCACGTGACAGTTTTTCTACTTAAAAACAACATAAACGGTGAAGATTATGAATGAAATAATAGCAGAATGGAAGAAAACCCGAGGATGTACAAGTCAACTCTATACGAGCTCCCTGATGAACTTCCAGTGAATATGACATCATTTCGTCACTGTAGGGTTGCAATGCGTGAACAGCTTACAGACGCTGCGTCGTGTTTGACAAATATATCCCGGAATGATAATACCATGATGTGTACCTAACCTTGGTCACGCTGCTTAAGATGGTGCTGCTCCTGCTTAAACCGAAGAGGAACATCGTTACACGTAAGTATATATTTACTCTAGAAATTGGTAAAATTTTCATAATTAATTCTGTAGCTTAATAACTTTCCAGTCGGGGCAACAAATCTTTCAACAACCGCCCCTCATAAAAGGGTATATATATGTAAAAAAGTAAAGCTATCCCTGTAACAGGTCGTGAAGGCCCATAAGTTTGAGACGTTGAGGGTCCCACATTATCAAGACAATCGGCTCAAAGATGGCGTAAGGTTGTCAGCCTTACTCCCCAGGAAAATTATTTAATTTCTGGTACTCATTTCTGTTAGAGGCTTAGTCGACCCCAGGGCCATAGTGCGGCTGGAAGGATTAGGTAAACTGAAAAAAATCTAATGCCCTCATCAGGACTTGAACCCGCGACCTTCCGACTTGTAGCAACTACGCTACCGCATATATGACAGAATGTTATCTTTCACCAATAGTACGAAAAATACACACCATATTCTTAATACACAACTCTTAATGCACAGAAATTAAGTGGAATCAAATATTCTTGTATTTTTTATGTTAAAAGATTTCAAGTAGGACTGATCTTGCGAACTAAACAAAATTATCACGTCAAAATATAAAATACTGTCCTGAATAATACCAGAGCTTCTTGGTTGTAAAGAATATATTTTCCGGTGGAAATAGTCTCCAAATAACACACAATGTGCCGCGAAAAGTGTGCAGACTTCGGGAAGTTCTTAATTAAATAATTTTGAGCGAGAAAGCATTCCATCAATATACGCTCCACTCATGACGGCCACGAAGTTGAGGATATTGCAAGTTCAGTAGTGACCGAAACAACAATTATAGTCGCCTACTTCACAGCTCTTTTTAAATCCGCAGTAGGTCTAAACGCTCAGACTAATAATTTGTTGCCTTTTTAAATACACTGCACATTCCATTATCAACGCAGTTCGTTAAATCGCAAAACAGTCTGCGTTCCTTCGACAATAAATGCTGACACTGTGTACCTTTGACTTCGATATACAGAGTAATTGTGAATTATTGTCGGGGTACCGTGACTTATAAACGGAAACACCGGCAATACTTTAGAATCACCCAGTATTTTGTAGTTCGATTTTTTATTGAGACGGTGGTCCTACAAAGAGCTTCAGGTCTGTGCTCTGTGATTTGTGCAATAACTGAAACACGATGATAAGTTAATTTCTTTTCTTCGTTCTCATTCTGCATAGCGACGACCTCGTGTGACCCCAAAGATAAAAACTGAGATACGTGTGATCCGGGGACTCGGTGGCCAGTCACGTGGTTCACACACTGACCATTTATTGGAGACGAAACTCAAAATGGAGTTTGCCGTGCATATCTTCTACTATTGATGGAGTATAATTAGACAGGTAAAGCTATCCGTGTAACAGGCCGTGAAGGAGACATCGAGATTCCCACATTTTCTAGACAATCGGTTCACAGATGTCAGTGAGTTTCTCAGCGTTGCGTGCCAGCCGATCTTTACACCTCAGAAAGATTCCTGGTACTCATTTCTGTAGGGCTGAGTAGACCCCAGGGCCATAGTTAGGCTGAAAGAATTACATTTATGGGACTGAAAATGGTCTTAGAGGCAGAGGCAGACGTCTGCGTAAGTGACGGCGCTTTCCTGTTGAGGAAGTTACATGCAGTGCCTAAAGATGTCAAGCACTGATACGTGTGAAAATTAATCACGAACCTACAATATAGTAATTTCCTTTACAGTGCCATTTGGTTACTTCCCCAGGACATTTGCCTCTGAAACAGAGCCTACCTAGTTCTGTGTATGACCAGGTATCAGTGACTAAAGAACTGGATATTTTTAGTCTACTTTTCTTATATAAAAATATATGGAGGCTTATGAGATCACCTTCTTGTCTGTCTATATGTGTCTGTACATCTGTTTGTGTATTTCCTTTAATTTATATGAAGCTTATGAGATCACCAGGGGGCACACGGTAGCGTAGTTGGTTGAGGCACTATGCTACAAGCCGGAAGGTCTCAGGTTCGAGTCCCGATGAGGTGGACTTTTGATCTAAACCTTCTATCCGCTATATGACCCTGGGGTCGACTCAGCCTCTAACAGAATTGAGTACCAGGGCTCTTCCTGGGGGTAAAGGGCGGCAGGAGCGTAAGGCTGACAACCTTACCGCCATCTGTGAGCCGATTGTCTAGGAAATGTGGGACCCTCAACGTCTCACAGCCCTATGGGGTTCCATGGCCTGTTACAGGGAGAGCTTCCCATTTAAAAGATCACCTTACTGTCAGGCTGTCGGTGTGCCCCCCCCCCCCAAAAAAATTGTTTTGTTTCCTATGAAGTCTGTGTCGTATAAAACGATAGTAGGCGATTAATTCTTTCCAGAACTTATTGTTTTAATTAGATACGGGAGGTTTGCAGTGATAGTTGTCCGGATATTCAGATATTCAGCCGTGCTGAACTTCAATATAGCCCACTTCGTAGCCACAAACGGGCATTATCACGCATATGACAAACCGTTAATAAGTTATAAAAAACAGACGGAAGAAAAGCTTAATAAACCGCAAAAGAGCCGTTGGGAATTTTATATACAACAATATAGGGTACACCTTTTGTAGTCCTGTCATATAGAGGCGCCACGAATTCATTCTGATGGACTAAGCCCACACATATGTCAAACACGTATAATTCGATGCACTATACGGCTATCCACCCAGCAGTTCAAAGGACATACGGAATGAACTACGGGAGACAATAGTTGGAACATATGTAAGAATAACGTCAACATAACAATGACGTTGAATGACGTAGTAGATGGGTAAAACTTTCACACACACACACCACACTCAGTCGTTGCCCACAAGAGGAGGAAAAGTTTCTCCTGCGCCTCCTCTTGCACCGTACAGGCAGCTCAATCGTGACCTCAGTCCAAATCAGACTTGCTAAAGTGACCTCAAGAGTCATGTGCACAGTGCATTAATGGTAAGGACTGCCTACAACTGTCGACTCGACCCGCGCGCGGTTGTGGTACACACGTAGGAAGCCTTCAAGGCTCTAAGCCGCGATTGGCTAACCAGAAACACTATTGCATGTAGGAGCGACTTAGTATGTGGCTCGGCCGAACCGTCACTTCACCAGAAGATGCCGATCTGTGAGGAGAATAGAAAGAGGGCAGTCGATTAGTTCAGCAACTGTTGCAGTAACCATACTCTGCGTAGTGATATTAACGTAATCACGTAATCAAAATGACGGTAACGAAAAAAGAATTAGCTTCTAGCGGCACTAAAGGTAAAACAAAAACAAGTGTTAAAGTTAAGGAAACCTCAACGGCAAGTGCCAACAAGTCGGAATCGAGCAAGAAACAGGCGTTCACAACTATGGTAAAATCATCAACTTCAGCCATTACCAAGGGAATGCAATCTTCTTTCGCAGGAGCCAGGACTTCTTCCTCGTCGGCTGTAAAGGAAAATCAAACCAACGGTGAGACATCCGCTCGGCTTATTGAGAATGAAGGAACGGCCACAAATACATCTGTCGTGGTCACCAATGGGACTTGCGGTGACATCAAAAACCCATCAGATGCTTCGACTAAGTTGATTATTGCTGAGTCCTCTGGTGGTGTTGCCAATGGTACCGTGTCATCAGCTGTTACAGAATCTGCTACCAGTTCGACTACTGTTACTAAATCCAGTAGCAGTAGTAAAGTTATAGAATCGGTGTCCAGTAGCTCGTCAACGGTAGTCACAGGAGGAACCACCGAGTTCGTTACAACGAGTGAAAGCCAACACCAAAAAGGAACTACCGGTCAACATTCCACGCTTGCCACTGCCCAAACCCTGACAGAAAAATCAAGTGCAATCAACCAAGAAAAGTTATCGGCGAAACAGGAAGTCTCTGCAGCTTCAGAATCTGTAAGTAAATCTTCCAGTACAGTTAACAAGGAGCTTGCTTCATCCAGTTGCAATACTGCTAAGTCGCTCGTTAATAAAACATCTTCGGATATTCAGAATATCCAGTCGAAACAAGAACTGGACGAATCGCTTGCTATCGCTGAAAATGTTAAAAATTACGTGCAGGAGTCCTCATCTTCAGTAACTCAGGTGTCACGAAGTAAATACGAGTCTGTGTCAAGTTCCTCAACTTCGGAAGTTGTAATATCTCACACTAAACAATCTTCAAGCGATCTGAAACAGCACAGCCAACAAGACGCATTAGCAACCATCAGCAGCCACCATTCTGAATCGGTTGATAGTAGTCAACAGCATCAACTTGCCATGGCAACAGCAACAAGCAGTGTTACTCAGGGCCTCACCACATCAAGTTCATTGGAGTCAACTCTAAAGTGTGTGTCCAGTGGCCAGTCTTCAGAAGCGGTGGAGTCCCTCAGCCAACAGAAGTTAATTAGTGCAGACTCTGCTTCATCAATTCAACAGGGCGGCTCTACAGTGCAGCATTCAACAACTGTCGTCACTGAAAACGTTCAAGGGTCTAAAGCAGCTGTCAACGCCACCAGCAGCACCAAAACTACATCAAAGTCGAGCAAGAAGTCTGTGACCAGTACCGACAGTAAAGATACAGCCAACAGGGCGGACTTGCAGTACAAGTATTCGGGACCCATCAAGGAGCAGTGCATCTGCGAGCTCTGCACATGTGGGTGAGTACAGTACAGCCCTATTAACCTCAGAGATATGCCGGCCCATGTATGTACGCATTAAAATAAACGCAACCTACACTATAAAACGAACGATCCAGACTAAGGCAAGACTCGAACTAGAAGTACAGGGGAGTGGGGTGAGTCCAGCTGGGTCCCCTCGGCACGTCGGCCACTGATTCGCCTATTGTACGCGCCCCGGGTAATTATGATGATTGAGAATTTGGTGGAATTAAGATTGGCAGGGGAAACCGAAGTACTCGGAGAAAACCTGCCCCAGCGCCACTTTGTCCACCACAAATGCCACTTGACCAGACCCGGGCTCGAATCCGGGCCGCCGCGGTGGGAAGCCAGCGACTAACCGCTTGAGCTATGGCGCGGCCCGGTATCTCACTTACCCATAGCGTGTGTTATCATCAACAACGTCATCGTCATCAGGGTGCGGGGTAGCGGTGCGATAAGACTCTTGGCTCCTGTTGGTGAAGTGCTCGAATCACTTGTCGACGGGCCAATTTAATTCAGGGTTTTCATGGTTTTCCTCAGCCCCTCGTGTGTAAATGCCGTGATAGTCGTGATAAACTCGATTAGGCCACAACCTCTTCTTTCCAAATCCTTTCAAATTCCTCCGTCGCCCTACCATTCGACGTCTTGTAGACTAGCTATTAACAGCGTCGAAAATTAAACCGCAAAACTAATTGTTGTTATAAGGACTGGACAACCGGGTTTAGGTTCCCTGAAGGGCATGATGACCTCAACGCGAATACATTTAGGGCCCACCCAGTCTCCTGTCCACAGGTATCGGCGGTTCATTCCCCCGAGCGGATGGAGTGACCGGAAAGTCAAGCCGACTGCTGACTTCCATCATGTGTCGTGGAAAACCCTGTGAACCCTAAAGGTCATTTTATTATTAAAATCCACTTGTTACATCATAGAAAAGTGCCGGGATAGCACAGTCGGTAAAGCGACGGGCTACCGGCTTGATGGTTGGGATTCGATTCCCGGCAGAGGCAACATATTGTTTCTTCGCCAGTGTTCGACTGGGCCCACCCAGTCTCCTATCCAATGGATATAGGGCCGGAGGTATTCCGCGAGTGTTAAGCGGCCGGGGCGTTAAGCTGTCCACTCACCTTCATCTAGTGCCGAGGTAAAAAATGATGAAGCTAGAACTCCACTCCACCAATCATAGTGTAGTGCTTAATTAATTAAGGAAAATAGAAACTTTTACCTTTTTACTTAGTGGGTGTATCCAGATTATTTTCGTGAAAAGTGAGTTCATAGTAAGTTCTTGTGTAATCCATGCTATTCATTTCGCAGTCCAAATAGTATCTACGAGTTTCTCGACACCAAAACTATGTGCAGACTAAACAGACTCGTCCTCCAGCCGCACATTAATAATGCCCATGATGCATCATATTCGTGTGAAACAAGAAAACTTATTTTTCGGTGCCACAAATTTCCCGTGTCTGCATAACAAAATTCCCTGCAGATGACTCCCTAACAGTTACTTTATCACGACATTTGGTGTCATAGTAAGACTGGACCGGAGCTGATTCGCATCTGTGATATACTCGGTTCGAATTCCGATTCATTTCTTCCTTCTACTACTGAGTTCTTAACATATTGTTTCAGCCACCTCAAATGTTAATACCGTAAAAGGATACTGACTACACTGCAGTATGTGCGATTTGGGAATCGATGTTCGATTTCCAGCAGAACCACAGCATTCAGACTGACTCTGGGGCTCACCCACCTTCCTTTCTAATGGATACTGAAGTCTCCTTCCCAGGGTATAAAGCGGCAGGGGAATATACTGACAGCTCAACTCCTATAGAACCAAGGTTAACTGGTTTGTGTGTTGTTTATTTCACGATGCTGTCAGTGGCGTAGCTTACGTCTACCACTGAATGGTAGGGCGATAGTAATGAATTGGAAGGGGTGTGGAAGGAATCGCTCGTGGCCTTATTTAATACACCGCCCCGTTATTTCATTAAGAGACTGAGGAAAACAACGAAAAGGCTCAAGGTATCCAGGCCGATATTCGAACCGATCAGTGTAGACTAGTGTAGCGTAGTGTAGACTAGACTGCATCTTCTTGGTTAATGAAGCATAGGGATTTTACCCGTAACTGTAGCATCGAATAAGAAGAGTAGATTATCTTGAAAGGATACATAGGCAACAGGTAGCAGCCTCCCTTAAATTATACTGTGCAGACATTCGTCTAAAGATAATGAGGAAAACCGCGAAAATCCTTGCAATAATATTATTATTCTTCCATCTACTCCTATCTCTTCCTTACGAAATTTTCTCCAGCCTCTCGTTACTTTCTCCTTGGTAGGTCGAAATATCTTTCCTCAGCCGCCTGTCCTCACACATCCCTACTATATAAGGTAAGGTAAAAGTAAAGCTGTTCCTATAACAGGTCGTGTGAGACGTCGAGGCTCCCACAGTTTCTAGACAATCGGCTCACAGATGGAGGTAAGGATGTCAGACTTACGCGCCGGCTGCCCTTTACCCTCCAATAAGATTTCTGGTACTCATTTCTGTTAGAGGCTGAGTCGACCCCAGGGCCATAGTGCTGCTGGAAGGATTAGGTAAATTGAGAAACCCTATGGCATCATCAGGAATCGAACCGGTGACCTTCCGGCTTGTAGCATTAGTGTCTCAACCAATTACGCTACCTTCTTCCCTTAATGCGAGAGAGACGTTTCAGATACATAGAGAACCACTCGTAAGCATAAATCCTGACACACCGGCAACGGTATATACCTGGTTCACGTCATGCAGCATAATGAAGTGCCGGTCACAGTGGCCGCGCGGTCTAAGGCAACCTCATATGAATATCGTCTCCACGCTTACTGAGGCATAACGGTTCGATTTCCGCGAAGGAGAACACCAGTGTGTCACGAGACACGTGAGCATGTTCACAGACCCTTCCAGAATCTCGACTTCCAAAGGTAAATGGATATCACGGTATTTCAGGGGATGTGTCACGGTTTACACAAAAAACACGTCTCGTGTTTACAGATGTGTCACGTTTCTAGGCAACCAACATCCTGGTAGACGTGACGAGGCTTAACGCTTTAAGATCCAGTTGAGTTTCAGCTGATATCTTGTATCGTTGGCTAAGATGGAAACAAAAAGAGTACATGTTATGTATGGCATTTTGTTTTCATGGCGGAGAAGAATTAAATTTAGACCCCCTGGGTTGTAACACCGTCTGCCGGGTGGATGCCAGCGTTTCGGCGGCATATACTGCCACTGTCGTCACTTATACACTGAACATGAAGACAACAGGTTCCTCTAAACGTTGGCAACCACTTTCAAGAATACATGGCGCCCTAACTCAGGAGATCACAACCTGAACAGAGAAGCGGTTTTGTATCTTTATATATAGAAAGAGTACTCGTTCTTCGCCCGGGTTACGGTTTTTTATCAATATCGCAGTGTATATACTATTTATGGTTCTACAACCCTTTGGGCCTTCACTGTTTTTTTTCAGTTTCTTAAACCTATACACAGTCGGTAGAACTCCTTGGATGGAGGATCAGCCCATCGCAAGGCCGCTACTTACACACAGAAAACAGCATGAATCTATTAATCCATATACGTATATAAGTATACAAGCCCCTAAGGCTTGCAAAATGTTGTTAGTAACTGTGGGCCGCACCGCCAGGCGACAGTGAGAGATACCAATGTTTCAGTCGACATTGAAACCTCAGTCTTTATCATAAACAGATTTCCATTATTGGTGTTGTTCACATTCGGCAAAATCGTGATTTAATTCCTCGTGTATGGGAGTAGACGAGTGGAGATTTTCTCTTTGAAAACTGCAGATAAAGATGCGAAACGTTTCCTTTCGAAGGTTCCACCCGTTTGTTGCGTTTGAAATCGTTCGAAATAATGTCTATTTTTTTTATTGCTAGTGGGGTGGGACTAAGTCCCTTGAACTGCGGCCATTTCTGGCCAATTGTACCAGCCCCAGATGATAGTTGAGGGTGACTGTGGAGCAATTGGTGGAATGAAGATTAGCAGGGGAAACCGAAGTACTCAGAGAAAACCTGCCCCAGCGCCACTTTGTCCACCACAAATCCCTCTTGACCAGACCCCGGGCTCGAACCCTGACCACCACGGTGGGAAGCCAGCGACTAACTGCCTGAGCTATGGCACGGCCTAACTTTGTATCTAATAATTTCACGTTGAAATTGCAACGTGCTATAGGGCATATAGTTTTTAAGCCGGAAATATTTTAAGGAAAACAGTCTCCATAAATTCTTAACCATACATCTCCCAGTAATCCATTTAGGACGTCTTGTATTATTCCACATATGAGCTTTCCAAAATGTACGTATTTGTCTGCGGCAGAATACTTGCAGGCGATAAAGAAATATGATAATCGATTCGCGGTAACCGTGGTCATGACGTCAGCTAACAGAAATTTCGTGTTCTCTTATGCTCCACGTATGAACTCGTCCGCCTCTGTCTCTCTGAAATAGGACTGCATTCATATCACATCAATCAACGCTCACAACAAAACACATTTTGCAGTCATTCATCTCAGGCAGAGTTTTCCTGGGAAATGCGGGGTAAGTCCGAAACATAAAACGAACATTTCTTTCCGTTATATTAACGCAAAAAAATGGACGTTATGTCTCTGAACTGACATATTTTAACAGTAAAATTATTGTGCTTTTTATTCTTTATTTAAAAATAAAGTAACGGCCCTTTATTAAAATGTACAAGTATATGAAAGATTTTAGACAAATATCCGTTTATAGTAACACAAGAATATGAATTTATAAGACATTTTCCTGGGCCAATATTTTATGGTAGTGAATCATGAGCAGTAGGAAGAGCTGGTGGGGGTAGGCGGATATCAGCAGAATTGTGTTTCATGAGAACTGTGGGCTACTCGTGTCCGGATCGTAAAAAGGAACTAATTTCGAGAGAGAAGTGAGAATTCCTCAAATAACGGAACTGACAGTACAGTACAGAAGAGCTGGAAAGAACACGTGACAGGATGAATCCTGATAGCATTCCAAGAAGGATTCTAAGGCATCAGCCAAAATGAAAAATAAGTTTGTGAGGACCTCTGAAAGGATGGAAGACTCCTGTGTTGTAATATCGTAACAGGTCTCAGCAGCCTTAATATCTAAAAGGCTGATGAAGTTAGCGACTGAATATAAATATGGCATCGGATTACAATTAGTGCCGTTTATTTGCGCACTTTTGGCACACGCCGATCACGGTGGCCTCGCGGTCACAGGCAAAAAAATGTTTCCCCCCCCCCACACACACACACTACAATGCTGGGGGTTCGAATTTAACTCGAGACATGGATGTCTGAGTTTTTTCTTTGCTTATGTTGTATTGTGTAAGTAGCGGCCTTATGACGGGCTGATCCCCGTCCAGGGAGTTCTACTAACTGTCTGTAAGATTTATAACTTCAGATCAATTCTGAATGGGAACAGGCCGGGGCCCTCATACGTTAAAGAATGAAGACGAATTCTGACAGTTACCATTGCCTATTACGTAATTCAAGGGGAGTCCAGGCCCGTGTGGATTAATTGTAAAAGGTGGGTTGAATAGCATCATCACAGAGGAACACTGTACTGATCCTCGGCAAGAAACTTAGTATCTGAGTTCGGTCTGAACTCAGTTCTTGAAACCGTGTCTTTCGGGGGATTAGCCCATTCCATGCAGCGCTCTGAAACCAGTTAATAAATACC
>NW_019720171.1:886582-922185 GCF_002891405.2 Cryptotermes secundus
TTTAGTGTTCACAAGATCCCGCTGAATCCAGTCCAACCTTAAAACCCTATTTCTTTAGATCTACATTAACCTTTAAACGTCGGACTTCTGAAATGGTAGTAATCTTGAGCTGGTCGGAATTTATTTAAATGCCCGCTGCTGGTGCGCCTTTAAATGCCCGCTGCTACTCTGCGTTTAAATGTCCGTTCCTGTTAGGGCGCTTATTAAACAATTTAAGCGTTGTGTTTAAAAATGCTGTATCTAACTCCATTTTTATGATAAATGGATGGAATTTACTTTGTTTGTATCAGCAAAGAACATAGGGTCGCATATTGTAACGGAAGATTTGAAATTTTGTATACAAAATATTATACTCTATTTTCAATTTTTTTTTTTCTTTTAATTTTGATGCGTAATGCAAAAATATTTTCCCAGTTCTTCACAGAGTTGTTCTGCATTATAAATTAATTTCTGTTGGTAACACTTGACAAATTTTAGCAGACCCTGTTGTCATAAAACAGATGGAAGCAATAAAATCATTTGGTTCTCTGCTGGGACACCTTGCATCTTGTTACGCCCTTCAAATTTTCGATTCTATTGGCTAAAGGACAGAAGAATGAAAGAATGGCTATTCAAGAAAAAGAGCTAGAGGGGTTCCTTCTTGCTAAGACCTTCCGTTATAGCTGCAAGAGATTACTACCCTTTCTATGGTCGTGAACAGACAGTTGTATCATGGCTGAGACACAGAGTGCGATCTGTTTTCTGTGCGTTCATAGTGAAATAGAATTCTGTAGTTTCATTTCAGCCTATATATACGTCAAGCAGATAACAACAAAAAGGTATGTACATCAAAATTTCCTATATATTTTAACATATTAATCTGCAGAATCTGCAATAAAAGTACTGGCTCGTGGATGAGTTTGGGCATAACTCATACGTATATTCTTTTTTGCTGTTGTTCACTTAGGTATATCATTTTAATTCCTCTATTAGGGATTTACTCAAGTCTGTCTGGTAATTACTACATATAAAAATAAATATTTAGGACTGTGCATGCGCTTCTACTAGCGGCGTGTGCGCGCGCTTCCACTAGCGGTGTTTAAATGCCCGACTGGCCAAAACGGGGTACTTTGTCCACGACGGCCATACTCATCACTGGCACAAACGGGGAACTTCAAACGTTAAAGGTTAATATCTGCCTCTAGGTGTCCCCTCATGTTCTTCTATTGAAACTGCATTAATTTTTCATTCTCCTTACACGTTTATTCGTCTCACCAACACCGCCCTACACTTTATCTGCCTTTGTGCGTTCTCTAGACCTGCTGGTTAGCTCTCATCATTCCTTGTCTGTGACAGAATTCGGTACTGTTTAGTTCATTTCGGACACAGAATTATCGAGCATGTCATCTTAGTGGCGGTGAGCAAGCTCAGAATCAATACCCGGGCCTCCAGTGCAACCTACCCCCAGACTGCACAAGTAGGACACGAACTGTTGCAAACGTGAGTCGAATTATGGGCATCCTCTAATTGTACAGTATTTTTGTTGTTCAGGAGTTCAGAGAAGCTTGGCTGAACTGTATCTCAAGGAAAGGGGGACAGAAAGTGTGTAAGGTTCCTTCATTGGAAAGGAGTTCACTCTTTGAAGTCTGAAATGCATGTGAACAATATTTAATAACTAGTACGAAGTAAGCCGAAATTTCAACGGGAAATTCATGAGCACAGAGTCCATTAATAAAATAATTTTTGCGAACATGCAACAGTTCTGTCTATAGAAACAAATTTCGTCGAAAATACCTAATCTTAATAATGCGATCTCTAATGCACCTACAAAACTAAAGCTTTTGTGATTACAAGCGGAGAATGCACTTCACTAAGACAAAAGTTAACTACAATACCGTCGAATGTACATTGACGTTTGAATGTTAATGCTGTAAATAAGAGTACTGTGTAGGATTCCGAAACTAAAACAGTAGTCGGAAGTTCGAATTATACCCACTCACAGGAAAATAAATTATCGGTCAGTTACCATGTACGAGTTGTATCAGGCGCACTACAGAAATTGTAAATAGTGGAAACTGTCCAATATGTACTGGGGCCTCTTTCCTCGGCGGTAAAGCGGCCGAGGCTTGAAGCTCATCTTTCACGTCTAGTGCCGAGGGTAAGTATGCGTAGAACCTTCAGGGCATAGTGTTTAATGAGGCAGATGGACAACTTTGCTTTACTTAACACTGAAGAAATGCGGTCACTGGTGCACTACAGCTCTTTGGAGTGCAGTAACGTAAGAAGGAAAATTATCAATTCACACTCCGTGCTACCGGAACAATAATTATCATGTTAAACCTCTTGGACTTGTCGAATGCCAGTATACGTATGTGCATCATGTTTATAGCGTTACTCACTGTTACGTCAGTCATTAGTACGTGGCACCTGCTGACGCCACTGTGCAGCAGTGTTGCCAGGCTGCCATATATCACGCATTAAGTGGCACTATTGCCTAATGATCACATCATTCTGTTCGCCGAATGGTTCTTGGTTACTCGAAGAAAATTACACAATGAAGAATTTTGCAGTTCGCGCTTTTCACATTGCATTTTAGGGTGAATAGAAATGAGTAATCACATCATAAATATCTCCAAAATTGCAGCCGCTCCATAGCTCAAGCGGTTAGTCGCTGGCTTCCCACCCCACCGGGCCGGGTTCGATCAAGTGGGATTTGTGGTGGACAAAGTGGCGCTGGGGAAGGTTTTCTCCGAGTACTTCGGTTTCCCCCGCCAATCTTCATTCCACCAATTGCTCTAAATCACCCTCACCTATCATCTGGGCCTGGTAAAATAGGCCAGAAGTGACCGCTGTACAAGGGACTTAGTCCCACCCTACTAGCAATAAAAAAAATCTTCATAATTTATACTCATCGCAAAATATTCTCAAAAAATCAAATCACGTATGATGAGATGGACTATCATGCATGGTCGAAAAGACAAATGCATAAAATTTTTTGAAGGAGGACATGAAGGAAAAAGACATCTAGGAATACCAAGACGTCTATGGGAAGATGATATTAATAAGGGTCTTAAAGATATGGGATGAGAGGTTGTGGTCTGTATTTAGCAGGTTCGTGACTGGGATCAGTGGCGGGTTCTTGTGAACACGGCAATGAAACTCCGTGTTATATAAAATGCGAAGAATTTCTTGACCAGCTGAACAGTCAAGGTGGGAGTGTAATATTAAAACGAATCCTTTCGAAATAACATTTGAAGTATGTACCAGTGTTTCAAAGAAAACTGTGTCGTGGAATTAGTGCTAGTTTCAGAACTTACGAAATGTCGAATTAGATGGGAAAGAAATCACTGACAGTGACAAGGAAAGAATAGGGGAGGCCGTGAGCATAACCAGTTTCGGAATTGCTCTGCAAGGACTGCGGTTACTCAGGGAAACTTCAGTCAGGATATCCACGAGAGTTGGGGTTTCCACAGCTGCGCACATTCACGCTGTGTTCTAGGGATTATGACACGTTGTAACTGAGCATACTTATATAGCCTTAATGCTCTATCTAGACGTGTATTCGATACTCGGGTTTACTGGGGTTTTAGACTTTGTCCATCGTCCGGTATTCGAAAGACCACTAAAGAACACAACTTTTCGGAAAGTGGATCAGTTTCCGCCCTCAGATCAGGGGGTGGGAGACACAATTGTGTTGGGTCCGTTAGAGCTGATCCCATTCACTGGACCATCACTTCATCTCTGCAGCTAATCGTCGTATTAGTAGTACACGGTTATGTGACATATGTTTCCTTCCAAATCCTTTCCAGTTCATTATCCATCAAATATTCTACCATCCGATATTATATAGTTCAGCTACGTAAAATGAACCACAGAAAAATCACCATGAAGTCTTTTAAGAGATGGTCACCGACGTTTCGGAGGACAGTAAGCCTACTATCTGTCTGTCTTAAGCGTGACAACCCTGAAGGCATTTATCGTCATACAGCCGTGAGAACCACAAGTCCTCGATAATAAATTTTACCGAAAGTATATTAGTAGTCTTAGAGAAAAACATGCGGACATACAGATTAAAGGATGGACACTCGCTCTCAATTATTCGTTAATTTCTGTTCTTCCTGCAAATATTACATAGAAGGGAGGAAAATTAGTAATTTGATTTGTCTGGGATTTGATCCCAGTCTACAGGCGTTTCAAAACTGGGCGCTCCGTACCGCCCTGTTACGAAGATCGGCTTACATCAGTATTATGCAACAAATAATTAGGGTCATTTTTAAGCTTGTACCTCTTGAACTGGTCCGGAGCGAATTTGTCAATCTGTGAAGAGCTACAAGTGGCTCGATCAATGCAAGAAGTGTGGTGAAGTCACGGATATTCCTTCTGGTGCCCGCGAGGCCACACTTTTATATGGCCAATAAACCTCACCAATTTATTCATTTCGTTCCGAAAAATAACACGGGACAAACAAAGGAAAACAGGTGAAGCTGCATATCTCGTTCTATGTCCCATATAAGTGCAAGTCAATACGGCATCACTACTCGAAGTAGAAACTGTAGTAGATACTATAGGATTCTGACGATGGTGTATAACACACTGATATATTGGGTTTCTGGACTTTATCCTTCGTCCTAGTTTTTAAGATAACAAATAAAAACACGACGTTTCGGAAACTGGATCTGTTTCCGTCCTCAGGTGAAGGAAAAGGGGAACACCTATTCTGTTCGGTCCGTTAGATTGGGTCCAGTGATTGAGACTAGCTCTTTCTAACGGACCCAACAGAATAGGTGTTCCCCTTTTCCTTCACCTGAGGACGGAAACAGATCCAGTTTCCGAAACGTCGTGTTTTTATTTGTTATCTTAAAAACTAGGACGATGGATAAAGTCCAGAAACCCAATATATCAGTGTGTAGAAACTGTAGGTTCTGCTCTTATCTCTAAAATGTGATCTTCCAATTAATATTACAGTATCAATACACTAAAATACAGTTTTCATGGTCGGTTGGAAACAGAAAAGTCCAGTCATGTTCAAGTTAGCTGAGTTAAGTGATTAATAGTTTTTAGTTTGCTTTTATTGTTTATAGGTCTAAGTAGTACGGCCGATTACAGTGACCGCGCTGTAGAAAGTATGAAACGTCTTCGCCCGTCGAAAATTTAGATCATGAGTTCGAACTCCACTTGAGGCATGGGTGTCTGTGTGCATTTATTGCGGGTTTGTGCTGTTCTGTATGTAGGTAGCGACCTTGCGATGGGCTGATCCCCCGTCAACGGAGTCCTACCGTGTTAAAAGATCAAGAAACTGAAAAAACGGTCAAGGTCCAACAAAGGGCTGTAGAATCATACGTAGATAGATAAGCAGTGATAAACCCTGGCCATGTTCCCGTATCCACCTCTCATAGATAAGACTTAAATAACAGAGTAAAACAAGTTTTCATTTTTATTCCATGAAATGTATAAAGCAACATGTTTGAAAAAAATCCGGACTTCGCTCGCAAAATCGGAAGTCAAAATACTCCCTTTTCGTTACCTTGTATTTTATTTTCATTGATACACATGAATGTACATGCCACTTATCACACAATGTGACATAATGGCGTTATTCAAACGAGTAACATCCATACATCAGTAAAACATTTTTTGACATGATTAATAAAAACTATAAGAACGCCCAAAAAAAAAATAATATAAAAAAGCACCATTTTGACTCCAAATTCGGTAAAGGAAAGCATGACGCGATGGAAGCTGTGTAAGGATTTGCATTCAGCATACCAGAATTAATTTAGAAAGTTAGTTTCCAATTCTATCATAACCTTGTAGGTTAGTGTGACATGACGAAACATGACCATATCAAGAGACACATGTGACGTAATTCAGTTGATGACTTTTAAGTACAAGTGTCACCCTAGCCCTGTGTAATTGTAGGTCATCCAGTTTCTTCGAAAGCTCCCACATACTTCCTATACGAACAGAAAAGGAAACCACAAGAGCTCTTTATCAGTCAACTGTCTCGTATTTAAAACCACAGGGGACATTCATATGAGGCTATCATCATTGCAAAATTGCCGGAAATCGCATATCAGCCAAGACATAGCGACGAAACATCTATCATATTCTGCATATAGAACATGACCACAAAATTCCGGAAAATCGGTCTGAAAAAGGAGAATCCTTTTTCGGAATTCAAATCTGATAGCTTTATTAAACAAAGCTTGAAAGATGACCTAACAGTTTAGTGGAGCCATAACGATGTAGGTATGAATCTTAAGGAACCCGGTTTGAATCTCAGCCTAGTTATCGGCTGTCCTGACTGAAGTTTTCGTTGTCTTTCTCAGTTTGAAGGTGAATATCTTAAAGTAGGCCACAGTCGACTTCTTCGGAATGTTTAGAATCTCATTTATGGTCATCCGATGTAATTTTATGCTGCATAAAGTTGAAATGGCGTCGTTAAAACGTATAAGAATCATTTACAGAACATATCGTTGAGTATACAGAGCTCACAGATGGAGGTGAAGTCTTCAGTCTTGCGCGTCGGCCTCTTTTTATCCCCCAGGCAGATTCCTGGTACTCATTCCTGTTAAAGTCTGAGTCGACCCCAGGATCATAGTGCGGCTGGAAGGATTAGGTGAATTTAAAAATCCAGTGGCCACATTGGGACTCGAACCCTCGACCTTCCGGTCTGCAGCATAGTGCCTCAACCAAATACGCTCCCGTGTGACCCATTAAATTATATGTTTATACTGTAATGTGTCCTTTTAGGATTAAAATTAGTCCAACGTATTTGTTATCAGCCCGTTCTTCTACTGCCCCTGGAAATACGACCTTCGGGGGTGCGCAGTTCTTGTGTAGCGGTGCTCTGGACGGCGCCCTCGTGAAGTTAAATTATGAATTAGGGGCGAGCCCGACTTCACGGGAGTAGCGTCCGATTCCACCGCCTGAGTGAGCGCTCGCAGGAAAACTCGTTGTTTCACAATCTTTGCTCTTCACCAGATATCTGTACACTTACCAAAATTATCAAGGATGAGATGGGAGTGGCATTTAATAGGTGTGTAGTAAACATGAAATGAATACAAAATTTAAGGCGTACACTTAGCGGGAAAACGCCGTCTGAGAGACATATGTAGATGAGAAGTTGGTATGAATATGGTGCAGTCTGTTCGCAAACAGCTGATGCTCAGTGCATTGCGTTGTCTATGTGCACCTCCACGCCTACGTTGCAGTTGGCTTCGCCGTGGGTAGGCTGTCCGCATGACTAAACTTCTTCGCAGCAGGTGAACGATTTTCTATGGAATTTGATACTGGCGAATCTTGCTGAAAGTACAAAACGCTACAACAATACGCAATTTCAATCTCTCGCGGCGACTAAATCCTATTCAAAGAGCTATTGTCCGTTTAACTCGTGTGGAGGTGGCCTCGAATACCTCCACCGTATCCCTGGCAGTCGTAGGAGGCGACGAAAAGGGAAATCTCGAATTTGAGGCATTAAAATAACCGGACCCGAGAATGACTGCGCTGGCGGTGAGCAGTAGAATTTGTAAACGACAGACCCGCCCTCTCGTTAAAGAGAGCGCCCCACTTCAACAAACCCGAAACTGACAGTAATAAAAATCTAGTTGTTAAGTCCCAATGGGTGCTTTATTCCAAGATATGGCCGACTGACCGTCGGTCGTACCATAAGACTCGACTCGAGCTGCAGTCAGTTTAAGTCAGCCTGAGAAGGTTAGTGTGAGATGGTCGCCAGCCTGGGAGTTAGTCAGCTGGAACAAGGGTCAGAGTAGTGGAGCATTAGCCAGCAGGCAACGAAGTGAGGGCCGAAGCTGAAGAATCTCTACTGTTAGAAACCGTTACTAGGAAATGTCTAGTGGAGGCTGTAACAGACCGAGAACACTACTCTCTGTGCGATAGTGATCTATTATTTATGAAATGTAGTAAGGAGTTGTATAGGTGGTCAATAAATTGAGTCATCCATCCAAACCCCGTCTAAATTCACGCATACGCGTGACAGTATAAAATTGGCACTCGCCAACGGTTATAATCTCGAAAGTGAAAGCGTCGTTAAATAAAAAATTATGCTGGTACTCTGTGTTGAACTTTCAAAAGAAACTAGAACTAGTTTAACCTTAGCTCTTGTTTGTCATGTGACCAAAACCTCATCCCACATATAATGAGAACCGGGTTTCTTTCGGCGCCTTTATATAAGTTCGAATCATATCAAAACGGAACATTTACCAGGTGAAATATCCGAGAGCTGTGTACTCCAGGTCAGTCACCTCCACAGCGGAGGAGACACTTAACATTCAGAGCTTCACGACTCACAACTTTCTCGTTGCAGACTTCTTCACACAGCGCAGGCGTGCTGTACATTAGTGTGTCCAGTCTCTTGCCAGCGGGCAACTTGGTGCGCCCCGGAAGGTTTTGGGCGACAAAAACATTTAAATATAATATTTTCTTGATTAAGAAGAATTATTTTCTGGGCTTCTTAAAAAGTTCGGGGTGTAAATAATGATGAGTTCTTTTTAAGAAAATTGTTTATTACTCGTTAGGTTCTGCTTTTTGAGATGTGGTGTGAGAAACTGCTATTTAGTAAAATGACCTGTTGTGAGAAGACAAGACGCAAAGCTGTTCGTGATCTATTTCAGTTCACTTCGAACCCTGCCGGTGTATGAACTTCTCTCTCCGTAACAGTCTTCCACTTCTCTAGCGTACGAGCTCCCTTTTCATTTTCCAAAGTAATTCGCTTAGTGGGGGGTGGAGTCCAACTGGGTCCACTCAGCACGGCGGCCACTGATTGGCCTATTGTAGCCTACCCCGGGTGATTATGATGATTGAGAATTTGGTGGAATGAAGATTGGCAGGGGAAGCCGAAGTACTAGGAGAATAGCCGCCCAGCGCCACTTTGTCCACCACAAATCCCACTTGACCAGACCCGGGATCGAACCCGGGCCACCGCGGTGGGAAGCCAACGACTAACCGCTTGAGCTATGGCTCGGCCATTTTCCAAATTATATATTTACGCTTTTCCCCTCGTTACCGAAGGTGGCGAATCATGTCGAAAGACCTAATTTTCTGTTTTTGTATTTCTACTAAACCGAATGTGGTATGAGCCCCAGTCCACTGCAAACATACAGCTATAGGTATGATAAATCAAATTGCAAGATACTATAACTACGGAAGCCGGTCACGGTAGCCGAGCGGTCTAAGGCATGCACCGTCTTCGCTCGCTCGGAAGCCGGGATCGTGGTTTCGAATCCAATTCAGGGCATGAATGTTTGTGTGCGTTTTTCTGTGTTTGTGTACAGGTAGAGGCCTTGCGACGAGCTCATCACTCGCCCAAGGAGTCCTACCGAATGTGTAAGATCTAGTAAACCGATGTGAAACGGAGAATTTCATGGAGGTAGACCTAGGCCCAAATTGGGGCTGTAGCGCTACAGAAAAAAAAAACTACGGATTCTTGAACACGCATTTCCTTCGAAGTCCCTGATTGCATTCTTATTTGTTCAGGTTACATCACTTCCGCTCTTCTACTATAGACACCTTAGAGTAAATACTTTATAAAGAGATTTATTATAAATATCTGAGCATCGCCGCGAGGTGAAAATGTTCATGGAATGTATTTTGAGCATCCTTGGTGCAGATCTGACTTCAGGATATTATTGCAGTATTTGTATTGCCACCTATAAGGCGTTTGCATGACTAATAATAATGGGTTCTGGGTTTGATGATTGGATTTATTGGCACTTCTTTACAGTTACTGTAAATTACAGCAGCTCGCAATCAGTGACTGTCTAAGACTCGCTCCATTCCTTACTGAACCACAAGCGTCCTCTCTTCTGCCGTGATGAATGACGAATCACTGCTCACACCTTGAATACCTACTGAATCACAGCTCATTTATAACTTCCACGCGGCCTGAATATGTCATCATGTCGAACAGTTAATTGTCCTGTCGTCGTGGCAATGCGTTTAGCGTCTTTGCAGCGGGAACCTGACTACCGAAACATTGGCTACTACGCAACCCAGGTCCAGCGTTTGACTGCATTACGACAAGAAAGTGTTTAGCAAATTCCTTCTAAATATGATGAAGCGGAGCATAATATAGACCAACATGCTCGTAGACTTTCTGCAAGAAGGAAAAGTGAAAAGATGGCCCTATAAATTCTGAGTCTCATAACATGTCCTAAAGGAACTTGATATGTTTTCTCTCATAAGATTATGAGCACATATGATCGCCCGACGTCTACACACGAACGTGTTTTAAAGATTGAAGAGCGTCTCGTGTTTGTGGCTCGAGTAGCTTCTATGTATGGAAGAAAAGAAAAGAAATCAGATGTAGACGTGACGTTGGTGTCGCCTGCTGGTAGTTGGAAAGTGGGCCGTGTACCAAGAAGGCGAAGACAAGTTGTTTTGTCGGCTGCGGACAGACCAATGAGAGAGGAGAATGCCGAGAGTGCTCCTTATTAGGATGCTGCATTGTGTCGGCGATTCAGGTTGCTGAAGGCTGTAGGGGAACAGGAGACAAGCAGGCGTTAGTCACTCGCGAAAACGTGTTTTCAAGCAGCACACCGAGTTGGATCACAAATTTATGAAGGCAGTGAAGGAGAAGAGAAACAACCCCGTCTTATCGTAGGCGGTTGCAGGTCACTTCGAGAGCAGACGGTGTATATTTCAGCCGTTTTCGAAGTCTGATTACTGTTCTAGCCCAGGTAGTGTAATCTTCATATGGAAAAACTTCATCAAACAAGAACTCTGGTCACAATTTGGAACTTCAGGTGACGGATGGATGGATTATGATAGGCTATGTGACGGGGTTGTGTCGTCTGCAGCGCGTCATGTTCAGTCATGGAATGAAATAAGTGGAAACATCTATTCCAAGGGGTATACATGTTTTCCAGACGAGATTTGAAGCCCCAAGCCGGTAACTGTCAAAAGAACGGTTACCTGGGAAGTGACACTGCGTAGTCTCGTTGCAGATTACCAACGATAAGGAAAGTTCCACTTTGAGGATAGAAGCAGCATTTTCCTCCTAAACGTTCTCAGCTATCTGCAAGGTTATATGGTGCTACATCCCAGATGACTGATATCTTAATATTTTATATGCATCGCGATTTGTATACCTACCCTTAACAATATATTAGTCCAGGGTGATGATATGTATGGTGTTATGATGGACTAGACATGTAGCGTGCATATGGAAAAGAGACGTGCCTAGTGCTACAGATTTTTAATGAGAAAACGTGAAGCGGCAGACTTATTTGACAGACCAAGGCGGAGATGGTATGCCGGTTTAAAATGGATCGTACATGGGATGTGGCGATATGGACTGGAACCATCTGGACGGAGATAGAGATCAGTGTCAGGCCCTTTTGTACATGGTAATGGTCCTTCAAGCTGTATAGGAGGCGGAAATATTGTTGATCAGTTGAGCGATTGTTAGCTTCTCAAAAATAACTCTGTTCCATTGAGCTAATATAGCCTATATAGACGTCCAGAGAGCCTGGATATCTCAGTCGGTACAGCGAGGGGCTACAGGATGGAAGGTCGGGAATCGAATCCCTGCAGGGGCAAGTTATTCTCTTTTCCGTAGCGTCCAGACCGCGTCTGGGGCCCGCACAGCCTCATATCCAGTGGGTATCGGGGGCTACTTCCCCGGCGGTAAAGCGGTCAAGGCGTGAGGCCACTCACCTCCATCTAGTGTCGAGGTGAAGAATGATGAAGCTGTACCTTTACTCCCCCGAACGTCTTCATGGCGTGTTGATTAATTAACTAATTAACTGTGTTCAGTGAAGGTGTTCCCAATTATAATTTCCTGTAAATCATGGTAATCACAGTTCTCTCTCACTTTGTTTTAAATTGTAAATTAATAACAGTTTTCCTTAAAGGATATATTTTCTTCTTCTACCTCGACGGATTATAGGCTGTCTGGCTTTGCCCATTCAGAATTAATTCTGAAATTGTGAATCTTACAGACAGCTGGTAGGAGTCGAACGGGGGAGATCAGCCGGTCTCAAGGCCACTGCCTGCACAGGACAACACAAACACGGGGGAGGGGGGGATCAGACAGCCATGCCTCCAGTGGGATTCGTATTCACGATTCCCGTGTTTGAGCAAATGCAGACATTTCGTGCTTTAGACCACGTGATCACTGTGATCGGTAAAGAATTTGTTTTACTCGTAGAAACGTATATTTGTTTTTAGCTTTGTAGCCATAGAATATGTTCCTTTCCTTCAAATGCAGCCACGGAAAATGATTGTTCGAGAACCGTTGCTTTAAAGAGCGTTAAAGGCAGTGTTGGCACATTGATATACCAAGCGAATTTAAAACCCCAATGATGAAGCCTCAGTACATTCGTGGATTTGCAAGTCAGCTGCTTGCTGTAACACGCCTACGTAACAATTTGTAAGGACAATCTTCCAGTTGCAAGCAATAAAGATAGACACGGCGGAGAACAGAGTCTAGAACTGTAATAGAGGAGCTGCAATGTATGTTTCGCTGTACCACAAGACTGTCTCTCAAGATCGAGACGATATGACTTGACATCAACATCCAGTGACCTCGGATTCCGCCTTCTCGTTCATCCACTGAATCTAATTATCACTTATATAATGAACAGGGGTTTCGTCAGGTAGAGTTTATGACTTCAGGAAAATAGCATTGCTGGAAGACACAGAAACGGTGAAGTCCAGGGAGGTAGGCCTATGCCAAAATTGGGGCTGTAGCGCCACAGAAAAAAAAATGTTTTACTTTCCCGGTCACGGTAGCCGAGTGGTCTAAGGCATGCACTGCCTTCGCTTGGAAACCGGGATCGTGGGTTCGAATCCCACTCAGGGCATGGATGTTTGTGTGCGTTTTTCTGTGTTTGTCTACAGGTAGAGGCCTTGCGACGAGCTGATTACTCGCCCAAGGAGTCCTACCAAATGTGTAAGATCTAGAAAAACCGAAGCGAACGGAGAAGTTCATGGAGGTAGGCCTAGGCCCGCTGGGGCTGTAGTGCCAAGGAAAAGAAAAAAAGTTTTACTTCACCGAAATAAAAAAAAAACATTAAGACGAAGAGATACAATTTGCGTGAAAGAGAAATGGCCTTGGGGGTAAGAATTCTTAGAACTGAAGCCACACCTCCCTGCTAACTCCCCTGAATACACAGACTTGGGCCGTGTAGTATAATCCTGAGACACGCCTGCTATGTAATCTCAGGAAAGTATGGAAATATATTTTTCATACTCTTGACGAAATTGTAAGAACATAAATGAAATTACTCGGCGGTCACGGTAGCCGAGTGGTCTGAGGCATGCACTGTCCTCGCTCGCTCGGAAGCCGGGATCGTGAGTTCGAATCCAACTAATGGGTTGGATATTTAGTGTTTGTGTGTGTGCGTGCGTTTTTGTGTTTGTGTACAGATAGAGGCCTTGCAACTAGCTGATCACCCGCCCAAGGAGTCCTACTGAATGTCTAAGCTCTAGTAAACCGAAGTGAAACGGAGCGTTTCATGGAGGAAGGCCGAGGCCCAAATTGGGGCTGTAGCGCCAAAGGGGAAAAAAATATATTACTCATTACGATGTAAAAAGTAAAAAGATGAATTTATAATCTGAGTAATAAATTATAAGCCATGAAGACACGTAAGGGAGTGGAGTACGGCTCCGCCATTCTTGACCTCGGCACTAGATGAAGATAAGTGGTCAGCTTCACGCTCCGGGGGAAATACGCCCCCGTATCCATTGGATATGAGGCTGGGTGGGCCCCAGAGGCGCTCTCGAGGCTGTGGGGTTAGGGTAAAATCTCGACCGTCGAGCCAGTGGCCCGTCACTATACCGACTGAGGTATCGCGGCTCCCCGTGCCCAAGTACTACGCCATAACTATGTTGGGGAACATGGTTTAACCTTGGAATAAATTGCGATAAATGCCCACCTTGATGCTGTGGCCACCTACCCACACCCGTAGGCTCCATGTAGTGGCGTGACCAAGGGAAACACAGCCGTGCGTGCCGCGACTCGAACTCCAGCCACACAGAGTGCAGTCACTCTTGTCCAGCAGACCTCATGCTGCATTATAATCATGCGAGTTTGGTTTCTTCTGTAAATGACACTAGAGACAGCTCAGTGGAGGGAATTACCGAGTTTCGATACCTGGTAACGAAAGAGTCTTCTCTCTTCTCCGCCACGTCCGGTGTACCACACGGTTTACCGAACTTCTTATTCACAGGGTATCGGAGCGTAAAGATGGTCAGTTCCACCTACTGCTGAGTTTCCCACTCCGCCGGCTCGTGTTCGAACCCGGGTCTGGTAATGTGGGATTTTGTGGTGGATAATGTGGCGCTGTGGCAGGTTTTCCTCGAGTACTTCGGTTTCCCCTGCCAATCTGCATTCCACCAATTGCTCCACAATCACCCTCACCTATCATCTGGGGCTGGTACAATAGGCCAGACGTGGCCGCAGTACAAGGGACTTAGTCCCACCCCACTGAGAATAATACGTAGTAAAAAGAATAATACTGCTGAGGTTACGAACAGTGATGATTTACCTCTGCTCTTTCTGTACGCTTTCATGAGGTACTGTTTCTTTCTTTTATTGCTAGTGGGGTGGGACTAAGTCCCTTGTACTGCGGCCACTTCAGGCCTATTGTAGCAGTCCCAGATGATAGGTGATGGTGATTGTGGAGCAATTGGTGGAATGAAGATTGGCAGGGGAAACCGAAGTACTCGGAGAAAACCTGCCGCAGCGCCACTTTCTCCACCACAAATCCCACTTGACCAGACCTGGGATCGAACCCAGACCGCCGCTGTGGGAAGCCAGCGACTAACAGCTTGAGCTATGGCGCGGCTCCTGAGGTACTGCATACACACAGGGATCCTTTTACTTACTGCGTGGCATAAATATCAAATCTAGGAACAGTCAACTACAAAATTATAAACACGTTTGTTTAGTTGATCATTCAGAATTATGATACGAAATACGCAGGTTACTTCTATTTTTCTTATAAAGAAATGAACGTGGAACCAACAGAATCGATACTCTTGAAATGTGGTCCCCAAGGCGAAGGCATGTACATATTCGCTTGAAATCGATGGTGTAGGCGTAGAGCAGGAAAGTAGGTCAGATTTATATCGTATGTTTATGTTTGTTTTTGGTAGGCACGCCACTGACCATGGGCTCTAAGCTATGTAACCCAGCCACCGAAAACAAGTACAGTACCGAATAAGAACTAAAAGTGTGTGACGATGGTGCATTGGTACAAATATTATGTTTTTGGACTTTACCCATCGTCCTGTTTTTATCTAAAAACCTTCCTAAACAACGTTTCGGAGACTGGATTTTGTCTCCGTCTTCACGTAAAACCTACTCATTTGGGCCCAATCAACAAAGAGAAGACATTTTTCGCTTGGGGGGGGGGATGGACTCCAGCTGGGTCCACTCGGCACGGCGGCCAATGATTGGCCTATCGTACCTGCCCCGGGTTATTATGATGATGGAGAATTTAGTGGAATGAAGATTGGCCTCAGCGCCACTTTGTCCACCACAAATCCCACTTGACCAGACCCGGGCTCGAACCCGGGCCGCCGCGGTGGGAAGCCGGCGACTAACCGCTTGAGCTATGGCGAGGCCCATGTTCAAAAACATAATATTTGTACAGTACCGAAATGGGACATACGAACCTCTGACAAGAGAATACTTACCCAGTATATGCATTCTACTTGTGTTCGTTTCGTAGAGATAAGTGATAAATCAATATGATGGTCACTAATATATCCACAATTACAAAGAACGTATTTGGAAAATGTGTTTATTACAATGTTAGTACATTCGTCACAGAAACTTTAGTTAGTTAGTTAGTTATTGGAGAGGGTGGGTTTTCCCATGCACTTAGACCTGTATTGGTCCATTGTGCTTCCCTCTATGATTTCTACCAGTCTCTATATCCTACCGGTACTGGTGCTTGCCATCAGTCCCGCCCAGCTAGCGAGACCGGCTCTACTAGCTGAGAGGTATCTATAATGCTTCCCCCATCTACCGGAGGTATTAGAGACTGTTGTTGGGCGGGAAACGTCCGTAATTTGGCTCAGTGACCTCCTTTGGAGATATGAGGTTGTTTTACGTGCCGTAAAGCTACGACACGGGACCCACGGCTTAAAGTCCCTCCCGGAGGACTTGTTCCCTGAATTTTTCCGCCCTTAAAATTTCGACGACATCCGCCGGGTATTTGAACCCGCGTACTACGAGTCATGAGGTGGGAACGTTACCTCTAGACTACGGAGGCCGCTGTCACAGAAACTTACTTTTGGAACTAATTTATTTACACGCACACGCACAAAAAGAATTACACACTTCTTGTCCTCCCATTTGAGAAACTTCAGGGACTATTTAAATCCATAAACCCCTCTCGAAATTGGAGAAGTTTCTTGTGCAGAAACGACACAATATTTTGATAGTTCTGTCCTCTGGGATATAACGCGGTGACTTCCGGCGAAAGTTAACCGAAACATGTCGCTTCCACCTTCAGACTCGAATATTAAACCAAGGCAGAAACCAGCACGAAACAGTACAGCAAGCTTGGTGTTTTCTTCAAGCTGGTTTCTTCCTTGGAAAAACATTGTGTAAAACAAAAAGACATATTGATGTATTTTGATAGTCACTTTTAGTGTATAAGGTATACTTACAGTGTCTTAATGACATTTTATGATATTTAATAACATTTTAAATTATTAAAGTTACACTTTCAGAAAAAAATATATATATTTTAGGTGCGTTTTATATCACTGTTGCATTATTGACGGTGTACTTGAATAATAAGAATCATTCCTTGGATTATTCGTCAGTCCTGAAGATGACATTAAATCCCCGAAGACAGAACTCTTCATAAGCGCCGCTCTGAGACAGTTTACGGCATCGCTCTGGTCTGTACGACTGGGCTTGGATTTCCGGCAGCAGCAGAGGTTTTGCTCCTCATCGCGGCCACACTGACTCTGCGGTTCGAAGGATCAAAGAGTAAAGCGGCCGAAATGTAATAATCACTATTGGCTTCACCTAGAGCAGAAACAGTAATGTGGAGCTCTGCCTCCCCCATAGCATACATAATTCGTAATTAAGCAGAAATTTAGGCCCAGTTTATATGCCATATATTGGCTTCAATTAAATAATAGACATGCAAATTAGATGAAAGAGTGAGTGCTACGAAAATTAGCGTACTTACGAACCTAAACTTCGTGGCCTGTAGTCCGCAAGCGAACTATACAAACCGAGCGACCGCAGCTTGTCGGCGAAGTTAGGGTGTCGCGTGGTCAGCGCAACGGATCTCCATAGCCGTTAATCTCGTTTTTCTAGACCGGAACTTACGAGCCTATATAATTTCAAAGGTAAGAGGAACACGGGAAGACCCACAAGTAGATGGGAAGACCGGTTCTAAAATTTCTAACTATCGGAACGGACTTGTAGCAATCAGAATTATTATTACTTATTTATGGACTTTTTTTGACAACGTTCTCAGTAACTCAGGCTACATAGCGTAGAATGGTATGATGATTCATGAGTGAATTGTAAACGATGTAGAAGGAAGCCTTCGTGGCCTAGCTAAATGTATTATCAAGGTATCTGCTTGGAGTGACAGAGGGAAACCATGAAATTTCCACTTAGGATAGCCGGTCTCCGGACCGAGATTTCAAGCCGGGTCCTTCAGAATACGAAGCAGGATTCAAGGACACTTCGTAAGAAGAAGAAGAAGAAGAAATGTGTCTATGAGTGCACGCAATGATCAGTAGGTGGTGCTTGAACGCCGAAACTCGTTTACCGACAGCAGTCCGGGGCGTCCGGGGTACTTCAGTTCGAAGAATAGCGTGCACGAGGCACTTACTGTATGCGACGTCTCCATGTGTACGTACATACATGACGAATAAAGGCGACAGAAAATCAATGAGCGCTCATTGGCCTGTGAGCCACGACGAAGCAAACGGAGCGTTTCCACAGTAGTAGCAGCAGCAAATGTCGGAAAAAAGACACTCCGTCAAAGTCAAGTGTGACAAATTAAAACGTAGGGGAAGATAATTTTCTGAGGTCTTTAATCGAAACAAAAGTTCATGATTTAGAACGCCTGTACTTAATGACCTTGGCTTTAATGCTTCAGTTCGAAACCGCTAACGGGGAAAACATCCCATTGCGTGTTATGCGTATCGGTGTCGCCTACACGCAGAACGTCGCAAGTCAAATATCTCTGTTGCTTCGTATTCAGGAGGTTCTGGGTTCAGATCTCTACCCAGAGACGACTTTCCTGACTGAGGTATTGCGTGGTTTCTCTTAGTCTTTCCATGCTTCAAATTAGGCCACGACAGTTTCCTTCCAAATCCCTTCCAATTCATTATTCCCTAATCATTATACACTTTAAAGTGGCAGGCAGTAATATAAATTCCCGGTTTTATGAAACATACAAGTTAATCACCGTCCAAAAAGAGCACATTTTGACTTTATATCATATCATTTCAATCCTGTACAAACAAACAAACAAACAAACAAACAAACTCCGTGGCTTTAGCCCGCAAGCGAACTATACCGACCGAGCGACAGCCGCTTGTCGCCGAAATTAGTGCCAGCTTTAGCGGATACATGTCGCGTGGTCAGCGCAACGAATCCCCATGGCCGTTAAATTCAGCTTTCTAGACCGGAGCCGCTACTTTTCAATTCAGGTAGCTCTTCAGTTATCCTCACGAGGCTGAATGGACCCCGTTCCAGACCCACTATTTCTCAGAAAATCTGGTAGAGCCGGGAATCGAACCAGGGACCTCTGGATCTGTAGCCAGGAACTGTGACCACTAGACCACAGAGGCGGTCACAGTCCAGTACATACCTTCAAATTTTGTTTTTCCAACTCCTGTTCTGATATTATTCGCCTGCATCTAGTGTCATGGTTAGGGATACGTGAATTTTTTTACTTGTGTAAAGGTGTTTTAAATAGTGCAGATAACACAGTGTCGAACGACAGGGTGATTAATAATGTGTAATCAATTGGGAAGGATGTGGAAAAAGCAGCCGTGACGTAATTACAGGTTATACCCCAGCATTTGGCTACAGGGGCTGAGGAATATAATGAAAATACTATCAGGATGGCCGCTTTCAGAATCGATATTTGAACCCAGGATCTCATGAATATGGAGCATGAAAGCTGACCACTCTTCCTCGATATTCGTCAAGAAGTCGTAGAGCTACATTTTCAGTCCTCAATACATCGCCATGGCATGGCACGGCACCTAATCAATTTTTTTTTTCCTTGGCACTACATCCCCAGTGGGCCTAGGCCTACCTCCATGAACTTCTCCGTTCACTTCGGTTTTTCTAGATCTTACACATACGGTAGGACTCCTTGGGCGGGTGATCAGCTCGTCGCAAGGCCTCTACCTGTACACAAAAACAGAAAAACGCACACACACAAAGCAAACATCCATGCCCTGAGTGGGATTCGAACCCGCGATCCAGGTTTCCAAGCGAGCGAAGACAGTACATGCCTTGACCGCTCGGCTACCGTGACCGGCACCTAATCACTTACCGTATCGCAAATGTTTCATTACCGTTTAGGCCTTAATGAAAACGTATCAGTCGATATCTGACAATATATGGTTTATTTCTACTTAGAAATATATTTAAGCGCATCCTGCATTTGTTTATTATTTAGTTATTTACTTCGGTGTTCTTATGAAACTTTCATCAATGTTCAATGGTTGTGTCACTACTGCCACACTGTCATTTCATGCATCTGCTCACTTACTGATACAGTACATATGTTCCAGCTACATACAGTGTAGCCACCTTCACATAAAATATATACGCAAGTTGTTGCACTACATTTACCTTCTATCGAGTTAAACACTAATTAGAATTAAACTGAAAGTTAAGAATGTTTTAAGATAAAAATTATTGTGAAATCTGAAGCAGATAGTATTCCAGATGGAGGGGGAATATTGCAGTAGACTCGTCAGGGTGGGTATTAGGGGTAGCTCAGTTGTCAGTGTCTCTTATTTCTTCAGTGTTCGTGAGGTGAATAGAAGATGCCTTTAGGAGTGAGGGTGCGAGCCGTTAAATACTGATTTCAGGGCCAGTTATATCATTTGTTGATCCTTGTTTATTTGATGTGGTGTTGATGGTTGGTGCGTTACCTACACAACCCACGTGGTGCGCAGGCGCAGTCTGAATATTATTATGGAATTTTTTTGAATGTTATCTGTTACCTGATTTTAAGCGTAATATTTTAAAGGTAAGGTAAAATGATAAAATTGTTCTTGCGCTTAAGTAGTTAAGAAGTATGCCATGAAGACGTGGGGAAGTGAAGGTGTAGCTCCACCTTTCATGTACTCAGCATTAGATGGAGATAAGTGGTCAGCTTCATACCCCTGTATCTTTACCCCCAGTACCCATTGGATAAGGGGCTCGGTGAGCCCTAGAGTCGGTCTGGATACTGTGGAGAAGAAAAACTCGAACCCGGGCCGTCCAGCTCTCAGCTCGTGGCTGCACGGACTGAACTATCCTGTTTTCTAATTTAAGAGTACAGAAATTAATAGCATTTAACCACAATGCTGTGTTGACCCCGACTCCGCAATACAGTATAAGGCATTGTAGTGTGTCCTTAATACGCCTGAGCGCTTTATGTCGCCATTATGAAACGACAAATTCAGGCTGTCAAAGTATTTTGGCTGGTAATGGCTCTTTGTGGACCACTGTGATGCAATGGAGGGGTGGCATGACTCTAAGAAACCTTCACAGATGGCGAATGTAGTGTGCAGCATGGAAAGTTTCTAGCACGACCGAAAAGAAGCGCATGAGGCTAATTTCACTGAGCAGAGTCCTCGTTGAGGAAATAATGGTCGCTCATCTATACTAAGGTCACAGAAAGATGGCCCATGGATGACCCTCTCCTAGTCTCCGAGCTGATACGCTTTCCCCCTCCAGTAATCCAGACATTCTGCTCAGGGGACTGTTAGCAATGATAACCACGTGATAACTTTCGCTAGAGACAGGCGCTTTGGGCAGATTGATGAAAGACAGATGGGGCTCGAAGGGAATACAACAGCAAGCGGTGAGTTTGAAGCATCGAGCGCCTTTATTCATGGCACTTCTTTCCATGGCTTAAGTATAGTCAAGAAATTCCCCACCTATTATAGAACCCGAAGGTCCATAAGAGCCTGCCATGATCCTCTGTGTGTCATTTCGTAACAGACTTGTATTTACGACGAGAACCTTTCCCCCCCCTCCGCCTCCGCACAACGCCAAAACTTTTAAGACCGCCGCCTTTTGGGGGTGTGAAACTGGTTTTTCAAATAGTCGCAGTTACTCTCCATGTGCGGACGGCGTCTCTCTTTTTCGCCCCTTGAGGTCGCACCATGCCGTGGTGACAGAGGATGTAGACATGAGCCTGTTCTTGAAGTATTTACGTAAAAGTAAAAAAGTAAAAACATCCCTGTAACAGGCCGTGGAGACCCACAGGGTTGTGAAATGTTGAGGCTCCAACATTTTGTAGACATCTGGCTCACAGATAGCGGTGAGGTTGTCAGCCTTACGCGCCGGCCGCCCTTTACCCACAGGAATATTCCTGGTACTCATGACCTCATCATACGATTTCTCGAATAATGGGTCTCGACCTTCGAACTGCTCTAAGCAGGATCAAATATTTAAAGTACAGGCGTATCGTAGTAATTAACTTACGTATTATTTACGTCATCAACAAATGCCTTTCCCAGCTCATCCACGCAAAATTCTGGCTTATCAGGAAGATTCAATATAGGCGCTTTCGGAAAATACAGCTGCAGCCGGCGAAACATCTCTCGAATTTTCTGTTGACTGTAAGGAACATGTTACAGCTTAGCGTAGGTGAAGAGGCTTTAGAGCTTTCTGGTTTCTGCTGTAGCTGCACAGCCCATTATGGACGCAATTATGGACGCACAGCATTGTATAGAACCGCATTTGACGCTAACGGACACCGAACAGGCTGGTCTAGTGGTAAGGCTGTGGACTTGTATGCAGAAAGTGCTCGGTTGGAATCTCGGCCGAGGCGCCCGCTATCACGTGTTAGGTTTCCGCGGCCTCCCTCAGTCCCTCCAGGCAAATGCCAGGATAATTCCGTGATTAGGTTTTTACTGTTTCCTTCCAGATCGTATACAGTTCATCAGTCATGCTAACATTCAACGACTTCTGTTTACTGTATATGCTGACAGTGCCGTTAAATAACGCGCTAAACTGGGGAGTCACATAAATGTGTGTGTATAATCAGGGCTTGTGCCAACTCTAAGTTTGAGAACTTCTGTGTTAAGGGGTTCTAGCGACGAAGAAGTGAAATTTATGAAGAATCAGCACTGTCTTGTGAAGTTATCTTTCTTCTTTACCTGTGAAGGATTGTGCACATAGTCCTTTTAAATTCAGAACTGACCCAATCTTTAATTCACAGAGTGCCAAGATGCAATTTTAGATTGTCGAAGCTGTTAATTTTTCACAGGAAAATACGTAATAGGTAAAAACTCCATTAGATCTTCAAATGTTGCGGAAAAATTCCCTTAAAATGTTTCCTGACGGTGTATTTCAGCTAATATACTGTGGGAACTGCCCACATTCAAGCAAGTGTGACATCCCACAATACCAAGAGATATCACATCCTGTCAATTATAGAAATCTTTGTTAAGAGTCGAAATTTCCGACACCTGGCTGTGTGGTTAAGACTGTAACTGCGAATCTTATAGATTATTTGTGTCTGTCACTCCTTGAACGGAGGAAGGACACATCACAGGGCCTCTGTTCTCTCAGTCCTGAAGGCTAATGGCAGCGAAAGGTGGGGCAACGAAACTTCGTATTAGCATTTCGGATACAGTCGGGAAAGTAGCAAAATTGGGAAGCTACCATCCGCATTTAGTGCTCAGTTAGCATCTACAGGAGACAACACAGAAACTCATGGACACACCTCCACGCCCCTAGCCGGTTTTGAGCCCACGATCCCAGAGATTGAGATGTTCAAGACTTATATATTTGTTGTGACTTCTCGTCTACGGATAAAAACATTTCCTGGATTGGTTCAGAGTTGGGCACTAAATATTCAAAGGATTTCTTCAGTGCTTCCGGACGAATTATATTCAGCCGTGAAGTCCAACATATTTTCCGTCTCATTCAGTCGGAATGAAATAAATCCTTCAATTGATACCTCTTGGTTAAATTGCGACCTATGGAAATTAGAAGGCCAAATTTTATTTCGAAATTACTTTACAGATTTTACATAATTTAATTAAATACACTACAATTCGAAGACCTCATTTTCATTATTCGGTCTAATCTAACCCCCATACCTTCGCTCGCTCGAACACTCGGATCATGGGTTCGAATCCCACTCAAGGCATGTCTGTCTGTCTGTCTGTCTGTCTGCGTTTATTCTGTGCTTTTGCTAGGTAGCGGCCTTGCGATGCGCTGATCCCCCGTCCCAGGGAGTCCTGCCGACTGTATAAGATTAAGAAACTGACGTGAAACGAAGCGTTCCACGGACGTCCTGTGCTCCAATTGGGAGCAACAGGAATAGAACAAGAAGAATGTAAACCCCCGTTTACAAGAAGCTCAAACCGAAGTTTTCACACTTTCTAAAATATTACCCATCATAAGCAATTTGTATAGAGTGTAAAATATATATCTAACGATGAATGAAATAGTGATTGTGAGCCTTTTGTCTCTTACGGTTCACGAGTTAAGTTGCCAATGAAAGCCCAGTCCCACCACAGTAAGAAACAAGCGCGCTCTCTCAAAGAAGTAACCTTAAGACTTATGTTGCATTAGTCTTTAAAGGTTAATGGAAGCTCTTATTTTCGAACCTCCCATCGCGCTCAGCTAACCGACACGTCCCACCAGTGGGGAAACACTGAGCTAGGACATGTACATCCTGTGTCGTGTATATCAAGTGTGGGCCTTGGTGGTGGTGGTGATGGGNGAAGAACTGTAGTAATAGAAATTTGAAGTTTTGATATCCAACGGAGTAAATTACTGTTACGCTGTGTTTAACCAACTTTGCATTTGATTAGATTAAATTAACTGTGTAAGTAGAACGGTTTTAAAATACTTTTCATTAAGGCGACATCTTATATTGTCCTTACATATTAGCGGGACAAAGGTACAATCCATGGGCCAGAGGTTGAATACGCTTGAACCGCACACTGTGACATGTGCTATGTAGCTGCAATGCAGGAATATTAAGGGCAGCGACTTTTTTTTCATTTCTGTTTATTCTTGCTTTATATAACGACGCTTTCAGTACCAAAAAAATATGTCTACATGTTGTTGAATGTGGGATAAAGAATTGGAAAGTGTGGGAAAGAAAAAGGTGGTAGCCTAATGTGAAGTCCTGTCCCGGAATTTGCCTTAGGGGACTTGGGAAAATACGGAAAACTGTAGTCGGGAAACCGGTCTCGAGTCCGTGAAATTAATTCGGGACATCCTGAATACGAAACAGGTAATTCTATAAGACCAATTCGGTATGCAAGTAACACATTTGTAAAAATCGCCTTGCGTTACTGTTTTATGAAACTTGGTACATATATCACATGACATCTGAGCCCATTTGAACGGCGTTCATCATAAATGCCTCCAATAAGTCTGTAGGTTGCTAGGCAACGGCTCGGTAAAAACGTTACCGCCGCAACGAAGATTTGTTGTGGTGTCGATTTCTGTCCTGTCGATGTCGTATCAAAGGAAAGTAGGCTATTAGTTGTTCCCAGAACTTTTTGCTTATTGTTGTGTTCGCCGAATACAGTATGTATGTTACCACAATCGTTCCAAGTCTTCCAGTTTTGTATTCTGCAATATAATTTCTTGTTTCGTTGGCCGAATGGCATGTTGAGTGACTTAGGCAGTTTGTAGCCTCTTCTGGAAATGTATCTACCTTCTCGAACGTCAGAGCATGACAGCCGCTAGCAACCGGTCTAGCAAGTTACGTTTCTTCTACTGCGCGATTCTTGTGTAAGTTGGCGTGAGCTACAAGCCCGGCCACGAGATATCTAGAACCTGCCTAAGGCATTTATGTAATGTAATTTACCATACAAGGGTAAAACGGATCTACAATACTTGAACGTATTTCTCAAGAAAACATTAATTTGAATACGACATTTGGCTTGTTATTATCATGTTAACTCATTATCTAGGGAGTCGGCTCAAAGATGGCGGCAAGGTTGTTAGCCTTACGCGCCGGCCGCGCTCTACTCCCCAAGAAAATTATTTAATTAATTCCTGGTACTTATTTTTGTTAGAGGCTGAGTAAACCTCAGGGCCATAGTGCGGCTGGAAGAATTAGGTCAATTGAAAAAAATCCAATGACCTCATCGGACTTGAACCCGCGACCTTCCGGCTTGTAGCATAGTGCTTCAACCAATTACGCTACCATGTGCCCCCGAAAAAGACAAGACGGGACAGAAAATACTGTATTCTTATTCAGATGGTCAAGACATCGAATTCCAAGACCAGTTTATGATTTATTTAGGCGCTACAAGCACCTGGGACGAAACGGGTCACGGGAGCTTCTTCCAGCAGCATCGTCGCGGCGCTAGTGCAAGTACGTACACTGGGTGTAATGACGATTAAATTGTTATGGAAATATCCTTGTTCCATAACGAAGATCTGGCCAAAACTCCAATTCTCCCATATTGAAGCTATGCACATTTATCTTACCATCTTGATTTCGTGTGACCTGCCTCTCACCGTCCGATATGGATACAAAAATGTTGGCTACATTTCACGTTAGTTGTTCACGGGCCCCCTTTTCCACATATTTGTGACTATTATTTTGGTGGTGTCAACTATGCACTTTATTTTAAATTGTTCTCCTCTGTTCTAATTTTCCTCCACTTTTACTCCTGTCGCCGATTTAAAAACATATTTTATGAAGTTTCCATTTTCAGCACCAACGATTCACTGCCACGTACATGTATGTTACAGAAATATATAAAATATAGCATCAGCCACTATGTATTTATGTTTAATTTCGGCAGTATGCACGCAAGTTATTGGACGATTGGTGGTAAAGCCAGAAGGAAAGAGATCACTAGTAAGAGCTAGACGTAAGTGGGAGGATAATATTAAGATGGATCTTAGAGAAATAGGATGGGATTATATGGACTGGACTGATCTGGCTCGGGATAAGGACTAGTGGAGGACTCTTGTGAATACGGTAATGAACCTCGGCTTCCATAACAAGTTGGGAAATTCTTGAGTAGCTGTAACCGTACTTCCCTCGTCAAAATTATATAATTAAGAGTATGATTTAGTTATGCATTGTTTAATACCGTGAGAGACGCTCCATCGGCGAGGTACCATCCCCGGACCGTCTAAGTGTAATTCCGCTATTGTCCCCCTCAGGCTAAGGGTGCCGCTATTGTCCCTAACGCCACCTGTTTACGCCCAGTATCTCATAAACCCATGACCTGACCGTGCGAGACCAGCCGGGAGGGGTATTGGATTACTTGAAGACCGACAGAGGTTTATGGGCATCTGGAAAAATACGAATGTCGGGNGTTAAGTAAAAATTGTGTGTTCTAATCAGTTTATTTTGTATCGCTGTAAAATATAATCTATTTTCAGACATTAACCTGGATATCCTGACTGAGTATTTGTGGTTTTTCTCGATCCTTTAACGTAAATGCAAGAAAAGTACAAATTAGGTCACGACAGTTGCCTCCACCTCCTTTCCAATTCATACTCCCCAATCGCCCTACTAAAAGACGCCATATAATCAGAGTTGCTGATAGTGACGTTAAACGGACGCTGAATGACATAAAGCACTTGAAACTTGTTTTAGCTGTGGATTAAAAGCCCCATCTTTCGTAAGATGTGAAGACCGCAACCTAACCTTGATCTGCACATAAGAGACGTGTTTGACAGAGTGCCCAGTGATACAAGCGCAAGGAATTGTGTAGCAACAGTTCGTAACCGTTGTGCCTTATGTCATTACACTCCTAGCTAAAGTTAATATGATGGAAACACAGGGTCCTGAGACCCCTACACCACGCATGTATGTATGTATGCAAATTCTGGAGTATAACGGCTTCTAGCTGAGCCCACATACTGGAGCTTAGTAATGAATGGTGCCTTCTTTTGACACCACATTAGTTATTGGGTATCATGGTTTTCTTCAGTTCCTTCTGACACGCACGTATAAAGCAGTAATTCAGAACCTGGCCGCTTCAGTCGCTAATGCCTGCGAAAACTTTCTGTAAGTGTCAGTTCTTTTGTACCACTCTGTCTAATTAACAGAGCAAACAAATATGACTGATGGAAATGTTAAACAGAACGAAGGCCGTGCCATAGCTCAGGAGTTTAGTCGCTGGCTTCTCACCGTGGCTGCCTTGGTTTGAGCCCGGGTCAGATCATGTGGGATTTTTGGCGGACAGAATGGTCCTGGGGGAGGTTTTCACCATCTTCCATCATCTGGTGCTGGTAGAATAGGCCAATACTGGCCGCAGTATCAAGTGGACTCAGTCTCATCCCACTAAGAATAATAAAAAGATAAACAGGACGCATAATAGCATTTATGTGTCGATCTGTGGCTCTACAGCCTTTTGTTGGACCTTGGCCGCCTTTTCTATTTCTTAATCCTATACACAGTTGGTAGAATTCCTTGGACGGGGGTTCAGCCTGTCACAAGGCCGCTACCTACACACAGAAAACAACGCACACAGATATTTATGCGTCTTGAGAGATTCGAACCGACGATCCCAGTGTCCGAGGGGCCGAAAACGGTTCATGCCTTAGCCCTCACGGCCACTGTTGTCAGCGGAGGAACACCATTACACCTCAAAAATATTAGACCACGCTGGCATTGGAACATTAGATGTTTTGTGTAGTCTGAACGTTTTCTAATTAACGCACTGGACCAGTCCTTATTGACAAGCTATTAGTCGCTCAGGTGGCCAAGATTTTTTTTTATGGAATCGGCAGTTATACAAAATCCAACACCTCTTCTCATGCTGATAAATGAAAGTCACAATGAAGTAAAATGTTGTACAATGATTGGTAACCGTATAGACCACATGGAGGCAAAAGTTGCCGTATTCTTTACCCTTTAGGGCACAATAGTTGCTGTGTGTATCACGCCCTTTATCGTTAAAAGTTATGTATTAACCCACACTGTTTTTCTTATATTGAACAGCGATTATTCACTACATAACATCAACCGATATACTGCAGACGCAGCGAGTCTCTTGCGAGGTAGGAACTGAACTTTTTTATAACAGTAGTGTGACGCCCGTTGAGAACTCAATGGGCTATATCACCATTTGTTGCTTTTCATACTAGTAACTTCCCCTGCTTCCTGCTACAGTCCCATCCAGCTCTACATGTTATCGAATGATACGTCGAGACCGATATTTGAAGACACCTCCCACGTATAAAACACACAAACAGTCGTAAACCATCTGCTGTATATGAAATAACGGTCCTACACTTTATATGTGCATATAAAATATACTCGCAGAATTGATACGATACACTGAAACAAATGACTGCATGCTCATTCGTGACGTACTACATAAATCACGTTCATGAAGCTTGTTAATGGTATACAGTTCGTTGCTATGGTAACCCAAAATTGGATAATTTGTTGAAAAACAGCTTAATATGCAATTATAAACTGTGTATTGAGAGTATAAATATTTAGTGTTGTGATGCGCACGCTGTGGTATTCCTCATCCAACTTCAACTACTTTTTCATTACTTCGACTCACGTCCGCCATTTTCCCACCTGCTGCCGAGAGCGGTCTCTTACGTGTTCGGCGATGACGTGATGCGTTTTGCAGCATCTGACCAGAACCAGTCCGCAGCACAGCGGACAACCACAACTTTGCTGCATTTGTTATCCCACACGGACCCAGCCCACGCGAAGGTCAGTACTGTCTCTGCTCTGTTGCCGTGTGTGCGGTTTCAACACTTGCAACACTGCGTTACTATCTCCTGGTAAACTATAATCAGGCCTCCCAGTGGATAACACTCCTGCATTAATTGCGGAATTGAAATAGTCACCCGGAGAGTGGGTATTGTCACCAGGGTTTCTTGGTTTCGTAAGTCCCTCCGAGTACACGACGGGATAGTGGCCACCTCAAATTAGGTCACAACCGCATATGTTACCTTTCTGAGCTGCTGACAGTCTCAGAAAATAAATAAATAATTTCCGAAAGTAAACCCATGGATCTGTATTACATTGGAATTATACGTCTACATAAGAAGGTGTGAGTGCTTCGTATCAGTTCAATAAAGTCCCTATGTTCAATGAGGTAAGGTAAAGTTGTTCCATTGCTTAACTACTTAAGCACTACGCCATGAAGGCGTATGGGCGAGTGGATGTATAGATCCACATTTTCTTGACTTCGGTACTAGCTGGAGGACAGTGGTCAGCTTCACGCCCCTGCCGCTTTACTCCCGGTATTCATTTGATAGGAGGTTGCGCGAACCCCAGATCCGGTCTGGACGACGTGAAGAAGAGAAAATTCTTCACCCTACCGGGACTCAAACTCGGACCTTTCAGTCGTTCAGCTCGTAGCCAGCCGTTACACCGACTACGCTATCCCGGCTCTGAGGCCCAAACCTGATTTTGTAAATTTTGTCAAAATAATATTTAGAGCATGTAATGAATAAACAATCGCGGATAGCCGACGACGGGCGGTCCTTTAAGTTCAAAGCTGGTTGTAGGGCTAACCACTCATCGTAAAAATCCAATATGTTACGAAATCACACACAAGACCATGCTGGTTACAATAATAAACATTCAAATTCCACAAAACACGGGGAATTTCCCAAGTAAGTACGCGACTTTTCGCTTCTCAAGAGGGACTGCCTCGTCGAGTCACATAACACAGTTGCACAGGAGGACTACAGACTATACGAATCATATTTGTTATGCCCTTAGGGCCAAACGAAGGGAGATGTGAAACTCCGGAGCTTTCGCAACCGAGAAAGTTGGTGAACAAACACAGCTTGGCCAACATGTGGCAAGTCTCGCTTGGAAACGCTGAACCAGCAGTTGCGACAATTGTACGAGTAATTCTTACACTTTACTGAAGGCATGAATACATGCTGACTCGCAGAAGTCGTCCATTGTATAATCCATAGGTCGGCGATTATGGCCAGTTGAAAATCAAAACATAGTACGAGTTGATAGAGTAGGCTATGCCCGTTGGCCTACCGAAGAGGTAACGATCACGCCACGGGAAAACCACCCCAGGAGAGCCATGGAACTCCGTATGTATCACTTCTTCAACACACTCTTCTGCAGCCCGAGTAAGTGCCATTTCTCAGGCGGTTAGTCGCTGGCTTACCAGCCCGGGATCGAGCCCGGGTCTGGTCATGTGGGATTTGTGATGGATAGAGTGGCGCTGGAACAGGTTTTCTCCGCGCACTGCGGTTTCTCCTGCGAATCTTCATTCCACCAATTATAATCACCATAATCTATCGTCTGGTACAATAAACCAGTAGTGGTCGCAGTACGAAGTGGACTAAGTCTCACCACACTAAGAATAATACAAAAGTGACTCCGCGTCGTATTGCTGACGGCCAGGGAGATGTTTATAGGGCACCGACCTGAGGCTAGATAAATATGAAATTATGTAACTTAGCCCCAAATGAGTATGTAAGGTCAGATAAACATTTTCTTGGCCACGGCACTAGTTGGAGATGAATGACCAGCTTCACGCCCCGTCCGCTTTACCCCCTGTGAAAAGCCCCCGGCAACCATTGGATAGGTTGGGTGGATTCCAGAGCCGGTCTGGACGACGTGGAGAAGAGAAAATGTTTCACCCTATCGGAACTGGAACTCCGATTCCTCGTCTTCTAGCCTGTAGCCAGTCGCTATACCGAGTACGCTATATAACCGTAGGGAGTTGCGGACCCCCCAGTGGTACAAGTTTATTCCTTAGAATCCCAGCCACTGGAGAACCAGAAACGCTACCGATTGGAATATGTGGTGCTAAGACTCACCCACATACCCTGAACTTCCTCCTTGAAGGACCTCCAGTCCGTACTGCCACTTTAAACAGGTATATGTTTCCAGGGTGTTCGACGGAACCCAGAGTGCCACCCCGAGGCGAGGAGCAAGTAATAGCAGTACGGACAGGAGAACAGACAACACCACAAGAGTGGTGTCAGCAGTTGCGATAAGCACATCACTACATGACAGTACTAACTGTTGTTAGAGCAGCACAGTGTCGAGATGTAAAGTTAAGGAACAGACCGACAGTCACCTGTCTAGTGCGGAAATAATATCCGCATATGCCAGAAACTTGATCACAAGAACACGACTCACGAGTGAGATGACATGAAGCAGCATTCGGACTCGCGATGGGCTCTGTTCAAGAAGCCTCTGAAAGAACTGCATACAATTCGATCTTCCCACAAGCTCCACGACCTGTTCACCATGGAGTGCGTGGATTCTACCCACAAGTCCTTCTCTCCGCCTGCCCACATGGGTCCACGGATCGTGAGTCATGAATTATTCTACGCGGCACAGTACGCCTGCAGGTTCAGCATGGTGGGAACGGTCTCCAGATATGGAAAGTAGCTTCGAATACACCGAAATAGCAGTCGCGGAAAGCCGGCCGGGGATGTGCTACCAATTTGAGGGTTGTACAGAGAGTTAACAGCCCCTTTTCATAGAGAAACTAATCGTACGGAATGTTGATATTTACACAGAGCCTTGAACGGAAACTTAATCTCCAACCCGAAGGGAAGAGACCATTCGGTGGATTTACTCGCAGATGGGAGGACAACATTAAAATGGATGTCTAAGACATTATGTGTGGATTGGATTCACCTGGCTCAGCATAAGGTCCAGTGAAGGGCTATTGCGAACACGGCAGTGAACCTAAAGGTTCTGTAATAGTGGAGAATTCCTTGACTTTCTAAATGACTGCCAGCTTCTCAAGATGGACCCTACTGCATGTACTTGGTTAATTAGGTCGTTTCAATTAGTTGGCTGGTGAGTTTGGTTGTTGGTTGGTTGGCTGGCTGATTGATTGATTAGAGAAGTTCATGTAAGAGTTGAGCTTCTCACGGTGGTGAATATTATGACTTGGTGCTTTGGAATGTGACGCTGTATAGTGTCGTAGATGGTTACCGACGTTTCGGAGGAATTTCTTTCCTCCATCTTCAGGTTCGTACTCTGAAGATGAACATAGAAATTTCCTCGGACACGTCGGTAATCATCTCCCAGACTACACGGGATCACACGCCAGAAGACCGCAGTATTAATGTAGGAATTTATATGTCCTGAAATTTCTGAAATCATATGCATCATGTGTTCCAAAGTTTTGGGGATGAACTGGCCGCTACCTGAGGTTCCCACTACATGTTCCTTCAGTTTAATAGATTATTTAATTTCAGTGAAGGTAATGGAAAGGCTCAAACGATAAAAATATCAATAGAATACCTCAAACAAATGTAAAGTCGACACAAAGTCACGTTTTGTTTACTCAGAAATAGGACAGATTCTGAGTCACTAATCCAGCACACATATCTCAGAGTCGGAATCTCGTCACACAACAGTCCAGCCCTTCAAACGCCACTGCAGACTTAGGAACACTGTTCTCTTCAGCACTGAATAGTATTTATTACTGACATATAATTGAAGAGTATTTTTTCCGGAATTTCGAACTGAGAGTTACCAGACAAATACACATAAAAGAGAAATCTTCTCCTTTTGTAAGAAATGAAGGGGGATATTGAGCACTGTTTATGAGTATTTGTTATGGTTCCTTTACAAGAAACGCAACAGATTGTTAAAGTATTACTGGGAAGTCTGTCTATTGCCCCCGTATATCACCTCCGAAATCACTTTAAAGTGTAAGATTTTAGGCTTTCACGGCGGTGACTATGAAGAAAGCAGTCTTCTGGGATTTGGCACCGTGTATATGTGGTGTTAACCGACGTTTCGGAGGAACGTATCGCCTCCATCTTCAGGGTAGAAGAAAAAATATATAAGAATCTGCAAGCAAAGAGACCGTGGTCTGCTTTTACCGGTTCTCACGGTCTCTTTGCTTGCAGATTCTTATATATTTTTTCTTCTACCTGAAGATGGAGGCGATACGTTCCTCCGAAACGTCGGTTAACACCACATATACACGGTGCCAAATCCCAGAAGACTGCTTTCTTCACTTTAAAGTGTTTCGAAAAAAAAAATTGGTTTTGGAGACTCTTTACAAACACATTTAGGGAGAAGTTCATTTCAGTGTGTATCAATCATTTTATCCACCGTTTTACATGATGCTCAGATCGAACTTTATCGGATATAACAAAAATATTTAATGGTAACCCAGAGCGACTGCTCTGTCTCCTGCTGCTTGAGCAATGCAATGGTGGTTTCGAACCCCACTCGAGGTATAAAGAAATGTATGTCTGTGTTCTTTACATGTCTGTGTTGACCTGTGGAGGTAGAAGCCTTATTATAGGTTGATCCTCCGTCCAAGGATTCCTCCAAAATAGGTCACTGCAATCCACTAGTAACGGTACGGCATATCTTCACTGAATGCCCATTTTATGTTGCCAGCGGCCAAACTTTCCACATTCAGGGCGCCACAGGGGTCTTACTCCGGGATGACAAGTCCAGTGTGATTGCAGTTTTGGCACATGTCAACAGCGCCTGGCTCACGGAGTCAGTGTAATATCAATGGGAACTTTGCTTTTTTGGTAATTAATATTTTTAAGCGATAGTTATGTATATATCATCACCATCGGCAGAAGAGCCCTTTGTGAGCCACCGTCTTCTTTAGAAAGTTCTGCGAGGTTGCATCCTGTGTTCACTTCTTTCAATTTCGCAACAGCAAGAGATTATTAGACACATAGTTAGGCCGTGTCATAGCTCAGGCGGTTAGTCGGCGGCTTCCCATCATGGCGGCCCAGGTTCGAGCCCAGGTTAGGTCATGTGGGATTTGTGGTGGACAGAGTGGCACTGGGACAGGTTTTCTCCAAGTACTTCGGTTTTCCCTGCCAATCCTCATTCCACCGACTGCTCCACATCCGGGGCTGGTACAGTAGGCCAATCAGTGACCGACGTACCAAGTAGACTCAGTCTCACTCCAACCCAAGAAACTAAAAGAGCAAAGTCGTCAGTCTTTCCTCCAACCCCCAGCTTGGAGGACTAGGTCCTTGTATTTATGTCCCACAGTGATAGGGTGACCCAGTTATATCCCCAGGCACCGGAGTTCCATTTTCGTCACCCTCTACCACACGCAGGGCTAAAGTGAAGGTACTCTAACCCGCCTCCAGAGGGGATACTCATATTGTGACATGTAGACCCTTTGCTCGGGAATGACACTGTAAACAAGCCCGCAAATACGCAACCAACAATAGAGTAGACCCATTTCTAGGCAACGCCCAAAATACACGCACGCAACAATAGAACTGGTGTTGCAAGAGGTGTTCTCTGTGTGGTTTCGCATATATCTATTGTTAGGCAACATAATTTTCTGTGCTGTGGTCTAACCGGAGGCTATATAACGAAAAGGCAACAGTAACTGACGGTTCATGTTCGCAATATTGGACAAGGCGAAACCCGACAAAGAAAATATTAGAGGCTTAAACTTGGCGGTGGTCAAGCATACGACCAACTTAGACTGCCGTTGTAGCTGAAGCTATTGAAATATGGCATAATTTGCTGTACTGAGCCTAGACTGACAGAAGCCCTGTATATATTAACATGTTTAACGTGTAAAATGTAAATATCCTTTACATTATGACAAATGACTTACTACTGTAGACAGGGACTCTAACAAAAACAGACTCGCCCTCTCGCCAGAGAGGGCTCCTCACTATAACAAGACCGTAACTGTCAAACAGTAATAAATATGTGGTCATGAGCGCCAGATTGAGCTCGACACCAAGACTAACTGACCGACCGTCAGTCACAATGTGACTTTAACATTGACTGTGAATTGACAGTTCAGTTGAAAGTGTTAGAGTAGTTCCAGTGGGGTGTCCAGCCGGAACAAGATGACAGTGTGTCAGATAGTGATTTGTGAACTGTTGTAACCAGTTGTATAAAAGGTCCCATAAATTCGGTTATCAAATCCAAAAACCGTCTTTTCGGTAACGCAAACCCCGGATACGAGACATTATGGATGTATATACACTTGCAGCCTCATTTTGTCAACGCTAATTGAAATGTTGGAACGTCACTTTTCGTCCATTTACAATTCTGTTTCAGGTCTTAAGTATTCGCGTTACAGTGCGCCTTTTTTTTTTTTTGCCTTTTTATTATTCCAATTTATGTAAGTGTTATGCCCCAAATTTGAGATTAGAAAGAGGATAGTATTACCCAAAAAAGCCAGAGACTTGCGAAAAGAGTTTCGCAGCTATTACAGTAAATTGTAACACCAGGACTGGCAAGTAGGCTAAGAATGCGTGGGATCAGCATTCATACGTAAGAGCACCAGCCAGCGCTTGTCTCACTGGGCCACTGGAATATCGTAATATTGCGGCAGACACAGCAATCAGACGCAAGGGGTCCGCCCCCAACCACCAAGGAGAGCCAATGAGGAGGTTATTATGAGGATTGAGGACACTGAGGGGAAGTCACCCACCCTCTTACGTCAAGGCTGAATCAGCGAAATAAAACCATAAATTAGGGAATTTCGGGGGACTTAGGAGCACGTTCTAACAGAAT